>NW_022196891.1:13373386-13375660 GCF_008632895.1 Mastomys coucha
AAAAAAAAAAAAAAAAAAAAAAAAAAAGATGCTAAGAATAAGTGACAATAGAGGCTCAGCATTAAATAAGATATTTATACCACTAGATCTAAGGCTAGGGAACATTCTGTTCTCTGTAGAGAGAACAGAAAGAAGATAGTATATAAAGATGGAGAAGATGGCTTCAAATGGCCACTTTCTAGGCATGACACAATCAATGTAATCATATACTCACAGTAGCTGTATTTATTGGTCCCTGGATTGCTTGAGATTAACTCTGTCATGAGTAAATCTTTGATGGAAAGCCTTATAGGGTCTTACCCTTACTGGTGAGCTTTAGAATTCTTAGACATTATGTATTAAGAGGGATCATTGTTATTAGGTGTATGCCTACAAGTTACCCAACAGGCTCCAATGAATCATACTGAGACCATGGTCGGAAGGAGAGAGGACCATCCTCCTTAAACTCAGCAAGTCAAAAAGCCAACCTAAAAGCCATGAATTATGGAAATAAATGTGTAGAGAAAGGGTACTGATAAATGTGTAGAAATAACTAAGAGTGGTGAGAAGTGGAATCCAAGTGCCTTATATACATACATATAATTATCAAAAAAAACAAAATAAGTTAGTAAGAAGATAAAACATTAGTGTATTTCCACATTATCAAACCAGTTCATTGATGTTAGAAAAACCAATGTATAGTTTTGTGAAAGCTCTCAAGACAAAAAAAAAAAAATGTGTTTGCTTAAGGTAGAATGAAAAGGAAGAAGAGTAAGGCAACATAATGGTGCAGAGGGAAAGGACAAATTATTAGGTGAGAAAGTGAAAAAGAGAGCGACCATGCAGACTGCATATACATATAAAGGTAATAGAAATCAATAATTTAGTTTCTGCAGAACGACTTAGATATTTATTTTCCAAGCATGAGGACCTGAGTTCAGAGGCCCAGCTCTCATATAAAAGTCAAGCATGCTTGTGCCCAGTGCTAGAAAACAGAGAGAAAAGACATTGTCCAACTCTGTTTATCTGAAATGATTAGCTCCAGGTTTGGTGAAAGACACAGTCTCTAAATAAATAAATACAAAAGTAAGTTAATGAATTAATTATTCATTTAATCAATGACAGAGCATGAAAGTGGAAGATAACCAAAGACGAAGTCTGTCTTCCACATGCTCATGGATAGGTGAGGAAAATTCTGTACACATTTGTACATACATGGACAACACACACACACACACACACACACATAAACACACACACTACTAGATAATGATTGAATTCCTACCACTGAACAGTATGCAAACTCATTTAAAAATATAAATCACACAAACAAGAATAAATATTGAGATTTACAGATAGGCTCTCTTCTCCCATTGCCTCTCACTCCACCTCCACTAGACGTAAAACCCTGGAACCATACAGGTTAGCTTCCTTTTCCCCATCCACTTTCCCTGTTGGCTGAGCCCTCTGGGTCAAGCTACAAACCTGAGCAGCCTGCTATCCCAGAGGGACCTCCATTCTCTCACCACCTCTCCTCTACCTCCATCAGACTCTTGAACCATAAGGGTAAATTTCTCTTCACCCACCCATCTTCCCTGATCTCTGAGAACTTTAGGCCAAGCCAAGCTGCCCTGAGCAGCCAGCTATCCCAGGGGGGGTCTCCATTTTCCTGCCACCTTTCCACTCGCTTCATCAGACCTGGGTTTCCTGAACCATACAGAACTAAAGGTCTGGAACCATAAAGTCCAAGGATCCCCATCAGAGATTTACCACACCAGGACCATCGAGGTTCACCCCCTTCCAAAACAAACTACAAAAAGAACATCAAGGGACTGAAACCATCTAGATGGCTAAAGGCACTCTAAACAACACAACAATAGCCAGGGCAATATGACATCTCCAAAACACAACTACCCCATTAAATACAGTAAGCCCTGGATATCCTAACAGAACTGAAACACAAGAAAATGGCCTTAAAGCCATTCTTATAAAGATGATATAGTCCTTTAAAGAGGAAATGAATAAATCTCTTAAAGTGCCACGCCCACTTTGCATGATGGCGGTATCTGAGGCGTAAACTTCAAGGAAAGTCAGTTTCCTGCCTCCGCATTGTCGCCTGGCAACCCAAACTCAGAGGTGGCCCAGATATGTCCTCGTACTAGTGTGCTAGGAACTCACCAAGATATCATTTTCTTACAGCTAGCAAGAGAAAATTCGGACATTGGATATTGCTTTCTGACCTTCTCCAATGTTCCAACTTCCTAGCCTAACCCTGGCTTGGAATGTTAAGCCATT
>NW_022196891.1:13376185-13382625 GCF_008632895.1 Mastomys coucha
CGCAGTCCCCTGGGCCCAGAGCACTTGGGCCTGGGGGATGCAGCACCAGTTCAGAGGAGATAGCTGCTACATTAGACCCAGTATGTTTCAGATACCCTCAGAGGTACCTCAACTGTTGAGCTGCCAGATTTTTATTTCTCTTTTGCAATGATTGTAAAAGCCTCATGTCATTTTTAAAGAAATACACTCAGACCTTACACCACTCGTGTGTAGTCTGTTTGTCAAAGCCGAATCCCGTGCCCACCTGGCCAGAATCCCTTGTTCTGCGGAACAAGGGACCCCGTGAGAAAGCCCGGTCTGTGGCATTAAAGAAATAAAGGGAAATACAATAGAATAGATAGAGGTCTTTAAAAAGGAAACAAATAAATTCCTTCAAAACATACAGGAAAGTACAATTAAAAGGTGAAGGAAAAAAATTAAACTGTACAAGATCTGAAACTGGAAATAGAAGCAATAAAGGAAACACAAACTGAGGAAATCCAGGAGATAGAAAAACGGAGGAAGAGAACAAGAACAACAGATTAAAGCATCACCAACAGCGTACAGCTGGTGGAAAAGAGAATCTCAGGCATAGAAGATACAATAGAAGAAATTAATGCATCAGGAAAAGAAAATGTTAAAACTAAAAAATTCTTTATACAAAATATCCAGGAAGTTTGGGATACCATGAAAACACCCAACCTAAAAATAATAGGAATAGAAGAAATTGAAGAGTCATAGCTCCAAGGCTCATAAAATACAACAAAATCATAGACAAATACTTTTCCAACCTAAAGAAATGGCTGCCTATAAGCATACAAGAAGCCTATAGAGCATCAATTAGATTGAACTAAAAATATAAAATCCTTCTGCCATATAATAATCAAAACATAAAATGTACAGAAGAAATAATGAATATTAAAACCAGCAAGGCAAAAAGGCCAGGTAATATACAAAAGCAGACCTTTCAGAATTATACCCAACATCTCAGCAGAGACTCTAAAAGATACAAGGGCCGGGTCACATATCCTGAAACCTAAAACCCACAGGTGTCAACTTAGACTACTATAAACAGCAAAAACATCATTAACCCTAGATAGTATAAACAAGATATTTCAGGACAAATCAAAATTCTAACAATATCTATACATAAATCCAGCCCTATAGAAAATACTAGAAGGAAAATTTCCAAACCAGATAGGATAACTATGTCCAATACAACACAGGAAATAAGTAATTACATGTCAGTAAATATAAGGAAAGCACATACAAACACACAAACACACAAGTGAGCATGTGTGTTCATGCACACACACACACACATACACACACACACACACATACTCTAACACCACAACCATCAAAATAACAGGAAATAAAAATCACTGGTCATTAATATCCTTCAACATCTATGGATTCAATTCACCAATAAAGAGACTCAGGCTAACAGAATGGATGTAAAAAACAGAATCCATCATTCTGATGCATGTATGATATACAGCTCAGCAATAAAGATAGACATTACCTCAGAATAAAGAGCTGGAAAAAAATTTTCCAAGCAAACAGACTCAAGAAGGATGCTGGAGTAGCCATTCTAGTACCTAATAAAATAGACTCCCAAACAAAATTAATCAAAAAAGACAGAGAAGGACACGTAATACTCATCAAAGGAAAAATCTACCAAGATGATGTCTAAATTCTGAACACCTATTTACCCAAACCAAGGCAAGAGCACCAACATTTGTAAAAGAAACATTGCTAAAGCTAAATTCACACATTGATGCCCACACATTAATAGTGGGAGACTTCAGCACCCATCTGACCAATTAACAGTACATTGAGGCAAAAATTAACAGCGAAATAAACTAAGAGTCCCACCCCCTCAACTCCAGAAGAAGACTCCTCCCACCCCTTTGTCACCCTGTCCTACAAGACCCTCCTTTGCAAATGCCAGATGCTGATACAGGCTCTGAGGGAGTGGGAACAGGACAAGCAAGGCAGACAGATTCCACCAAAATTGCACTGCCCTTGCAGTTGACTGGCATATAGGATGGGCAGGGGAGACACTACAGGACACACATCCTCTTTTCCACTAGTGATCTATACAGGTGGAAGATGCAGGATTCTAAGTTTTCAGAGAAACCCTCTGCCCTCATAGACATATTACACTGTAATGGTTACTCACTAGCCCACTTGGAATGATTGCCCAAAGCTCTTGCAGCCATTCTTCATGACAGAGGATCTAGAACCATTGACAGCAGCAGCCTGGAAACTGATTCTGGTGCAAATGACAAGCCAACCACTGTACAAGTTGACATTGAGAAGGCTTTTCCATTGGTCTGTCCTGACTGGAATCCCAACAATATTTTGAGAGAGGAGAGACTAAAAGTCTATTGCCATATTCTAATGAAAGGTCTCCGGGAGACTGCTAGGAGGCCCACAAATTTGTCTTAGATAGGACAAGCTATACAAGATAAAGAGGAGAGTGCAGGGGCATTTCTTAAGACGTTCCTGAAAGCCTACAGTACTTAGAGGCCTCTGGACCCAAAGCTAGGGAAAAATCAATCCACTGTGAACCTAGCATTCATCAGTCAGACAGCACCAGACATCCCCCCAAAACTCAAGCAGCTGGAAGCATGTGAAGGCTATACACTGCCTTATTGTTCATGGGGCCATTTTGTCTGGGAGAGGGGAAGAAATTGCTTCAAATAGGGAAGGCCATGCTAGCAGGAGTTGGAGGACCATTGATCACATTGCATTCGTAGTCAGAAACATTACTTACACTTCTCTTGGTTAGTTGGGCCATGAGCAGGACATAAAGTGGTGCAACTTATATTTAGGGTTGCTGCTTCTACCAGTATTAAATTAATCAAGAAAATAACTCATAGGAATTCCCCAGAGGCTAAATTACTCTGTGTAATCTCTCACTGGTATGTTCTGAAACTTATTTCCTAGATTCTAGGTCCAATAAAGTTGGATCCAATATTGTTGGGAACCATGAGAGCCCTGAGATAAATATCCTGCCTCAGCTAATTGAGAACCCAGAGATTAACATCCTGCCTGACAATCACAAGGATCTGGCTTGGCCCTGGGAAAAGAACATTCATGGAAATCCACCCCCTCTCCACCTGTCATCCACCCCCTCCTTATCTGTCACACCGGAGCTCAACCCCAGAAGATTTTGTAACCCTCCATCTCCCTCCTTCCTCTCCCCCTCCCCTCCAAGATTTTTGCTTTAAATATGGTTGGCTGCACTAAGTAAACGGCTCTTGACAAGCAATGCTTCCTTGAGTCCTGTCGTCTCTCTCTCGCCCATTCTTTATTCACAGGTTGTGACCCTCCTCGTTCCCCCGAATAATGTGACCTGCAGGCCAGGTCACAATATAAACTCACAGAATAAAACCACAAAATGGCAGAATGAGAGGACCATCTTTTCTCAATGAGATGCCAGGCTTTCACAGAACCTGTACTTCTTAGGACAGTGTGTTATTTTCAACAGGGGATGGGAGCATAAAAATATAGGATTGGAAGAGTTTAAAACCAGCTTTATTAACATGTGATAATTAACAACAGAGAATGGGTATGTATGAGAATGGAGGACCAGAACCGTTTAAAACCAGTTTCATTGGCACGTGATAGGTTGACACATCATTGAGAGCACTGCACTACAAATTTTTGCTGAAATTAACTAAGTAGTTTTGAAAGTTTGTTGTAAGTAGATAACAATAAAAATCAAGGTTTTTACTCTAAAAATGATCATCAGCAATTAGTTCTAGGTAGATTAAATGTCTACATAAGAAATTATACTTCTGAGACTGTCAACATGGCTGAGCAGGTGAAAGGATTTCCACTAAGTCTGACTGTCCTACTGTCCATCATTCAGTCTCAGAGAATGACATTGTGGAAGAGAGGACTGGCTTCTGAAAGGTGGCCTCTGAGTCCCACTTGCAGTCACTCACCTGGGCACGTATTAGCTCATTCACATGCAAGTGCACACAGAATAATTTTAATGTGCTGGAAAAGACTCAAATAATACTTAGCTTTTTCAAAGAATTTGGAGAATTAAACGTGTGTTAAGGACAAGGAAAAGAATAGCTGAAGCAAAATGTAGGATAAGCTGCAAGCAAAACAACGGTTAGGTTTTAAATATGTTGTGCATACCACCACTACAAGGGATCTCATGTAAGAGATAACATGAGATTCCTTATCTCTTATATATGACATATATAACATATATTAGCATTGATATATTTTACAAAATTGTGTCAGTCAATAGGAAAAAAAATCCATTGGATTCTGAAATTGAAATGACCACAAACAATGAAAAGTGTTCCCCATCAGCACTGGCCAAAGCCACAGTGTAAACTATTTTGACAGTTTTCACACTAGCGGTATTAGAAGTCTGGCTTCGCCTCTACAGTATGTTGATAAAGCCAAAGCAGTGAGTACTCAGAACACCTCAGTGTTCAGCCATTTCCACCTTACTGTGACTAAATAAATTTACAGCTTAAGAAAGAAAGAATGTATTCTAGCCTGCTTTGTGTTTGTTGGCTTATGTTGGGCATTTCTGTTGAACTATTTTAATTATTCTTATTATTTGATATTAAAATGTAACCATCATCAATTCCACTTTCCCTTTCCCTCTAGCTTATATTTTAAGACACACATTCCACCATGTCTAGGAAGACACAGCAGCATGAGATTCCATCAGCAGTGTGGACACAGAGGATGAATGGCCACTTGGGAACAAGTACAATCCTCCAGCACGATCATCCCAATGGGTCCACTACCTCCTACCTATTGTAGGTTCCAAAATAAGTCTACTGGATGATGAGCCTACCAGAGACTTTTATAATCAAAACCTAGTAGTCACTGTTGTAGTTCACTGTGTCTCTGACATGATAGAGAATCATTCTCACAATGCATAACACAACTGAAGATGAAGAAATACTAAATTTATCACTCTAAACCCTTCAAGAAAGTCTAGCCTAATGTACAAAAGGGATATTTACAAACAGTGGTTACTCTATCCTGACATTCAAGGCTAGCAATTGCCAAAAGAGATTGTGGTTTCTTATATATGAGAGCTTTTTAGTCAATCTTCAAATCCTCCTTAAAAATTTAGATTAATAAAATTTAGCGAGAGCCTGTTGTTTTTCTCCTGTAAATAAGCCTTGAAAATGAATGACCAGCATCCTCTAAAAAGGTGCTCCTTATCACAGCAGTGCTTAGATGAATTTACATAGAGAATCACTTGTAACCTTTGGGAAAATGTTAAATGCTTCATCTCTTATGACTATAGAGGCAGTATTTTTACTGTTTCTGTTGATAGTTGTTTTAATCAGCTTTCAAACTCTGTAACTACTTGTCAAAAAAAACCTTCTAAAAAATGTACTGGCTTTGACTTTCAGAAAATTCTAGCCTCTGTTCACATGGTTCCCTGGATTTGGGCTTATCTAAACCCTGAACTAACCAGTACCCCTAGAGCTCCCAGGGACTAAACCACCAACCAAAGAGCACACATGGTGGGACTCATGGCTCCAGCTGCATATATAGCAGAAGATGGCCTTGTCGGTCATCAATGGGAGGAGAAGCCCTTGGCCTTGTGAAGGTTCTATGCCCCAGTGTAAGGGAATGCCAGGGCCAGGAAGAGGGAGTGGGTGGGTGGGTAAGCAGGGGGAGGGGGATGGGATAGGGGGTCTTCTGAGAGGAAATCAGGAAAGGGGATAACCTTTGAAATGTAAATAAAGAAAATATCTAATAAAAAGAAGAAGAAAAAAAAAACCTATAGACCATAAAAGCTGACTATTCCTCAAAATACAAGGGGAAAGATAAAATAAAGAGAAATATGTGGTATCTGGAGGGGGCAGCAGAGTCAAGTGGATTTCTCACATGAATCCTTAAGGTAAGCAGTGTGCGGGAGAGTTCGGGGGATACCCCAAGTGTGAAACAGAGGCTGAGAAACTGCAGACCCTTGCCTGATGGGTGTTAGTAACAGCACTCTATCATGAGCAGAAACCGTTGATTGGGGATTTAACACGCCCATATTAACTGAGTACTATTTGTGTTTTTAGCCTCTGTTATTTCTTCCTAAGAAAAGACCCAGATTCCTAAGAAACATGCCAAGTAGTAGGAAGAGCTTCTTGAAAGGAATTGTGGAGAGCTGCGATGTGCTGTGCCCTAAGATGGCGCTGGCTCCCGCCTTCCGTTAACTCAAAAGCGAACGCTCTCCAAGAGTGACATGTCATTATTTGGCTAAGCTTGCCAATCTGGTTGCTTACTCGCATTGGTGGCCTATCTGCTTTTCCCACTTAGCTGCAGGGGTTGGTTGGTGCAGGAGTACTTAAGCCTGCGCTGGCTCTTCCCCGGGGTCAGAAGATTGTTTTAAGGTTCCAATGGAGTACTACTCAGCTACTAAAAACAATAAATTTATGAAATTCTTAGGGAAATGGATGGATCTG
>NW_022196891.1:13383465-13386367 GCF_008632895.1 Mastomys coucha
TAAAGAAAATATCTAATAAAAAAAAAAAAAGAAGAGCTCAAAGGGTCATGTCCTTCTTGCCGGTCAAGAGGGTCGAGTCAAGGAATGTCAAGCAATGGATGGATGCTAAGGGGTCAAGTTGCTGGCAATTAACATCTGTGCTGTCTTTGTATTTTGATGATCCAGGAAGTCTGAGAAAAAGCTGGAACCTGGATTTAAAATAATCGATTGTATTTGATTCAAAAAATTATTTGTTTTTTTTTGTCAAAAGATGAAGGGAAGTCAAGGATAAAATTATTTCAAAGAATTTGGTGCAATGAACACCCATAGATGATCCTCATGGCGTGAGGGGATTCATTATACATAAATATAATAAACACATTGATTAATCAAAAAAAAAAGCTAATCATCATTCCGGAGACTGAGCGGGAGAAGCAGCTTCTTATCTCCACTCGGCCCAATATAAAGGGCAAAGAAAGCAAAGGTGTATCAAAGGTAAAGTAGAAAACGACTCAATAGCACAGCGATTCTCAACGTTCTAAATGCTAGGACTTCTAATGCTTAATAAAGATCCTTACGGTGTGATGTGAAACCCAACCCTAAAATTATATTCATTGGTACTTCATAACTGTAATTTGGTTCCATTATGGATCATAATGTAAATAATTGCGCTTGCTGATGGTCCTAAGAGACACCTTCGAAAGGGTTGTTCGACCCCCAAAAGGAGTCACAACCCACAGGTTGAGAACCATTGCCATAATACTGCCTTGAATGAGGCCCACCGTTTAACATTTGCATTCACTTGTCATAGACCATTAAGTTGAAATTCATAAATGGATTATTTATTCATGGGATTAAAGTTCTTTTGATTCAAGCGCATCCCAAACACCTTTCTCTGAGAATTCTACATTAAGGAACAAGCCCTCGGCCCATGAACTTTTGATATACATTCAGGCTTATGCAACCCATGATACATGGGCTTTGGTTGGTTGAGGAAGAACATGAATGTGGCTCAACACAAAGTCCAAAATTGACTTAAAATATTATGAAAGTTCTTTCAGAATTCAGACCAGAACAAACTGCTACTCGAATCATTCCCTTGCAGAGGCCTGTCAATAACAGCTGCAGTTCAATAAAGGGCTAGGTTTCTCCAAAGATCCAGTCTGTTAATAAACAAAACTCAGAGGCTCACCATTCTAGGAGAATGAAGCTTCGGGGGCAAGTTACTAGGCTTACTCAGGTCCTCAGAGGGCTGTCTGTGAAGACACCTCATCCTTAACACTGAATAGCCCTTCTTCCCATAACTGTCACATCTTCATAGTCACTCTTTCTTCCCTAGAAATCCTTCCCCTCCCCTTCCAATCCAGAAATCAGAAACAGCCTGGCTGAAGGCTTCATTTGGAATCTTCCTCTTCTTCTGAGAACCCCAAGAAGAGCCCTAAGGCTTGTAAATAATGAACCTTTCACAAACATGTTAGAATCCTCAGTAGCTTCACAGGGAGAAGGTATGAAAGAAAGGAAGGACAAGTCACGGTTTTATTCCAGGAGACACATGTTGAGAAGGAAGACTTTAATGAAAGTAGAGAAACTCAAAATTTTGTAGAAACCCAAAATACTAAGAAAAACATGCTTACTGTTGGAAATATGAGCTCCTCTGACAGCTTGCCTTTCAGTGACCCAGCACCAGCTTATGTTAGCACATACATTCTTACTGTTGCCACTAGTTGCATGTTTTTCTATGTGACATGGTCACTCTTTGAAAGGTCCTTCTGGACATCACAACTCTCATTCTCTATGACTCTGTGTCTCTCTGCCTCTGTCTGTTTCTCTGATGCTCCCACTCCAAAACAGCCCTTTTATTCTTCCCTGTCCCCAAATAAACTTCTCCTGTAATATGCATTGCCTAGGGTGATCTTTGCAGCATACCTTTGCCAGGACCTGCTGAGGTACCTTTTAGAGACCTAGTACTAACACTGACAGAGTTAAATAGTTGTGGTTTTGTAAGCTATGGTCCAGTGTCAGGGATTCTGGGAAAGAAGTGTACAGTATTTCATTAGAGGATTATCTATTCACCTATGTCTTTAGCATTGCTTACTGTAAACCTGCCTTCCTAGGGATAATCTCTTAGCTAGGATAACCTCTTCACGTGGTCTAACTTGAAATGCTAGGTTTCCATGTAAGTCAAAGACTCCATGTTCTTAACCCCAGAATTTCTTTAGTGGACCTTCATTGCTGCGCCAACACTTGAGACATGTTTGAATTTAAAAAACTGAAGAAAACAAAACAAAATGGATCCAAGTAACAGTAGTTAAATGATAATCTCAAGTAACATTTTTGGCCTACATATTTAATTCTCCTGAATTGTTGACTTCAGAGATGAGCATCATAGCCTTCAATATGCACATCTTATGAATTTCAGGTAGTTATTTCTAGATCAGCAGGTAAGCTCTCTCTGTCTCAGACCTGTTATAAAGAAGATGAAGGGTGACCATCAGCAGTTGCGAAGCACAAGCAAAGTGATAGAAAAATGTTATCAACTTATTAGTTCTTGACCAAGAAGGAGATTGGGAAATCATCAAAATCACTTGACGAGGGGCGTTTTTACCTTGAAAATCAGGGCTAGGAATATGAGATTTTGAGAAATCACACCCATTACAAACTCTCCAAAAGGAAGAAAGTTTTACCCCCATAAAAGAAATTTTAACTGCTTACTTAATGTGGTTTAAATGAAAATAGCTCCCATAAATTCATGTGTTAAAATAGTCACTGGGGAGTAGAATTGTTTTAGAAGGTTTGGAAGTGTAGCCTTGTTGGAGGATGTGTGCAATTGTTGAAGGAATTTGTTACTAGGGGTGGAGTTTGAGGTTTCAAAAATTCATACCAGTCCCAATCTTCTCTCTCTCTCTCTCCCTCTCTCCTCCCT
>NW_022196891.1:13386377-13387979 GCF_008632895.1 Mastomys coucha
TCTCCCTCTCTCTCTCTCTCTCTCTCTCTCTCTCTCCCTCTCTCCTCCCTCTCTCCCTCTCTTTCTCTCTCACTCTCTCTCTCACTCTCTCTCACACTCTCTCTCCCTTCGTCTTTATATAATCTTCTCATTAATTATCTTATATGCTAAAGAAACCTTCAAGAATGTTATTCTGTGCTGAGAATAAATGTTCTTTTAAAACTACTCTGTTACAGAAATGAATTTTATAACCTTGAAGAAGTTTGAAATCTTAGCTCCAACATTTCTTCTACTTCAGTATTGCTGAATAAAACAGAAAGTTCCCTTACACAGTTTTCATGTGATGAGAAAGTCTGCATTAACTTCAAACCCTTACCCAAGTGGACACTCTTCTTTTTCCAGGAACTTCAATCAGAAACTATCTATTCATCTGTTGTTTGGTTTGCCTGTGAGTGTGTCTGTGTGTATGTGCTTGTGTGTGTAAAGAAAAAGTATGCAATCTTTTCTTGTTTATTCAACATTAACACTGCTGTGAGGGACTATCACTTGATGCTAAGCAGCCATACTGTAGCCAAAAGATGGCAAGCTGAAATGGTGGGGAGTGTTGAATGATAAATACACTTACTTCATCAGCCTTTATTGGACGTTTTAGATTTCTAATAATATAGAAATAATTCTATCACTGAGCCTTTCATTTACCTACAAACTCGAAGAACGATAGATAACTATTTTCTTAACCATCTTCTATTCTTTGAGTCAAGGCAAAGAACTTATCTTTGCTGCCAACTTGATTTCTCCATCAGTATCTTGAGTCTCTGGATGGTACAGAGAAGGGAGAAAAGGTTCCAAATGTATTCTCTGACCCCAGCAACTGGGTATACTATCCACAGTCAATAGAGGCCACAACACTATAGGGTTTGAAGACATGCCACTTCAGGCTGCCTGTGAAATTAATTCTCCAAGTTCCAATTTATTTTGACATCTGCTCAAAGTAGGTTCTTCAAGATTTTAATTACATGTCCCTTCTTGAAAATGTCAGCCTCATGAGGTTTCACTTGTTCAGGTCTTACTTCCTGTAGGTATAAGAGGATGAATTCCAATTAGGTGGATCCCAAGAAATTATAATCTTGAAAACCTTCAAAAGTTATTCAGAATATTTGAAACTCATTGGATATGATATTCTCATAGGACCTTATGGTATTGAAATAGTTTTCATTTCTGTTTTCTTATTTTTAGGTATTATGCTAGTCAACAGTTCATTACAATTGTAAAATACTTGAAGCAGATAACTTGATAAAGAATAACTATTTCTGATTTTTGCAAGTTCAATGATCAAAGCATAGGGGCCTACAAATGTGGCCCGTGGTTGAAGCCATTGATCACACTATGCCATCACCCTGTTATAAGAGTTAATGATCACAGCTTGAAGTGGAGAACCACTCCTTTAATCTAAGCACTTGGGGAACAGAGGCAGAAAGATATTTGAGTTTGAGGGCACCCTGATTTTATAGATAGTTCCAAGACATCCAGCTACATAAAATAAACCCAATAAATAAAAAAAAGAGTTAACTTTCATATCTGAAAGGGAGTGTCTTATTCAGGGTTTCTATTCCTGCACAAACA
>NW_022196891.1:13388454-13423546 GCF_008632895.1 Mastomys coucha
TATAGACCCCAAGACTTCTAGCACAGGGATGGCACCACCCACAAGGGGCCCTACCCCCTTGATCACTAATTGAGAAAATGCCGAACAGCTGGATCTCATGGAGGCACTTCCCCAACTGAAGCTCCCTTCTCTGTGATAACTCCAGTCTGTGTCAAGTTGACACACAAAACCAGCTGGTACAGGGAGTAAGGCAGATAAACTGGGAACCCACAGTCTCCTTAGAAGGCATACTCACAATGACCAAAAGACTTCTACCTAGCAGTCACTTTGTGGAAATCTATAGCACTTTTTCAAGAACCAATCCTCCAACCATATCATACTAAAGTCTTGGAAAAAATACAGCTTCTTTTAAATTCCAGAGACATATCTACTAAGTTCACAATGAGAAAAAAATAGCTTTTGCCAAAACCTCAAGTCTCAAGTTGTAAGAGAAACTTGATTTCACTTCCCTACCATCCCATCCTCTGCTCCTGACCCTCAATTACCAGCTTCCTCCTTTCTCCTGTGTACAAACTACCATTTGCCTTCCTTAACCAAAGCCTTTCTTCATATGGTGAATCTGACAGCAATCATTGAATGCATGTAAGTTTTTCTCTTTAAAACCTATCGATATCTCAGTGGGTAAAGGCAGTGAGCCAGCCGGATGATCCATATTAAGCACAAGGCACCCACACAGCACAAACAGAGAAATAACTCCTAAAAAAAAGTTGGTCTCCAACTTCCACACCAATAGATAAATAATTGTAACATGAATTTTGATATCTTCTTTCTATATTTGTAGAAAAACTTTATCTTTAATAAAATATGAACATCACAGGTATAAAATTAGCAGCTTTTATTTATGAATGTAACTAAGCTGAAGATTTCACAGTGTTAGACAGGAATGTACTTACTGTATTCAGCACTTTTTAAAGAGCTAGCATTAGTTTCCCTATTTGAAACTCCTTTGGAATATCTGACAAACAAGGGTTATTGCTTGTATATTTACCCAAGATGAACGAGTAGTAATTTCTTCCAGGACATGTAGTTTAGCTTATGAGGGTTATGAGTAATGAGGGTTAGGGTTACGGTTTACGCACTTTAGAAAGTATTGTGCCTGGAAAGCCACCTTTTTGTGAATATCATCATGTTATTGTTGCCCAACTGTCAGAATGTTATGAGTAGTTTATACATGTCACCCAGACGAAATCATCAAAGTTTGGAGAGTTAGGGCTGAGAAAAAAATGGCTTAAGAGAAAGCACTTATCAAAAAATGCAAGGACCTTGGTATAGTTTTCTAGAACCCCTCTCAAAAGGGACTGTGTGTGTCTGTAATTTAACATGCCTTCAGTGAGATGCAAGATGGAGACAGAAGGATTTCTGGATGTTGGTAGTCCAATAGTCCTGGCGAAAGAAAAACACTGCCTCAAGCAAAATAGGTGAAAACTTAAGGAGAAATTATCCTCTGACATTCACATATACATTATACTTGTAGATTCTTTCACTAAGAAACAACACATACACACATACATACACACACACACACACAATCACAAACGTATGTCATACACAGAAAGAAAATTTAAAAAAAAAAACAATGATTCAGAGTCTTGAATATAATTGGTGTGTATCAAAGAGGTTTTTGAACTAGTTTTGTGTACTGTGTTCATCCCGCTCCCATGAGTGTATGTATATGTGTGCATGCTTATGCAAGTTGTTTGCATTGGCTCATGTATATGTTTGTATGGACTCATGGGTGCGCTTGCAGTCTGCATGCATGCCTGAGGATGCCAGAGATAAATACAAAATATTTCTTTGTGCTTTTCCATCTTATCTTTTGATATAGAGTCTCACTGAACCTGGAGTTCATCCATTTGGCTATGCTAATTGGCCAAGGAGTTCTAGGAATCTATCTTTATGGTGCTTGTACTGAGGTACCAAGTCTGAGCCACCATAATTAGTTTTATGTGGATGCTAAGGATTCAACCTCAGCTCTTCATGCTTGAGTTATAAATATTTCATCAATTTAGCAGGTTTTAAGGTTTGCGAAATGTGTGGTTTTTATTTTAACATTTATTTTATGTGCATGTGTGTAGACACTCATATGCTATGCAGATACATGGAGGACAGAGATAGACTTGGAAGATGTGGTTCTCTCCTTCTACGATGAATATCCTGAGCATTGAACTCATGTGTTCAGTCTTGCCAGCAAATACCTTTCCCAGCTGACACATCTCTATGGCCTAAATTGCTTGTTTTCTTTTACTCAGGTTAGTTGCACTTTAAGAGCAGACAAATTGCAAGGCTATCCTGAGATGATGTGTTCCAAGGAATAAGAAGATTTCATTATGAATGATGGTCTCTGCATGCACAAATGAGTGACACAATCTCCTGTTGGAAACTCAAAGTCATTCCCTTTGAAACTCACTTGTGTATGAACATTCTAAAAAATACCCTAAATCCTCTTTGCAGAGTCAGGACTACCATGAACTTGTCCACATGCCAGTATCTGCTCTTGACCAGGTTTCTTAGTCAAGGTTTCTATTCCTGCACAAACATCATGACCAAGAAGCAAGTTGGGGAGGAAAGGGTTTATTCAGCTTACTTCTACATGGCTGTTGATCACCAGAGGAAGTCAGGCCTGGAGCTCAAGCAGGTCAGGAAGCAGGAGCTGATGCAGAGGCCATGGAGAGATGTTCCTTACTAACTTGCTTCCCCTGGCTTGCTCAGCCTGCTCTCTTATAGAGCCCAAGACTTCCATCCCAGGGATAGCACCACCCACAAGGGGCCCTACCCCCTTGATCACTAATTGAGAAAATGCTCCACAACTGAATCTCATGGAGGCACTTCCCCAACTGAAGCTCCCTTCTCTGTGATAACTCCAGCCTGTGTCAAGTTGACACACAAAACCAGCCAGTACACCAGACATGTGTGTATGGCTGCAGAGTCAGGACTACCATGAACTTGTCCACATGCCAGTGTCTGCTCCTGACCAGGCATAAGTCATGACTCTATGGCTGCTGCTCCATAGAGTACAAATGTATAATTTTGACTTACTCAATTCTTCCTCTACATGAAACAGACTCTGATACTTTTCAACTGTTCAGTAAATATTGGCAAGTCCCACACAGCCAAAGGCGGGATGCCATAAAAGAAAGATAAAATACTGCAGAAGTGTCATGCTGATGCCTTCCTGCCCTGTGTTTCTTAGATCTGAAAAACTCTGTGTCAGCAGACATCACTTGTCTGTGGAATTCCAACTGTGTTCTGCTTTTTATCCCAGCTTACAGAGATATAAGAAGCTTTCCAGTATGAGTACCATTTAAATAAACTTTGGGCATTAGCAGGAAAAGCATCTCATTTCCTCTATTCAAATCTACCGATGATTCTGGGAGAACCAGTAGCTGTGTGAAAGCCCTATCAAAGTGAAATATTAGGAAATTACCCTACCTGAAATACTGATAGAAAATTAAGTCTCATCCTCACTTTGAAACTGAAGAAATCAGCCCAATTGCTTTAGCTCTCTTCTAAAGAACATGCTCTAAGGCAACAGTTTAGTGGGGAAATCATTGTATTTTATTCTTGGAGAAATTCTGCCATTTCGATGATCAATATATTCAATGGAACATTATCCTTTGCAAACAATAAAGGACATTTCTTGAAGACAATAAAAAAGCATTTATAAAATTACTTTCCTTGTGAAGTTAATGGAGTGAGATGCTCTTTGCAGATAGACAAACTTGGGTTTAAATATTTTGCTGAGAGTCGCAGACGAAGTTGCTGTTTCCTAAGTTTCATCTTCTCACATCTTATTTTGTGCTCCTACAACGTTATGATAATAAAGTTTAACATACCTGTATGCTATGGAGATTAAATGTGTTTATGTGCATGGGTAATTGTGATAGAATTCTCCACCGTCACCTGACAGTACCTCCTCACAGGGTTGAGTAAAATAAAATTGATTTCTTTGTTTTGCTTTGTGGTGGGATGGAAGTAAAAAGAACATCTGACATGATAATTTGGACATGGGGTTAGCCACTTTCTCATTGCTGCAACAAAATACCCAACCAAAAACAACAACACAGAACCACAAAAAAACAAAAACGAACAAAAACAGAGCAAAACAAAACAAAAAAAAACCCAAAAACTAATTTGAAGAAGGGAGAGTTTACTTGTATGCAAAGATTTAGGGTACAGACCATCATGGTACAGAGGTCAGAATAACAGGAGTGTGAGTCAGTTGGTCACCTTCCGTGCACATCAGGAAATAGAGTGATGAAAGCTGGTGCTCGGGTCATTTCCTCCTTTTCATGTAGTCAAGAAGCCCATCCCATGATATTGTTTCAACCACATTTCTTCTCACTTCAGGCAACCTAATCTAAAATCTCCTTTACAAAAATCCTCAGGGATTTGTCTTTAAGGTTATTTTATGACTTGGCAAGCTAACCATCATAGGCAGGTTATTCAATTTCACCATACCTCAGATTTGTGAAAGACAACAACCCTGACCTGACAATAATCAGGAGATTGAAGATGCTCTGTGTCACTAGCACAGAATGTACTGCAGATCAAGAAGGTATACAAGAGCAGCCTTCTGCAAATGTCTGGCAGTGGAATCAGGAGAATGAAGCTGCTCTGTGTCACTACACAGAATGTACTGCAGATCAAGAAGGTATACAAGTACAGCAAATGTCTGACAGTGGTTGCAACTACCACGGTGAGGGAAGAAACACATTTTTCACTGCATCAAAGATTTTCATGATCTCCATGTTTGAGTCAGGACTGTAAATGTTCTCCACATAATATTTAATTCTCTGTTGGTGTCGTGATCTTTTACCCAAAGATTTCAAGCATTCTATTGGTCATAGGTTTGTGAGTGTTTGTTTACCTCAGATTCAAAAACTGGGCAATTATCTTTCCTGGAAACATAAAGAACTCTCTTCATTGCCCTTTTATAACCCTGGGAGTTGCATCTTCTGACAGCTCCTGTCACCATACAAAGAAATAAATTACAAAACTGTGTTCATTGATATGATTTTCATCTTAATACATTTTTATAAGCAACAAGGAAGTACAGTATGCATTGAGCAATAGATAACCTGTAATTTTCTGTTTCAGGAACTAGTAGGATAAAACACTATGATGAAATGCAACTAAAGATGAAAGTGCACATTTTGGCTTATGGTTCCAGAGAGATAAAGTCTATCATTATAAAGAAGGCATAGCAATAGACAACAGGAGCAGATCACATTTCTGTCTACCACAGGACAAAAACAGAGAGAACAGGAAGAGTGGCAAGACTATAAATACTCAAAGACCAAACCCAATGACCTATTTCCTCTATCAAAGCTCTACCTACTAGTGGTTACATACCTCCCAAACAGTTTCACCACCTGGGAGCCAAGTGTTGAAATACTCATATTTGTCTTTCAGGGTGTGTGTGGTTGTAGTTGGTTAGCTGTCATGCTCAAAGAAGAAGCAAATTAGATTCAATGATCCTCTCTCTCTCTCTCTCTCTCTCTCTCTCTCTCTCTCTCTCTCTCTCTCTCTTTCCTGTCTATCCTTCTTTCTCTTATATCCAGTGATGGGGTGAAACCAGGATATGAAAAAGAAAACCCACAAATTACCTAAGACCAGCTACAAGCAAAGTAGAAATTAATTAGATTCAGATCTTTCTCTCTCCTCTAACCTTTATTTTCTCACCTATCTAATGATAGGGGGTGAAACCCAGACGATAATGGAAGTCAAAAATAAGAAAACACAAAGTAGCAAAGACAGACTACTGTTATCAATTTCTTATATATGAATATTAGACTTCAAATAAATGATAATCAAGCTACAATGTGTAGTGCTAGCAAGATCAGGTATAGAAGGGACTACAGGAGACACATTGATCACCCAGGAAGGATAAAGTAGATTAGATTTGATGTATCAACTGTGGGGTGAGGGAGATGGAAATGGGAGAATCAGGTAGGGAGGGGGAGCCAATGGGCTTGAGTAGGAAATGTGGAGAAAATGCCTAGAAGTGAGGGCACTTTAAGTATGCTTTGAAAATCTAGTGCACTGTAAATTTCGTAAAATATGTGAAAGCAATCCTAATGAAGTCTTCAAATAATGAAGGAGATAGAATCCCATCTGACCACTTCTTGTCACCAAACAAAGCTTTCAGGACCAGGACTAGGTTATATCCAAGTGAGTTGTCAGTCAAGGGGGTCCCATTGAAACCCAAAAAAAAAAAAAAAACAATTGAAACAGTTGCTAAGGCAATAGGTTATTTTCTGAAAATGGAAAGCAAGGCCCCTGTGCTGAAAACAACACTTAGACAACTCATTGAGCATGGAGAACGAGAGCTGGTGCATATATAGAATTTTCACTCCCATCTTCTAATGTATTTGGTATGGGAAGTTACTCGGCAGGTTACTAAAGGAGAAATATAAACATAAATGCCTCCACAAAAACCTTTAATCTACAATACTGTCCTGCCTGAAAAATATTTTTGGGTAATGGTGCAACAAAACTCAAAGAGTAACTGACAAATACCTAATTTGATTTAAGGTCTACTCCACGAGATAGGATACATGCCTGGCATTGCTTGTTGACCAAGAATCAGAAATCAGATAGCTCGGAAACCTAGAATGAAGCCAAATACTGCTGATTTAAAGAAAAATTAATAACAAAATAAGTCCTAATGATATTCTGCTATACTCATAGATTAGTACCTTTATCATATATCGGGATGCTTCCTCTTACAAATATATGAAATGTGATATAAAAGATATAAAAAATATAGAAACCAATAGCCAGACTTTATGCAGAAAGACATTGAAACATATCACTCTAAATAGTATGTCTTCATCAAATCCCTTTCCTCAGAGCTTCAGGCACCTTACTAAAAGAAAGTGCAAAAATGTAAGACCAGAACAAGTGTAACACCAGAACAAAGTCCAGTAAATCAGCTTAGCAAACTCAAGTGAACTCACAGAGACTGAAGCAGTAAGCACAGGGACAACATGGGTCCGCACCAGGTCCTCTGCATATGTATTATAGCTTTCAGTTTCATATTGTTATGGAACTCCTGAGTTCAGAGTGAGTGAGTCTCTGATTCTTTTTTCTTCCCTTGGAACTTCTCCTTCTGTTGGTTTATCTAATTTTGATGTGATATTTTTTGTTTTATCTCATTATATTTTATTTTGTTATGTTTTATTGTCACATCCTATAATCCTGCTCTTTTCTAATAAGAGACAGAAAGGAAGTAAAAAAAAAAAAGTCTGTAGGAAATGTGAAGTGGCAGACAGCTGTTACTGGATTTGGACCTGAATCTTGCTATCAGGGTTAACAATGTCTTGAGAAAAACATTCATGATCACTTCTTAAAGGAATACCAGCACCTACTTCCGATCTAGAAACCTCCATGTAGGAAGGATTATGTGGGGAGTCTCACTGCAAACCAACATGGTGAGCCCAAAACAAGGTATGCATAATTAGAAATGCTGCAAGGACAAAGAGCATGCTTCAAGACCTGACCCCTGGGAAGAAGTGGCAGTTCCTGTCTCATAATGAGGTACTTCTGGGAGCTCTTACTATCAAGTGTCCAGTGAATGCTACTGCTAATTTTCATTTTCACATGTGTGTCCAGGAAAGATGACACATGAGGCTTTCTTAGAGCTTCCCCTGGGCACTGCTAGGTATGGGGCTTGCTAAAGAAGAGCTGGCCTGTCTAGCTGTCCTGTGCACCAGAGCAAGTCTGGTAGCTTCCTTTTATACTGTGTCACTTTGTCATCAAGTTTGTAGTAGTGAGAGTCTGAAAGGCCACCTTGAAACAAAAGTAAATGACATTCATTATAAATTATACCAACCAAATAGATTAAGATGAAGGAATCCAAGTTTTAAGAGGGATATTAATGACCAAGGTGAAAATTATAATTATGCGAGAAAAAGATCAAATTTCAACTGGAAAACTATATGGCTTATATTTGAAAATGTATGAAATAAAAACATTATTTCTATATGGATCACATAGGATATTAAAGGGATTTTTCCCAAATATTGATAAAGGAGGTATGATAGAGAGTGCAAAGCCAGTGCTCTAGCTTTTGTCTTCCCTCTGTGGAGAAATACCTGACAAAAGCAACATTAAGAAAGAAGGCCTTATCTAGGCTCGTGTTTCAGGGTATGTTCTATCATGGCAATGAAGGCCTGGCAACAGGTGTGTAAAGAGTGTCTTGCTGGAGTAAGGTGAGATTGCTATCTTCTGGAGGGATTTTTCCCTCTAGAAACTGCTGAGAGATTCTTTTCAAGTGAGGCTGGAACGTAGATTAGAGATATTTCAATCTGGTCAAATGGAAGAGCCAGGGGTGAAATGTTTCTATTGTGCTCTGTGACATGAATGAAAAACGATTCTTTGTGAAGTGTTTGTTTGTGACTTTTTTTTTCATTCATTGTATCGAAGAGTTTTCAATTTCAGGAAGAATGATAAAACAGTGAAGTAATTATCAAGGGATGTGAAAATCTTATTAGAAGCAAATGAAAAATAGAATTGGTTTTTTTTGGCAATTTCATGGAAAATAGAAACAATTTAATCACCTACTGCTCACAAGTTGTTTCTAAGTTTCATGTTTAAAATTTATTTTCAAGAAATAAGCAGGTTTTATATACTTAATAGTATAAATGTTTGTTGTTGTATAATAGTATAAATGTTTTGTAATTTAAAAAGAAATCCTAGCCAACAAATATACCAAACACACCATTTCACATTTAATTTTCTTAAAATTACAAATGTTTGCATATTAGGCTAGAAAAACCTTTCCTAGCATCTGCCACCTGTATATGCTCCAGCTTTACAATCTCTTCTGCTTCTCTCCTTTGGCTTCTTGTGTTAGAGTTCCATCCAATCTAGTCCCTGAGGGATGAGTTCATCTGACAATACAGCCATCTATACAAACCACTATCAACATAGAGCAGACGCGCTTTGTAAAATGTCTTATTTGTGTGTGTGTGGCTGAGTGTGTGGGTCAGAGGAAAACTTACAGGAATGGGTTCTCTCCTTCTACCTGTGGATCCCTGGGATTGCACACTCAGGTTGTCTGTCTTGGTGGTAAGTGGATTTACTGATGAGTCATCTCACTAGCCTGAGAAACTACTTTTGTTTGTTTGTTTGTTTTCTTTTATTGAAAATAGATGTTTTTCCTCACAACTTGACGACTGTTTGTCTCTGTGTACTCTTCTCTACGCCTACCCCACCCGTTCCCACTCAGATACACCCTCTTTCTATCTCTCATTAGAAAACAAGTAGGGATAATAATAAAAGCAAGCCAAACAAAACAAAAATTACCACATCAGACAAAACAAATAAGCAGAAAGAAAAGAGCCCATGTGAAGTTTCAAATAACAGAGACCCATTAACTGGCACATTCAGGAATATGATAGGAATACTAAACTGCCATAAGACCTGTAGGATAAAAAGAGAAAATAAACAGTTATATAAATGAAATGAAATAAAATAAATGAGATAAAATTGAAAACAAAACAGGAAACAAGGAAAGCGATGTGGTGACAGGACATTAGGAGACAAGGAAACTGTAAGGTTGCTACTGAGTTCACTTTCCGTCGACTCTCTACTGCTCGACCCTTAGAGTAGTTTGTTTCAATTGAAGTTTGCATCTGGCTTAGGGATGGGCAATATGTCCACTTTTTTCAGCTGTAGGATCCTATCGACTACAGACACAACATGCCTCCCTGTGCATGTTACCTCAGTCTCTGTGACTTCATAGGTGTCAATTTCATGTTTTCTTGGTGTCTTCTATCAACTCTAGCTAGATCTTGCACTAATTCTGCCTCTTCTTCCTTGAACTTCACTTAACCATGAGGGGAAGGGTTTCATGGAGACACCCCTTTTAGGGCTGAGTGTTCTAAGATCTCTGACTCTACACACACTCTCTGCTTGTCTGCCTCTGTATTTATTCCCATCTGCTATAGAAGAAAGATTCTCTAATGATGACTAATTAAGGCACTGACATTTGAGTACAACAGAATATCATGGAATCTTTTTATTGACACTTTAGTAGTAGTAATAGTAGTAGTAGTAGGTAGTAGTAGTAGTAGTAATAGTAGTAGTAGTAGTAGTCATATATTTTAAAACAATAGTGTTTGATTTACCCTAAATTCTTGAATTTCAGGTTCTTGATCACCCAAGTAGTGTCCAGTATGGGTTCTGTCTTGTGAAGTGAGACTTAGTAAGAGTTGCTCACTCCCATAAGTTTTGTGTCACCAATGCACTTGTATATTTTGCAAGATAGACCCCATCGCAGATCAAAAAGTTTCTGGATGTGTTAGTGTTTACGTTTCTACTATTGCTGCATGCAGAGTACACTCAATGAATTTTTAACTTTCTCCAAAGCTCCGTGTTTTGAAGCTTGAAAAGATACTACATACCTGGCTTCAAGCAGCTACCAAGTCTTAACAAGAAGATGGGAGAGATATGCAGAATGATGTGATTGTATACATATAGATGAAACTGTTTTGTAGAATGATGCTGGGTGATACTATGCTAAATATAAAGATAAAAATTACATACACAATAGGGTGATAATTATGCAAATAGCCTGCATGTTTCAGAGACTAAATTTGGAGCACAGTTACCACTTACAGAAATGTTAATTACCAGTTTTCAGGACATTTGATAATACTTGATTTTGGTTATAATCATTACTATATTATGCCTTGAGTTTATTTTTTAAAAAACATTACATTAAATAAAGATAAAATAAAATTTATAAAAGCTAACAGATGTATTGGGAATAAGATGTCATGTTTCTCTCATGAGTTCATAGTAGCTGTGGTTACCTGCATTATATTTACCAAGACTCCATTCATCAACATCCCATTATGTAAGGTGAGGAGCTCTTGAGCCTGCACAACACTTTGAAGAACTGGATACAGTTAATAGGCTTTGTTGTCATTTCTTCAGTGCTGTAGGCACTGGTATGTTGGCCATTCTCTAGGAAATAACCCTGAATGTATGACCATGAAAACAGCAGTAAATACTCAGTGGGTGATACATATACACACAAATACCCAAGCAAAACATAACAAATTATAAAATTAGAAATGTATTGATTTGGGAAGAGAAAGAGATTCAGTAGGAGTTGAGGAAGGAAAAAAGATGGTAATGAAGGTTGAATGTGAGCAAAGTATGCAAGATTCTCAAAGACAAAATAAAAATACAAAAATTATTTGTCAGAAAATATTTTTTGGAACATTAGCAGGTAGACCTAAAAAAATATAATATGAAAGGATATCCTAGTTTAGGTGTGTTTCTTCTCTGATAAGTTGTTTGCAGATGAGATAGACTCAATACATGATTTTTCTTTATTCTTTTATATTATCATACTTAATATAATGGTAATAAAGTATTTCAAAATGTCCAAATAATGAGACAGATCTGAAAAAGTACTTAATACTATGCATTTATATAGAGTTCCAAGGCTGTCATATTGTTTTGCATGCGCCAAGTGTTCAGTCCAGCACTTAGGAAGTACTCTAGAAAAACAGAAGAAAACTGGGAAACATATATGGCAGTCTCTCAGAGAATAACCCCATGTTTATATATATATACTTAAAGTGAGGAGCTGTGGATATGCAGGCCTAGAGAGGCAGGTGAAATGAGAATATTCTTTTCCACACCAAATTTTCTGCTAGGGTCTTCATCCCGAATTCATCTCAGTTTCTCATGTTTTCTCACAGACACACAAAATGCCCCAGCCTGGGACATGTATAACCAGGCTGCTTCCTAAGTCTGAGATCTGTGGTCAATGGTGCATTCACCTTATTTCCAAAGGCGAGGTATGAGGAGCACTAGATAGTTTAACAGATTTTTCCTTTTTATTGGTATATGCTAAACATACATAATGGATTTCATTCTGGCATTTCCTAGATATGTGTACTTTGTTCATAGTCATCCCTATTAGCATATTTTGTCCCCTTCCCACTCATAAGAAACATTTTTCACATATCTGTTTTGCCAGTAATATCAGTTTTGTCTGTTGTGGTATTTTGTGAACTTAAACCTGTGTTATTGTAACAATTAATTAGATAATAAGGAAGCTTATAAGTCACTAACAAGTGTGTAGTGTATATAGTGACTAAATACTGGAAATGATGGTCTACATCAAGACTGTATAGAATAATATTACCTGCACTTTTAGGATATTCTGGAGCATAATTTATTTAAAACTTAGAAATTGTGTATATGTAGACTTATTTTTTTTTAAATGTATGGGAATGTGGATAAAAGAAACTAGGAAAAGTGTGATCACAGGCGATGAGGCACTACTGAAAATATGAAATTAATAAAGAAACTTCTGATGCAAAACTTTGAGACCCTAGAGATATTAGAGGATGTTTCAGTTAGGTTATTAAATTCAATTTCACTCAAACTATGTTCATCAAAATGAAACTGGATATTGTGTCTTTATAAATTATTTATGGGATTTATATATGAATGTGTGTATGCACATGTATCTCTGTGTGTGTTTATATCCACATGCACAAAAATTATGGTTAATATTGGGGAAGTCAACAAAATTTCCCACTGTGCTTAGAAGAGTTATATTAACTAATACTGAATAAAAGTTATGCTCAAAATTTAGAATTTTAGATTGAATTCTTTCCCCAACACTTTTAGATGCAAACGTAACATTAAAATTTCTAAGCGGTTCTATTTTTCTCTCTTCCTAGTTCTCTTTCAGCAGATATTTTTCCATTAAGTGTCTATGAGCTATTTACTGAAAGACTGGAAGATGTCTATGATGTGCAGTTTTCAAATAAATATGTAAGCTGCCACATTCCTCCTTTTCCTTATTTACATGCCAGGTTTATTGTGCCTCGACCAGTGCTTTTGCTGACGTGAATAGATCATTTCATGAGAGGTTCCTTTCATTGTTCTCATATGGCCTTTCTGATGTTCTTCCCTTACTGAGACAAATACGTTACTCAGTTGTCCATGTAAACAAATAATTTCCAGGAAGCTTACACACACACTCACTCACACACACACATGCACACACACACACACACACACACACTCACACACACTCACTCACTCACTCACTCACACATACACACACTCACATATACACACACACTCACTAACACATACACACACACTCACTCACACACTGAAAATGTGAATTTTGCATACATAGTACATGTTAGGGGACTCTACAATGTTTGCAGGGTTAAGTATCTATCTCTCTCATAACAAAAATCATCATATATTTCAAGAAAAAAAAAGAACAGAACGGTACCAGTATCAGTAACTTGGAGGCAGAAGTTGTCCTCACAATAGATATTTGAATGAATAATGCATGTGGTTATGTTTACGATCTATGGATGAACTTATGGGAGGATGTGTACATGCAGCGCAAGTGCATGTTCCCTTTGTACAGTCCAAAGGTGTATGTCAGATGTCTTCCTAAATCATTCTCAACTTGTCTTCTGAGTCTGGCCTCATTGACTCTGGAGCTCTTTTTAGACTGACCAACAAGGAAGAACAAGGCCCTGTTGTCTCTGTCCTTAACCCGCCTGGTGCAATGTGAAAAGCTATTGCCGGGTTCCACAGTGATGTAATGCTGGTCTACACGACTGCACGGTAAGCTTGCAGCACTTTAACGAGCCATACCACAACCCCAAATGAACAATGTCTTTCAAACTCTGTGTTTTACACAAATTCTTGTCCTTTCAACTGCCTAGTAGGGTCTGAGCTCCATCACAGCAGGTTAATTAAAATCTTCTGAGCTTCATTTTTCACACCAGGAAAAGGTGTCTCTGATCAAATTTGACTATTAACTTTGAAGGCTTCAGAGTCTCAAAGTGAGATCCTGTCACTGAAAATTGCCTGTGAGCTCTTGGGAAGTCCAATGAATATCTTAAGACTTCTCATGGATGCCTTTTTTAATAGAGGACTTAGGAATAATTGAATGGGCTGTGTGCAGGCTACCTACTACACTGTAGCATATGTAGTCCTGGTTTTGTTAAGTGCCCTTACTGCTGCTGTTGCTCACCTTGCTTTCTGTTTTTGTTGTATCCCTCACTCTATACCCAAGAATTTTCTTTCATCTAGCCATCTTCTATTTAACAATGACTAATAATTAATTCTTTATTTTATATTTTATTTTATTTGTTTATATTCACAATTCTGCCCCCTCTCAGTACAGCTCTCACTGAGTCCCTCCACCCATTCTTTCCATCTCCTCTAAGAGGGCAGAGCCTCTCCCCTGCCCAAGGTATCCCCCAACCATGGTGCCTCAAATCTCTGCAGGATTAGGCACATCCTCTTCTACTGAAGCTAGACAAGGCTAGACCTGCTGATGAACTGATACCACAGTCAGGATAGAGATTTAGGGGATAGGCCCCACTCCTATGTTCAGAATCCATATGAAGACCAAGCTATACATCTGCTAAATATGTGTTGATAGCCTCAATCCAGCTTGTATACACTCTTGTTTGGTGGCTCAGTCTCTGATAGCTCCCAGGGGTCCAGCTTAATTGGCTCTACTGGTCTTCCTATGGGGTTTCAATCCCCTTCAGGGCTCTCAATCCTCCCCCAGCTCTTCCATAAGGGTCTCTGAGTTCAATCCAATGTCTAGTTTTGGGTACCTTCATCTGTTTCAGTCAGCTGCTGGGTAGAGCATCTCAGAGGACAGTGATGTCAGGCTCCTGTCTGCAAGCGTAACAGAGTATCATTAATAGTGTCAGGGACTGATATGAACTAACTAGTACCCTCAGAACTCCCAGGGACTAAACCATCAACCAAAGAGCACACATGTTGGGACTCATGGCTCCAGCTGCATATGTAGCAGAGGATGGCCTAGGCAGTCATCAATGGGAGGAGAGGCCCTTGGTCCTGTGAAGGTATATGCCTCAGTGTAGGGGAATGCCAGGGCTAGGAAGTGGGAGAGGGTCGGTTGGTGAACAGGGGGAGGAGGGAGGAAACAGGGTTTGTTTTTTGTTTTTGTTTTTTATTTTGATTTTTTTGGAGGTGTAACCAGGAGAGGAGATATCATTTGAAATGTAAATAAAGAAAATATCTAATAAAAATAAATAGTGTCAGGGACTAATACTTGTCCATGGGATGGGTCTCAAGTTGGGCCGGTTATAGGTTGGGTATTCCTTCAGTCTCTGCTCCATCTTTGTCCCTGCATTTATTTTAGACAGGATATGTTTGTGGGTGGGTTGATGTCCTTATCCTTCCACCGATGCCCTGCCTGGCTTCAAATTTCTCTTCATTTAATTTGATGCTGACTATTGGCTTGTTCTATATTGCTTTTATTATGGTTAGGTATCTGCCTTAAATCCCTGACCTCTCCAAGACTTTCAACATGAAGGTATGTCGGGTGTTTTCAAAGGCATTTTCAACACCTGATGAGATGATCATGTGATATTTTTCTTTCAGTTTGTTTATGTAGTGGGTTATGTTGATGAATTTTCATATATTGAACCTTTACTGCATCCCTGAGATAAAGCCTACTTGATTGTGATGAATGCTGTTTTTTAATGTGCTCTTGGATTCAGTTTGTGAGAATTTTATTGAATATTATGGGTCAATGTTCATAAGCAAAATTGGTCTCAAGCTATTTATGTTTTTATGGAAATATCACCCATTTTAATTGCAAGATAGATAGAGGGATGCATATGCTAAATACTGAATGCAATCTGTGGAATAGATTGCAGTGGAATGTGCATGCCTTGTTTACTGACTTGTAAGGAAAGAACAAGGTTATTTACATAAATTTCAAATGTCATCCCCTTTCCTAGTTTCCCCTCTAGAAACCCCCTATCCCATCCTCCTTCCCCCTGGTTCTATGAGGGTGCACACCCACCACCCATCCACTCCTGCCTCCCTGCCCTGTCATTCCCCTACACTGGGGCATTGAGCCTTCACAGGACCAATTGATGTCCAGCAAGACCAACCTCTGCTACATATGGGGGTGGAATCCAGCGACCCTCTATGTATACTCTTTCATTGTTGGTTAAGTTGCTAGGAGCTCTGGGTAAGACTGGTTGGTTGATAGTGTTGTTCATCCTGTGAGTTGCAAACCCCTTCAGATCTTTCAGTCCTTTCTCTAAGTTCTCCATTGGGGACCCAGTGCTCAGTCCAATGGTTGGATTCAAGCATCCACCTCTATATTTACCAGACTCTGGCAGAGACTCTCAGGAGACAGCTGTATCAGGCTTCTGTCAGCAAGCACTTGTTGGCATTCGCAATAGTGTCTGGGTTTTGTGTCTATATGGGATGGATCCTGAAGTGGGGCAGTCTATGGATGGTCTTTCCTTCAGTCTCTGCTCCACACTCTCTCTCTGTATTTCCTCCCTTAAGTATTTTGTCATACCTTCTAAGAAGGACTGATGAATCCACACTTTGATCTGCCTTCTTCTTGAGCTTCATGTGGTTTTTGAATTGTATCTTGGGTATTCTCAACTTTTGGGCTAATATCCACTTATCAGTGAGTGCATAACATGCATGTTCTTTTGTAACTGGATTACCGAGCTCAGGCCTATAATTTCTAGTTCTATCCATTTGTCTGCGAATTTCATGAAGTCATTGATTTTAATAGCTGAGTAGTACTCCATTGTGTAAATGTACCACATTTTCTGTATAGATTCCTCTGTTGAAGGACATCTGGGTTGTTTCCAGCTTCTGGCTACTATGAATAAGGCCACAATGAAGATAGTGGAGCATATGAATCTGTTATATGTTGGAACATCTTTTGGGTATATGCCTTGGAGCAGTATAGCTGGGTCCTCAGGTAGTACTGTATTAGTCAGGGTTTCTATTCCTGCACAAACATCATGACCATGAAGCAAGTTGGGGAGGAAAGGGTTTATTGAGCTTATACTTCCACATGGCTGTTGATCACCAGAGGAAGTCAGGACTGGAACTCAGGCAGGTCAGGAAGCAGGAGCTGATGCAGAGGCCATGGAGAGATGTTTCTTACTGGCTTGCTTCTCCTGGCTTGCACAGCCTGCTCTCTTATAGAACCCAAGACCTCCAGCCAAGGGATGGCACCACCCACAAGGAGTCCTATCCCATTGATCACTAATTAAGAAAATGCCCCACAGCTGGATCTCATGGAGGCACTTCCCCAACTGAAGCTCCCTTCTCTGTGATAACTCCAGCCTGTGTCAAGTTGACACATAAAACCAGCCAGTACAAGTACTATATACAATTTTGTGAGGAACTGCCAGTCTGATTTCCAGAGTGGTTGTACCAGCTTGCAATCCTACCAGCAATGTTTATCTTTCTCCACATACTTGCCAGCATTTGCTGTCATCTGAGTTTTTGTTCTTAACCATTCTGACTGGTGTGAGGTGGAATCTCAAGGTTGTTTTGATTTTCATTTCTCCGATGACTAAGTATGTTGAACATTTCTTTGGGTGCTTCTCAGCCATTCAGTATTCCTCAGTTGAGAATTCTTTGTTTAGCTCTGTATCCCATTCTTTAATTTTTTATTTGGTTCTCTGGAGTCTAACTTCTTGAGTTCTTCGTATATATTGGATATTAGCAATCTATTAGATGTAGGATTGGTAAAGATCTTTTCCCAACTTGTTGGTTGCCATTTTGTCCTATTGACAGTGACCTTTGCCTTATAGAAGCTTTGCAATTTTATGAGGTCCCGTTTGTTAATTCTTGATCTTAAAGGATAAGCTATTGGTGTTCTGTTCAGGAAAATTTCCCCTGTGTCCATGTTTTGGAGTCCCTTTCCCACTTTCCTTTCTATTAGTTTCAGTGTATCTGGTTTTATGTGGAGGTCCTTGATCCACTTGGACTTGAGCTTTGTACAAGGAGATAAGAATGGATCAATTTGCATTCTTGAAATGCTGACATCCAGTTGAACCTGCACCATTTGTTGAAAATTCTGTCTTTTTTCCACTGGATGGTTTTAGCACCTTTGTCAAATCTCAAGTGACGAGACCTGTGTGGGTTCATTTCTGGGCTTCAGTACTATTCCATTGATTTTCCTGCCTGTCTCTATACCAATACCATGCAGTTTTTTGTTTGTTTGTTTGTTTGCTTATTTCATCACTATTGCACTGTAATATAGCTTGGCATCAGGGATGGTGATTACCCCAGAAAAAAAAACTTGTTTTATCCCAGTAAAAGAAGTTTTTTTATTGTTGAGAATAGTTTTCACTATCCTGAGTTTTTTGTTATTCCAAATGAATTTGAAAATTGCTCTTTTTAACTCTATGAGGAATTGAGTTGGAATTTTGTAGGGGATTGCATAGAATCTATAGTTTGCTTTCAGCCAGATGGCCATCTTTACTGTATTAACCCTGCCAATACATGAGCACGGGAGATCTTTCCATCTTCTGATATCCTCTTGGATTTCTTCAGAGACTTGAAGTTCTTGTTATACAGATCTCTCACTTGCTTGGTTAGAGTCACACCAAGGTTTTTTTTTATATTATTTGTGACTATTGTGAAGGGTGTCATTTCCCTAATTTCTTTCTCAGCCTGTTTAATCCTTTGTGTATAGGAAAGCTACTTAGTTTTTTTGAGTTAATTTTTATCCAGCCACTATGCTGAAGTTGTTTATCAGGTTTAGGGGATTTGTGGTGGAATTTTTGGAGTCACTTAATTATACAATTGTATCATCTGCTAATAGTGATATTTTGACTTCTTCCTTTCCAATTTGCATCCCTTTGACCTCCTTTTGTTGTCTAATTGCTCTGGCTAGGACTTCAAGTCCTATATTGAATAGGAAGGGAGAGAGTGGCAGCCTTCTTTAGTCCCTGATTTTAGTGGAATTGTTTCAAGTTTCTCTCCATTTAATTTGATGTTGCCTACTTGTTTGTTGTGTATTGCTTTTACTCTGTTAGGTATGGGTTTTGAATTTCTGATTTTCCAAGATGCTTGTAGGATTTTGGCAAATGCCTTCTCAGCAACTAATGAGATGATCATGTGTTTTTTTTTTTTCCTTTGAGTTTGTTTGTATAGTAGATCGTATGGTGGATTTTAATATATTGACCCATCCTTGCATCCTTGGGATGAAGCCTATTTGATAATGATGGATGGTAATTTTGATCATTTGGTTTGAGTATTTTTGCACTGATATTCAAAAGGGTAATTGATCTGAAGTTCTCTTCCTTTATTGTGTCTTTGTATTGTTTAGGTACAAGGGCAATTGTGGCTTCATAGAATAATTCATTCTATGAAGTGTTCCTTCTGTATCTATTTTGTGGAATAGTTTGAAGAATATTGATATTAAGTCTTCTTTGAAGGTCTGAAAGAATTCTGCAATAAACCCAATCTGTTCCTGGGGTTTTTTTGGTTGGTAAATTTTTAATGACTGCTTCTATTTTGTTAGAGGTTATGGGACAGTTTAGATGGTTTATCTGATCCTGATTTAACTTTGGTAGCTGGTATCTGCCTAGAAAACTGTCCATTTCATCCACATTATCCAATTTTGTTAAGTAGAAGTTTTTGTATTATCTGATGATATTTTGGACTCCGTTGTTTTCTATTGTCATGTCTCACTTTTGATTTCTGATTTTGTTAATTTGGATATTGTCTCTGTGGCCTCTGGTTAGTCTGGCTAAGGGTTTATCTATCTTGTTGATTTTCTCAAAAAATCAGCTCCTGGTTTTGTTGATTCTTTGCATAGTTCTTTCTCTTTCTACATGATTGATTTCAGCCCTGATTTTGATTATTTCCTGTCATCTACTCCTCTTGGGTGTATTTGCTTCCTTTTGCTCTAGAGCTTTCAGATGTTCTGTCAAGCTGCTAGTGTATGCTCTCTCCAGGTTCTTTTTGGAGGCACTCAGCGCTATGAGTTTTCCTCTTAACACTTCTTTCATTGTGTTCCATAAATTTGGGTATGCTGTGCCTTCATTTTCATTGAATTCTAAAAGTCTTAAATTTCTTTATTTCTTCTTTATTTCTATCATTGAGTAAGGAGTTGTTCAGTTTCCATGCGTTTGAGGGCTTTTTGTTGTTTTTGCTGTTATTGAAGACCAACCTTAGTCTGTGGTAATCTGAGAGTATACATGGGATTATTTCAATCTTCCTATATCTGTTGAGGTCTGTGACCAATTATATGGTAAATTTTGGAGAAGGTACCATGAGATCCGGAGAAGAAGGTATATTCTTTTGTTTAATATTTGGTTCATAACTTCTATTAGTTTCACTGTGTCTGTGTTTGGTTTCTGTTTCTATGATATGTCCATTGATAAGAGTAGGTTGTTGAAGTCTCCATTATTGTGTGAGATCAATGTGTGCTTTGAGCTTTAGTAAAATTTCTTTTATGAATGTGGTTACCCTTGCATTGGAGCAAACATGTTCAGAATTGAAAATTTCTCTTATTAGATTTTTCCGTTGATGAGTATGAAGTATCCTTCCTTGTGTTTTTTGATAATTATTGGTTTAAAGTTGATTTTATTCAATATTAGAATGGCTGCTCCAGCCTGTTTTTTGGAAACATTTGCTCAGATTTTTTCTAGCCTTTTTTACTCTGAGGTAATGTCTGTCTTTTTCACTGAGGCATGTTTCCTGTATGCAGCAAAACGCTGGGTCCTTTTTACATATCCAGTCTGTTAGTGTATGACATTTTTTTTGGGGAATTGAATCCACTGATATTAAGAGATATTAAGGAATAGTGATTGCTGCTTCCTGTTATTTTGTTGTTAGAAGTGGAATTATGTTTGTGTGGCTATCTTCTTTTGGGTTTGTTGAAAGATTACTTTCTTGCTTTTTCTAGGGTGTAGTTTCCCTCCGTTGTTGGAATTTTCCACCTATCATCCTATGTAGACATGGATTTGTGGAAAGATATTGTGTAAATTTGGTTTTGTCATGGAATATCTTGGTTTCTCCATCTACATTAATTGAGAATTTTTCTAGGTATAGTAACTGGGGCCAGCATTCGTGTTCTCTTAAGGTCTGTATGAGATCTGCCCAGGATCTTCTGGCTTTTAGAGTCTCTGATGAGATATCTGGTCAAATTCTGATAGGTCTGCCTTTATATGTTACTTGACCTTTTTTTTTCTCACTGCTTTTAATATTCTTTATTTGTTCTGTACATTTGGTGTTTTGATTATTATGTGACAGGAGGAATTTCTTTTCTGGTCCAAACTATTTGGAGTTCTGTAGGCTTCCTGTATGTACGTTCACGAGCACCTCTTTCTTTAAGTTAGGGTTGTTTTCTTCTCTAATTTTGTTGAAGATATTTACTGGCCCTTTAAGTTGGGAATCTTCACTCTTCTCTATACCTATTACCCTTAGGTTTTGTCTTCTCATTGTATCCTGGATTTCCTTGATGTTTTGGGTTTGGTGCTTTTTGTACTTTACATTTTCTTTGACTGCTGTGTCAATTTTTTTTATGGTATCTTCTATACTTGAGATTGTCTCTTCAATCTCTTGTATTCTGTTGGTGATGCTTGCATCTATGACTCCTGCTCTCTTTCCTAGGTTTTCCAACTCCAGGTTTGTCTCTCTTAGTGATTTATTTATTGTTTCTATTTCCAGTTTTATATCCTGGAAGGTTTTGTTCAGTGTTTTCACCTGTTTGGTTGTGTTTTCCTGTAAATCTTTAAGGGATGTTTATGTTTCATCTGTAAGGGCTTCTAGCTGTTTACCTGTGTTCTCTGGCATATCTTTAAGGGAATTATTTATGTCCTTCTTAAAGTCCTCTATCATCATCATAAGATGTGATTTTAAATCAGAGACTTGTTTTTCCAGTGTGTTGGGATATCCATGAGTTGTTGTAGTGGGAGAACTACGTTTTGATGATGTCATGTAGCCTTGGTTTCTGTTGATTAGGTTCTTGTACTTGCCTCTTGCCATCTGATTATCTCTGGTGTTAATTGGTTTTGCTGGCTCTGACTGGAGTTTTTCCCTTCTGTGGGCCTGTGAGCCTGTGATCTTAGGTATATCAGCACTCCAAGGGAGACCAACTCTCTTCTGGGCAGGATTTGTGTGTGGAGGGCTGTGGAACAGCCTTAGACCCAAAGTACGTATGGTAATCGGAAGGATCCTGTCCATAGCTGCTCTGCTATTCCTGTGCCCTGTGCACTCCTGGTTGGTCCTGCTTTGAATAGTTATTGGGGCTGAAGTGGTGATCTGAGCTTAGGGGTGAAGGCACTTAGTGCTATGACTTTTCCTCTTGGCACTGCTTTCATTGTGTCTCATAAGTTTGGGTATGTTATATCTTCATTATCATTGATGTTTAGAAAGTCTAATTTTTCTTTATTTCATCCCTGAATAAGCTATCATTGAGTATAGAGTAGTTCAGAATCCATGAGTGTGTGAACTTTCTGCTGCTTCTTCTATTGTTGAAGTCAAGCCTTCATCCATGTTGATCTGAGGAATCCCAGGGGGCATTTCAATCTTCTCGTGTCTGTTTAGCCTTTCTTTTTGCCCCATTTTATGTGAATTTTTGAGAATGCTTTTGAGTCTGTGTTGAGAAATCTAGTGTTTTCTGATAGGTCTGCATTTATATGCTAACTGGCTTTTTCCTCTTGCAGCTTTTAATATTCTTTCTTTGTTTTCTTCTATGATTTTGTTGATTATGTTTTCTACTCCTTTGAGATTGGAATCTTCACCCTCTTCTATTTTTATTATTCTTAGGTTTAGCCTTTTCATAGAATCTCAAATTTCCTGAATGTGTTGAGTTAGGAACATTTTACATTTGTCATTTTCTTTGACTGATATAACAATTTCTTCTATGATATCTTCTACACCTGAGATTCTCTCCTTTACCTCTTGACTTCTGTTGTTGATGATTGCATCTGTAGTTCCTGTTCTCTTTCCTAGGTTTTCCATCTCCAGGGTCATCTCAATTTCTGTTTTGTCTTCTTCTTTTTCTCCTCCTCCTCCTCACCCTTCTTCTTCTTCTTTTTCTATTTCCAATTTTATATCTTGGACCTTTTTATTAGGAAGAACAACAGGAGCAATTAACTTTGACCCCTCAGAGCTCCCAGAGGCTAAGCTGCCAACCAAAGACCTTTCACCTGTTTAATTTTATTTTATTTTTATTTTCCTATATTTATTTAAGGAATTTTTCTGTTTCCTCTTTAAGGGATCCTACCTGTTTGATTGCCTTTTCCTGTATTTCCTTAAAAGAATTGTTTATATTGTCTCTAAAGGCCTCTATTATCTTTATGAAATGAGATTTCAGGTCATGATCTTGCTCTTCCAGATTGTGAGATTATTCAGGGATTGCTGGAGTAGGAGAGGTGCATTCTGATGTTGCCATATTGCATTGGCTTCTGTTGATTATGTCTTTGTGCTTGACATTCACCATCTGGTTGTCTCTGGTGTTGGTTGGTCTGGGTGTATCCAGGTATCCCAGGAGGCTGATTGAACTATGTGTCCCAGGTTAGAGCAGTCTCCCCACCCAGGAGGCCTGTGGAGGTATGGGTTCGGGGGCTGCAGCCAATCAGTAGACTGCAAGTGAAGATGTGAACCAGAAGGAAGATAGAGTACCAACAGTGCAGGGCAGAACCTATAGCTTCTAAGCTTGCCTGAGTCATATGTGGTAGAGCATTCATGAAGGTAAACCACATTCCTGATTGTAAAAATGCATCTGAACAAACATAAAATAACAAAAATAATGGAAATCATATTCTCAAAATGTAGTTCTCTGGGCCAATTTAGAAATCAATATAATAAAGCTGGGGAAAGAGGGTCATGAAATATGTGGAATTTAATAGGCCCAATTTTTTTATTTTATTTTATTAATTATTTTATTTATTTGCATTCCAAATGTTGCTTCCCTCCCTGGTACCCTTTCCATAAAGTTCTTCACCCCCTCCCCACTCCCCTTTGCTTCTGAGAGGATGCTGTGCCATGCACCCATCCTCCCTCTCCTACCTCATTCTGCAAACATCCTCCTTTCCTGTGGCATTAAGTTTCTACTGGATTAGGCCCATCCTGTCCCACTGAGAATAGACAAGGCAGTCCTCTGCTACACATGTAGCAGGAGCCATGATCAGTCCATTTATGCTTTTTGTTTTTCAGCTTAGACAGACCCCAGCTAAGGGGTCTGGGTTGGTTGACACTGTTGTTCTTCCTATGGAGTTGCAATCCGCTTCAGCTCCTTTATCCCTTCCCCTAACTCCTACATAGGATCCCTGACCTCAGTGTAATGCTTGGGTATAAGTATCTGCATCTGTCTGTCTCAGTCAGCTGTCTGTTGAGTCCCTTGGAGGACAGGCAGGGTAGGTTCCTGTCTGCAAGAACAACATGGCGTCAGTAATAGTGTCAGGGTTTGGTGTCTTTACATGGGATGGATCTCAAGTTGGGCCGGTTTCCGGATGAAAAGGCCCATTTAAAAAGATCCATCACTGAAAGAACTTCACAAGAAATTTAAGTAACTTTCTAAAGTAACTAAGTGAAAATGAAACATAATGCATGCATCTAGAGCAGTGCTTAGCGGAATATGTATAACACTGAGTGTATGGTTGGGGGAGATTTGTAACACTAGAATATAGAAAGAATTAAAATCAAGAATCTAAATTATTAAATGAAACAAAAGAAGAGAAAACATATTAAAACCTGTTCCTGGGAAAACAAAAAGAAATGCTAGAAATTAACAGAAAAATATTAATACATATCAATGAAAAAATATTGGTTAATGAAAATTATATATGAATAAACTCTAATCAATCTACCCAGGAGAAGGAGAGGAAAAAAAGTGAACAGAGGTAGAAAGAGGTAAAGAAAGGAAGAAAGAAGAACATAGATTGAGAGGTCAAAGGAGATGAAAGATGATTAGGGAATATCAAAAGCAAATCATTAATTTTGAGTAGACTTAAACTAGATACAAATGGTACCAAGGGATTGAAAACTGAATGTCTATCCTTATACTATGGGGGTGGCCTTTGCCATGAGTCCTACAGTAAAAAATACCAATCACCAAGGGTCTTCTTAGGAATACCTAAGATTCAACATCAACATCACAATAAATTGCCAATTTTTAAGATGCCAAATGGCCATACAGTCATGATATTATTTCAGTGGCATTTAGTCCTTACCTGGAACTAAGATGGATTACCATGTAGACTAGAGATTCTCAACACTATTATGTAAGGCTTCCATGTCCTTGAGTTCCACTAGCACTATATCAAATACATCATGGTTTCTGCTCAGGGGTAGTTTTACAATGAAGGAGCTACACAAAGTCCTATAACCATGGACTTCAGTGTGGTAGTGAGCAAGGCATCAAACAAAAGCAACATGCTGGGGTTGGCATATGACTCAGTTAGTGGAGGATCTATCTGGCATCCACAAATCCTTGTTTTTTATTCCCAGTCACAGTGGAAAACCAGGAGTACATTAAATTTTTGCCTAAGGATCAAGGTTATGCTTAGCTGTATCATACCTTTGAAGAAAGCCTGGGATACAGAAGACTCTTTCTCAAATCAAAATAAAAATAAGTATATTATAGTGTTAGAATGGACTGTGGACAATGAAGGAGTGACATTGTCCAGAGTCAGAAATATTTCTCTGCACACTATTTCAGAAGGAGCAGCAAGAGTTTCATGTCTGAAAGCACCACTTATCAGTACTCTCAACATCATAGAGGGCCTCTGTCTTTCATCCTTCTGGACTCTGCTATGTTACAACCTATCATCTAAAAGGATTCATGTGCAGATATATTAAGAGCTCAAGATCAGATAAATATGAACTTAGAAATCTCAATCCCAAATACCATCCAGTAAGAAGAATCACTGTTAGCTATGGGATTTGATTCTGCTTACCTGCAGAAGTTAGGCATCCCTTGAACAGATCAGGCAATTGGAAGCTGTATGAAACTCAGTTTTCTTGTCTCCTTTTTCTTGCTATCCTATAAACACTTGAGAAGAGAGTGAGGATCAGTAACTTGGCCTGAGGATAAAATAGCCTTCAGATGATGAGATTCCTTAGCACTGAGGTACATGTCAACTTATTAGGCAGCCTTCTAAAGTCAGCAGATGAAATATACATGATATGTAGGAAAACTGGGTGAATTCATGTCAGAGTGGCCAAATAGATAGAAGTGCCATTTATTCTACTAACTTACCTCTTCAAAGTCTTCCACAACCATATAAACCTAAAAAAAGTTGAAAATCTACTCTCAGAACACATTTTGTATCACAGATTCTTGACAGTTAAAGGGAAATAGTGGTAAACAAGGGTTCCTTGGTTCATAACTGCCTCAACAATTAATGGACATGTTCCTGCTCAAGGCTTTGTTCTAACCTTCATTCTAAGGCTATCTGCTCTTCAGGTCTTAAACAAAATGGTATAAAGGTAGTGAGACCTGGATATTCTAGATCTAAGTAGAATCCTGATCATGAACAGTGTGTGTGTGTGTGTGTGTGTGTGTGTGTGTGTGTGTGTGTGCATGTATGTGTATATGTATAAAACTGTGTATGCACAGTCATATGAAGGACAGGCATTATCATCCTCGGATATCACCCATCAGGAATGAACCATACATCTTTTTAGTTAGTTAGTTAGTTAGTTTTTTATTGTTTTGTTTTTGTATTGAGATAGCAGCCAATTGGCCTGGAGTTCGTAGATTACTCTGGTATGGTTAGCTAAAAAAATCCCAGTTTTCTCCTGCCTAGACCTGCAATGTGGGAATTACCTACAGATGAAAGGCCCCTTCATTTTTTCTCATGTGTTCTGAGGATCAGACTCAGGTCTTCATACCAGCGCAGCAATCACTTTACTGTTGGATCCTCCTCCACGCATCCAGAGTTGCACTTTCTAGTTTGTCTAACCAAGTGTGTCTCCTCGCCCTTCTATCCTTCATCAGTATGCTGATTGTGGTGTAGAAAACAACTTATACACTTATTTTTGGAAGTCTGAGCTGATATAAACTTGTCAACAAAGAGCATAAAGTGCATCCATTAATAAAGATATCAGTAATGAGCAAAGCCCCCTTGCTTCCTGGATGCATGACTTTGACTTCTTTCAGGGCCTTCTAGGAACATGGTTATGCAAATAAGAATAAAGAAGAAATAAAATTATTCAATTGATAAATTTTGGGTATCTTAATTCTGATAGGTGAGGCTATTTCAATCAAGAATAAAAAATAGCACCATGAACACATCCTGGCTGTTTCAACATATTCCTTTTCCAAACTTCATCCTGTTCTTCACTAAGTTAATTTTCTTCAAATATCTGAGAAAAATCTGTTTGACGTTGTGGTCTATCTTCCAAATGGCATTTTTGTAAAAGGAATTTAAAATGCACAGTTTAACTTTGCTTGATCATCAAATTTTACATTAAAATATAAAGTGGTGAGTTTGATAGTATTAATTTTATTCTCAAGAATGTCACATGGACAACATTAAAATGTTCTATAGCCGTCATTGTTCCTATTAATAATAATTTAGTAAAAAAATAGTAATAGTAATTCATGCAGCTATGCTATGATGTGGATGGTCTACATTTCTATAGACGTGGTATTAACACAAACACTGATTAGCCCCTACTCCCACGGAAGTACAGCTGCTGCTTTTACCTACTGCTTCTTGTTACCCTCTAGTGATTGAACAATTTTTTCTTTAATCCTATTACTTTGATGCCATTACAGCTTTCTTTTTTTTTTAAAGATTGATTGATTGATTGATTGATTGATTGATTGATTGATTTATGTGAGTACACTGTAGCTGTCTTCAGACACGCCGGAAGAGAGCATCAGATCTCATTACAGGTGGTTGTGAGCCACCATGTGTTTGCTGGAATTTGAACTCAGGACCTTCGGAAGAGCAGTCAGTGCTCTTAACCACTAAGCCATCTCTCCAGCAACTTTCTTTAAATACAAAATATATCTTGGAAAAAATCTGGTCCTGACTTCCTATGATCGTTGAAACTAGATTACAGATGAATTGTGTTCTTCTGAGCACAGAATCTGTAGTCAGTGTTCCAGGCACCATTCTGAATCAGTCGCTGGGTTGATGGAAATAATAAAACTAATCTATTGAGGAGATTTCTTTTCTTTCATCCTATGTCAATTGATATAGAATAATATCAGCCAGATATTGAAATATTTTTATCACTTTCTCACCTCAAGTTCTACACAACTGAATTATCAGTATGAAGTTTATATGCCTGTATACAGTTTATGGGTCAATTCTGCTTTTTCTTTTTTGTATCTCTCTCTCTCTCTCTCTCTCTCTCTCTCTCTCTCTCTCTCTCTCTCTCTCTCTCTCTCTCTCTGTGTGTGTGTGTATGCACATGCCACAATAAACTTGGAGGAGTCAGAGCACAGTTTACTGGGGTGAGTTCTTTTCTTCCACCATGTGGGTTTCTGGTTTGTGTAAATAGAATGTGATGTTAGAAGCTTGCTGTTGTTCAGACCACTATTTGCGGTAGCTCTTGTAGGTAGGTACTGAGACATTGTGTTTGGGTTCAAGGATATGAACATCTTTCTCACTTTCAGTCTTAGAATTAAAAAACCTCAATTCAAGCATGTGCCTTGAAGCTCCTTCCATTTCTGCTTCATGCGTTCTCATTCCTCTTTTCAGAAACTCCATGATGCTATCTGTCTCTGTCCTAGAGATTTAAATCTCTTTGGAGCCCTGGACACACATTTGGCTCTCTATCTGCCCATGTCATTAATAAGTTTTCTAAGTCCTATTCCTAAGTAACCTTATCAATATTCTTACTGATTGACATCCCTCTAGTCATTTAGTAGTCATGCTCGGAGATAGGTGTTCTCAGCCTCAAAGACACCTTTTGGGCCCACACAGGCTAATTTATTTGATATTTATTCTTGCCTGTGTGACTTATTCCAATACTGCTAATTATGTCTGTCCTCAGACAAAAGTACCAAAAGACAAATAAAACCTCTCATATATCAGTTCATAGTACTTGTTATCCTATAGTGGCTTAACTCCTGAAGACAAAATTTTACAACTTCATCTTGCCAGAGAAGCTTAAAGGAGTTTTCCTTATTCTTCCTATAATTTTTATGTTCTTATTTACTATAGTTATTGGGCTCTGGAAAGAAGACAATTGTCTTATTTCAAAATTCAAGACAAATAGTTTAAAGATTGTGGTCATGTTTGATAAAGCATTTGTATGAACAGCTTTGCCTGGTACAGAGTTTTCCTATTGAAAAAACTTTATAATCTAATTACATAGTAGGAATAGAGATATTTATTCCTTGGGGATACATAGGACCCTGAAAAACTAATTATTCATAGTGAATGATTCAGATTGGAACACAGGGAAAGATGACATGTACATCTGGGTACTTGGGAGTGAGCACCTAGCCTACTCTGTGATCTCGTCTAGTTCAGGTTGACGTTGGAAATACCACTGACTGAGAGATTTACAAACATTTGCTTCCTGAAGTAGGGAAGATGACTTAGTGTCAAAGAGCTTCTCATCTACATGTATGAAGATCTGAGCTCAAATTCACAGCACAGAAGCACCCACATGAAAAGTCAGGTACAGCTATCACCCATTAATATAGAGGTCAGAGACTGAAAGATGTCATGGGCTTATTGGATGACAACCTAGCTTCAGGCTCAGGAATAGAACCTATTTAAAGAGGATGGGGAAGAAATTATAGAACGAGCTAGCTATTCAGGGTCCTTCTTCAGCCACTATACTTTTATATGTATGACATTCATGACATGTGATATACATTGTGTATCACATGTATCAAGCACACACACACACACACACACACACACACACACATTCATACAAGTATACATACATTGTGGGGCAAGTGGACCATGCTACCAAACAGAAGAACTGGTTAAGATTGAACCAAGTTCAAAACCTCAGGGAATCTCAGAATTGAGAATGGTAGGCATGGAACAAGCTCCCTGAGAAGCTCTACCTATTCCAGAATATATAACCATGACACCCCCATTGATAGGGCCTCCCCAATCAGTCACATAGGGACACCAACTAAAGTCCTCCATGCAAACAGAACATTCTTGCCATCTTAGACTGAGCCAATGGGAAGCCACCCTACCCTACCCACTGCTGGATCCCACCCTACTCCCAAAATGTATATAAGGTCCCTATCCCTATTAAATAAAGTGGCCAATTGACTTAACAGCTAATCATCATCTGAGGGTGGCTGTTTTACTGATCTGTAACTCTTTGGAAAAGAGTCTTCTCTCACAAAGCATGCATGCTGGACCTTGGATTTGCCCAAGCAGGCTAGATTTGCATGCCCTGCGCACAGCTACTCCCTGCCACTTGCTTAGTGGGTCTAGCTATGCTGCGTCTGCTGACACTATCATAGGCACTTCAACTCTAGCAGGAGACACTTGGTATCTGTCCTACATGGATTTAACTTCAGAGAGCTGTGATACTTTGGTGTTTCCAGCCACCTGACTGGAACCTTGCTTTCTGACTGGCTCAGAGAACCTCAAGTTAACTTCTATCTCCCCTGAGTGTGCTAGAAGCACTCAGGTACCCCAGTGTTGAAGGAGACGTTGCAGTCTGACAACACACAGAATTTATACCCAAGAGTTCTGAAAGGAAAAGAATCTATGGTCACAGTGTCTCCATTTTCCACTCCTGGCAAGGATTCCTACATGGTTCACAGAACAGTCTTTCTTGGCCATCACTTTTCTGGAAGACAGAGCAATTATCTCAATTACCTCTATTATGTCTGCACTTACAAAGACATTGATCATAGTGATGAGGGCTTCCATGTCAGACTAACTACTTTTCAAAGGCCTTACTTCCAACACCTTCAATTATTAATGTATATCTACACAGATGAACAACCTCTTGAATATTATGTGTGTACATTTGTACAGTACACATAAATACGTGTACATACACATATGTGTAAATGTGTGTCATTTTCTATCTATATTGTCCCCTAGAAAGGAGACTATTGTCTCAAAGAATTAAAAAAAGGAAACACAACATTTATACCCTAAAGTCTATGGTCCTCTAAGATTTAGCATTTTACTCCATATATGTGTGTGTATACATATGAATATTTCCTGTGGGCATAGGTTTATAGGTTCATATGACTGATGACAATATGTGGGTCTGCATTTCAGCCCACCGCTGAGATGTGGGATGCTGCGCTTTGGCAGGCAGACCACAGAGACACTAGACTGCTTTTACCCTTGCACTGCTGTTAGTAGAGGGACCTAGAAACCAATCACCGGGGTAGGAAAATGCAGCCTGGGATGTGAGAGGCCATAACTTTGGTTGGTTCTCTGACTCCTGGGCATCCAGTCACCACTGAGGTGTCACATAGAGGAGTCAGAACTGAGTTTAGGGGGTCCCTAGGCCTTCAATGAGGACCCCAGGGTCAATGACTCCCAACCTCCTGGACATCCAGGGCCCACTAGATCACAGGGAGTTTGGGAATAGAGTTGGCACACTACAGGCTAATGATGAGCTCTGTGAGCTCATCGGAGAAAATCCTTAGCTCTCTGGAAGAGCAAAAAGGCCTTCTGTGGGATACTAGGGGACCTGCTCAGTAGTCAAAAGCATTCTCAATATTCCACACAGTGGTTTTGATGGCAGAGACAGTTCTTGGTTCCAAAGTATTTATTGATTGTTCATCATGGAAAATGGGTACATACTAACTCCTTAGGTTGGACTGGATATTAGATATCCTTTGCAGGGAGGAATATCCAAGAATGGAAGCTGATTGACTAAAAAAAATATCCAATAAGCATTAACAACTCTGTTCTGGGTTACGTGACCAACATGGAGAGTTTGGACACGTGTTCTGGGCCAGAAATCTAATAGAGAGCAGGAAAGTGCCTACTGTCTCAGGTCAGTACTTGGGTACCAGGGTGTCAGACCTGTTCTACCATATCAAGTTTCCTTGCATGGTCCATTGTCCTACAACAATAGAGGCTAAGTGTTGTCTGTAAACTAAACTGTAACATTCTGTCTGTAAACTAAAGAATGGGGAATGATGTTGGAGTAATTCAATTTAATTCCCATAGTCTGACAACAAATATGGTAGGCAGCACTATGAATTCCACAGTCCCAGAAACATCTGAGGGCAGAAAGTGTGTGTCTTAGTTGAACAGGATGTACAATTTCTTTTCTTCCATTTGATGCTATTGTTGGTTCTGTTCTATTTTACTTTAAGGAAATGATGGCTTCCATACAGCAAGAGCAGATCTTTTCCTAGACTTTAATAGATTCCAGCTCCCAGTATACCCACATTGGCAAACTGGGAAATGATACTTTATGTACTATCTTCATCTTCCACAACCCAGTCAAGTTGACATCAGGACAGTGCTCCACTACAGGAATTCTAGGTTAATATTAATTATCTACATCATAAGAGTATGAATTACTTTGGTGTTGACTAACTTGGCATGCCTCTGGGAAATTATCATTATTGCATTAATTGAAATGGGAAGACCTGCCTACGATTGGTGTCACAGTTCCATGAAAGGAATCTTGGACCATATATACATTTGAAGTAGGACTGAGAAGTAACATGCAGATATTCAGCCATTGCTCTCGGATGAGCACAGCTCCTGCTGCTGTGAGTTCTCCTAAAATGATGGACTGCATCCTTGAATTGTGAGCTCGAATAAACCCATTCTTCTTGGAATGTGCTTCTAGCACAACAACCAAATAGAAAAAAGTAAGACTCCAGACAATCATACTTTCACTTTATAGCATCATGGTCATCAACAGAAGTATTATTCTTTCTCTGATGAAACCAAGGCACAGAAACCAAGATGAAGGACACTTTCAGAAGATATGACAACGCAGTCTCTGTACATTAAGAACATGGCTACATTCTGAAGCTTTTGTTTTGCCACTGAGCTCTAAACTGTTTCAAAAACTCCTGACTACTACAAGCCATTTAGATTTAAGTTCACTGAACATGTGATATAAGTTAGTCTCACTTATAATAAGAGAAAAGTTTGTAGAGTTGGATCTATGCTTTGAAGTGGAAATTTCTTGGGATTTTTGTTTGTTTTGCTTTGTGTTTTGTTTTTGTATTTGTTTTTGTTTCTTTTTTCTATTTCTTTTCTTTTTTCTTTTCTTTTCTTTTCTTTTTTTTTTTTTTTTTTTTTTTTGAAACTCAGTTGTGCAACATGATTTTTTTCCTGGAAGCTGTCTTGTAAGAGGACTGTCTTATGAGAGGAAACATGATATTTTCTGAAAGCTGTCTTATGAGAGAATGTTTTGCTGAAACAAATGCTATAGAGAGAGTATGTGATATTTGGAAGGAATATAAGTAGAATCCCCCAGACAATGAAAGGACACACTTGCCTTTTGACACTTGTATCAGTTCTCTGGTATTACTTCTTTTCTGGTCTTTAATGGTCTTTGTTGGTCTTTATTAGTCTCTGCTGGTCTTCACTCCAAAGAGAGAAATGCACCAAAGAACTTCTTGTGGTATTCCAGCTGATTCTTGCCTCTTCTGCTGACGCATGCAGAGTTCATAGAATCTTATGGTTTCTGCTAGACTGAGCATTTGTTATTGCTTCATGTTTGGTGTTTGCTATTGTACTGGACTACTGGTATCCTGATAACAAGGAGTGGAAATCACCCTAAAGAACTACTACTAAACAGGTCCATAACACCCTTTTCCGATTAGCCTTCTTTCTCCTCTCACTTCTGGTTGGTGGGCTAGAAGGGAGTTCGATGTGTTTAAGACACCTAAATAAATTAGGTTTATAGAAAAATCTAAATCTAAAATGGTTTTTAATATAGCAGTTGTATAATTTCCTGGAACCCCCCTCCCCATACACACTCATTTTAATTATGTTTAATATGTCCTTATGCTATTGGTGATTTTCCCCATCTTTTAGATGCCTTATCTTACCAGCCCTAATGAAATGGTTAAGCAGGAAAAAAAAAACATAACTTTTCAAGCTAAATGGCCCGTGATGAAACAACAGAATTTTAGATATTCTAATCTCCACACACATGTTATGGTACACCGCCCCTTGCCACACACAATTATTAAAATGTACCTAGTAATACCTTGTGCTGTGAACAGTTTCACAGTGAGTCATGAAGCAGTGGGTGGTATCAGCCAAATTGCTGACACAAGAAAAATAGAAACAGGCATAATCTTAATGTTCCTCACAGAAAGGGATCTTTGATTCTTGGGGGCATGGAAACATTTTATGAACCTTACCAGGAAGACCATTATTCAAATCTGGGTCCATTGCACAAGCAGAATTCCCAGTGACAGCTAATCTGTTGGTCTTTGGGGGCAGATGTACAACAATTAGCTTACCTGGGGCTTTCAGTAATGTGGAAGGGCATTTTAGCTCTGGAGCTCATTACAGTTCTTGGAATGGGAGGACAAAAGCTCCATCATGCTATTTCTTTGGCTTAGCCATTGGCTAATCAGCTTTTATTGACAAGGCAGAGTGTAAATGTGTTTTCACAATAACAAACACTTGAGATAGGAGATTCTTGATATAAGCATTACAATGCCATGTCCAGATTGAAACAAAATATGAGGGCAGAGAAACCAGCACTTGAATAACACAAGGATAATCTTTATACAGAACACAATAACATAAGCAAGAAACCTAAAGTTTTCAAAGTTTGAAAGTGTATATGGGGTGTATGTATGTGTGTGTGTGTGTGTGTGTGTGTGTGTGTGTGTGAGTGTGTGTGTAAATGTGATGTTCCAAGGTGTATATATAAGACAATAAGTATGGATATGTGTTTTTATTAGAATATGGTGTTTAAGCTAGAATATAGACATATACAGGTTTTCTGTTGTATCCCTATCAATCACCTTACATATTTTGAAACACTAACTGAGAAGATTTAATAGTTATTTTCAATTTTAATCTCCACAATAAATGTTCTAGTGACTGATATAAACTCCTTTACTTAGGTTGTGCCAGTGGTACTTTCTGAGAAGTTCAGAAACTTTGTGCTTCTCAGATATGATTCTGTAATACAGAGACCTGGTATTAACAACTTAATACTACAAGTACTACCACTACTACCACTACTACTACTACCACTACTACTACCACCACCACTACTACTACTGCTACTACTACTACTACTACTACTACTACTACTACTACTATCACTACCACTACCTCTAGCACTTCTCCCTCTCCCTCTCCTCCCTCTTCTTCTTCCTCCCCCTCTCCCTCTCCCTCTCCCTCTCCCTCTC
>NW_022196891.1:13424140-13425642 GCF_008632895.1 Mastomys coucha
TCTTCCTCTTCCTCTTCCTCTTCTTCTTCTTCTTCTTCTTCTTCTTCTTCTTCTTCTTCTTTTTCTTCATCTTCTTCTTCGTCGTCGTCTTCTTCTTCTCCTCCTCCTTCTCCTTCTCCTCCTCCTCCTCCTCTTCACCTTCATCCTCCTCTTCCTTCCTCTTCCTCTTCTTTTTCCTCTTCTTCACCTCCTCCTCCTTCTTTTCCTCTTGAGAAAATGTATTATAATCCAGTAATCTTCAAATAGACTATGAGTCACCCAGACTGGATTGTAGATGTTCACTGATGTTTTCCTACTAGTTTTTAGGATTAAACTTAGTCCTTCATGCTCACATAGTAGGCACTTTACTGACTCATCTATGTCTCCAGCTCAACACTCATAATCTTTGAAGTATCCCAGATATAAACTGCATTTCTACAAATAGCTGCTTTTCATTGTTATAGCACTGAAACATTAACTTGTGAACATTAACTTGTTCATTTGGGGATTAATTAAAATGATAAGGTCTCCATTTTTAGGACTCACAGTAAATCCAGCCAATCTACTCTTTGTGGTGGCTAATCTTTGTTGTTAAATAAATGGATCTGGAATCAAAATTAAAACACAAGCTGCCAAAAAATGTCCATGAGGGATTTATTTTTTAAATCAAATTATTTAAAGCAGAAAAACCTATCCTAAATTTGGATGGCACCTTGTAATAGCAGCCCAGATAAAATGACATGAAAAAGGGAAAAAAATGATTCTTGCCTGCTTACCCTTATTTTGTCTGGCAAGTGACCCTTTTGCTGTGACACTTCTTTACTGATCCAAGGAGTAATTTCTTCAGCCTTCAAACATAGACTGAAGGCCAATAGATCTCCAGGATTCTACAGGCTTTCAGCCTCATAGACTGAGCAGCATGAATATTGGTCTTGATTTTCTTAATACTTTCATTTTCTTGTGATGCCAGGATTGGACTGACATATCTGAAAATGGTAGATGTGTGTTCTACCTCTGAACTGCATCATATACTCTCCCTTATAATTGAACCCTTGCTCAGATTTCATCCCGCTCTTTCTTCCTCATTATTCTTAATCTAGTTTGAATAGAATGATTTCTGAGAAACCAAATTTATTTAGTTATTTGGCAATATATATATATATATATATATATATATATATATATATTCTACTCCCTCCTGTATAGCTGCTTTCATGGTTCCTATGAGAATTTGAAAAGAAAAAAGAAAAAGAAAGATCCTCCATAAACTCAGGCACATGGATACTTGATACCAGTTGGTAGTGCTGCTTTTAGATCCTTTCCAAGTATGATCTTGTTGCAATAAGAACATCACTGGGGGTAGGCTTTTAAAAAAGAACCTACAGCCTTGCTGTACATTCTATTTGATTTCTATGATTTGTGCTTGGGATTGGTAATGTGATATCTCAGCTTTTTGTTCCTGCCATTATGCCTGTCAATTGCTACTATCCTCTGTCATGATGGACTTCTATTGCTATGGAACC
>NW_022196891.1:13425652-13452263 GCF_008632895.1 Mastomys coucha
AAACCTTCTAAGTTGTCACATTCCTTCTATTTTTACACAGCAAAACCCAAGTAACTAATACACACCTTCACTTAAAAATTCTTCCCAACTATATGTGTTCTTCTGTAAACCCTCTGATCCACTTAGTGACACTAGTATATGAATGAGTATTGGGCCACCTGGTAGAACATGGGTAGACTACCAATAGCTACATCCCTATAGAAAACTGACTCTTTCTTCACCAGCAGACAATAACCAATAGCTCCTCTATTAGTAATGAACACTTGATTGGAAATTTTCTGTGATATTTCTTATGGAAATTTTATTTTCTCACTGTCTATAATTTGAAGTTCACATTAGGTGCTGGAATTTCATGAAACGTTCATGTCTTCTCTCTAAACTTTAAGTATATGTGCTCTGAACTAACTGTATTTCATCCCTAGAAGTAGGTATTATTTCTCAGGAACTGATCATCTTGTTTTTGAGACAGGATCTCCCAGAGTCCTGTACTTTCTAAGTAGCTCTGTGGACTGGCTGACTAGTTAGCCATAATGACCATCCTGTTTCCACCTCAGCAGTGGGTAGGATTATAAACATGACCTACCACACCAAGTGAGTTAAACTGCACGATACACACTATACGAAGTACGCTATCACTCCAGGCTTCCTCATTTCTAATGCTAATAAAAATCCTGTGATGCAAAATCCTACATCATAGAGTAACAAATCTTTGTTTTCTACAGAACTGACATTTAAGCAAGCATACTATAGAAGATACATATGGAACTTCCTTTAGAGGGAACATTGCCATCCCACATATTAAGCAACTGCTGTACTAGTCCTATAATGCCTTACTGCAAGTCCTGCCTTCTTTGTCATTCTCCAAGGGTACAGTATACCCTCCTCAAATAAAAAACTGAGAAGGTTGCAGTTGGTGATTATCAGTTTGTTTTATGACAAGTTGCTAATTAGACTACCATTCATGTTTACATCAATACACATGAGACTGATCATAGGAGCTGTGGAAATATTGGCCTACCTTCTAATTGTAGGTCTAAATGGCTTTAGAGAAGATCTCTATTTTAAGCTTCATTACAGGAAGAACATCTAGATTCAGGCATACCAAAATGAATTATATTAGTTACATATTTTTTACTGCTATGATAAAACACCATGACCAAAGGCAAATTAGGGAAGATATCATTTATTTTGACTTATAGTTACAGAGTAAGAATGGATATATATCATGGTGAGAGCTAATGTACCACAGGGCAGGCATAGTTGCAGATAGAAGGACCTGAGAGATCACATTTTTTTTATTATGAACAGGAAGCAGAGATAACAAACTGAAAATGAGATGATGCTATGAGTTTTCAAAAATCACCCTTCAGTGACATACTTCTTCCATCAAGGCTCTATTACTTAAACCTCCAAAAATGGTATGAGTAACTGGGTGACAACTCTCAAAATAAATGGGGCTCAAGGGGCATTTTTCATTCAAACCATCATGTTTCATTCTTTAGCCCCCATAGTATCATGGGGATATCATAATGCATAATGCACATAATCCAACATCAAGCATCTCTGCAGTTATTCACAGTCACTAACATCCTACTTTCACGTATCTTTGACCTGTCACTCTCAGTCTCCCCAAATCAGCCCACATCTATTAAAATCTCTTGCAAGGACACATTTTCTTGTCTTATTGCTTTAAACAACCACATCTTTTCAAGTATCATTGGAAAAGCAAATATTAACATCAGTATGTTGAAAGTATAGGAAATATATAATAAATGGTAAGCAAAATGTCATTGTTTGTTTGTTTGTGAAGAGACATCATGACCAAAAAAGACCTTAGCATAAAAGAATTTATTGGAACTTAAGGTTTTTAATGGTCAAAAACCATCATGGTAGAAAACATGGCAGCAGGCAGGCAGTCATGGAACTAGGGTAGTAGCTAAGAGATTATGTCTCATCTACAAGCAGTATGCAGAGACAGGGCTAGCTGAATGGTGTGAGCTTTTCAAATATCAAAGCCTGTCTTCAGTAATGCAGCTCCTCCAATAAGGCCACTCCTCCTAACCCTTGTCCTAGAATTCCACAAAGCATTGGTACTTTAAAGCTTATAGAGGCTGTTCTCGTTCTGTCCATGACAGTCATGCACATTCTCTTATCCCTGGGAGCAAGGGGACTTGCAGGGGGACAGGAGGGAGCAGTATTTAGCATTACAATACATACCAAAGACCAAACCTCAACAAACAAGGAAAGAAGGACTTGAGACTGTGTAAGTGCAGTGTAAACTCAGACACGCATGCTGCTGTAAGCTTTATCTGCTGTGATCAGAGAGAATATAGGTACTTTCAAATTTTTCTCTCATATATTTGTTTATTTATTATTACATTTTAGAAGGTTACTGGGGAATGAAAACTTTGTATCCTTTCTTTATGTCCTGCAAATAAGTGACTGCATAGCATAAAATAAGTTCAAGTACATGTTGACCTTTACCTCACATCTGTATCTTAGGGAATTTCAGGATGGATCCACATAGCTCAAAATTTTATAACCAGGTCTTTCCTCTTTGCTTCATAATATACATTTACATCTATAACTGAGGAAACACAGAAGGCTTGACATATCTATTAAGTCTTTTTGTTTGTTTGTTTGTTTGTTTGTTTGTTTTTGAGACAGGGTTCCTCCGTGTAGTCCTAGCTGTCCTGGAACTCACCTGTAGACCAGGCTGGCCTCAAACTCAGAAATGCTCCTGCTTCTGCCTCCCAAGTGCTGGGATTAAAGGCATGCACCACCACTGTCCAGCCAATCTATTAAGTCTTATCATAGCAATTTGATAAAAAAATAAAAAATAAATAACAGAATGTAGAAGAAACCTTTGTTTACATTTCTTTTTGGCTTTCTTTCTTAATAGGTCTATTCTTGGTGGATAGAAATTGTTACATACCAGATAAAACCATGTCAACCACAGTAGTCATGAGGAGTGATGAGTTGGGCTAGGAGGATAAATCAGGTTTTAAAGTGCTTCTCATGAAATAATGAAGATCTGAGTTTGATCCCCACATAATAAGCCAGATGTAGCCTCTAATTACATTTCTAAGGGTGTGGATATGGGTAGATTTCTGTAAGTCACTGGCAGGTCAGCTTATCCCTGTCAGCACATTCTGAGTTCAGTAAGAAATTTTGTAGGTAGGGTTTTCTGTTCCTGGGCTTGTGGTTCTGAGGAAGTATCCCACAAAGAAGGAGGAGGAGGTTAAGGAGGAAGAGAAGGAGGAGGAAGAGGAAGTGGAGGAGGAGGAGGAGGAAGAGGAGGAGGAAGAGTAGGTAAAGGAGGAGGTAGAGGAGGAAGAGGAGGTGGAGGAGGAAGAGGAAGTGGAGGAGGAAGAGGAGGGGGGGAAGAAGAAGAAGAAGAAGAAGAAGAAGAAGAAGAAGAAGAAGAAGAAGAAGAAGAAGAAGAAGAAGAAGAAGAAGAAGAAGAAAGAGAGAGAGAGATAGGAAGAGAGGAGAAGATTCCATGGGGTACATGGGGTACAGGAATCATGAAACCATGGCCAGGAGGTAGGCGGGCTTGCCAACTGGAGGTATGAGCAGCCCATGTGGAAGACAGAGAGTTATAACTCAGGGTAATAGGCAGGGAAGTACATTCTAATAGCTTAGAGGTTAGGTATCTGACCAGCTCTAGTGCATTAAAGGTTGATTATAAAATATAAAACTTTTGTGTCTTTACCCCTCCCAGTGAACCATGAGTTAAGGACCACAGTGAAACAAAGGGAAGTTCTCTAAACCTTCAGTCCAGAAGTCTTGAACTCAACTTAATAGCCATGGGTAAAGAAGAATGTAAGAGAAATCAATTTGTCTCAATTTAGTGTATAGTCCAACTTCAAATGACAAGAAAATAAATTAGCGTATATCTGTAGAGGTGGTAAAACACTGAAAATAACCTGCAGGTTTCTTGCTGAAACCCATAATTTTTTAAGTTAAAAAGGAGAGTCATATCCTCAAAGGCAGAAAATGAATACATATTTTATAAATGCACATCTTATCATTTAGATGTGAATGATTCCTTGAATGAACTTCTTGATCAGAAATCTTTCTCATCTTTCTGAAATACAAATCTATTAAGTTCATCAGCAGTTCTTGTTTCTATGAATTAGAGTACCTCCTTCAGCTCTGATAATAAAAAATGTACACTAGTAGCCTTCCTCTCTCGGTAAAAAGGCTTTAGGCAGAGTACGCAAATTAACTTCCTTCAGGTTTGCGAAATGCACTGGCTGTGCTGGAAGACCAAAGTTGGCAGAGAACTCTCTACTAACTCAGGGTCCTCAAGTTTCACAAGTACTTACCTAGTGTCTCAGTGAGGATTTATGTGGGCCTGTGTGTGTGTGTGTGTGTGTGTGTGTGTGTGTGTGTGTGTGTGTGTGTGATGTGTGATGGGGAGAGAAAGAGAAAAAGACAGAGAGACACAAAGAGAGAGGTATGTATGCAATGTGTATACAGATGTGCATCCATAATTGAGCAAGAAAGGCATAGCAGAGAATTGTGTGTAGTGTGGTCATGTGGTCTTCTCTATAGCCCTCTGCCAGATTTCACTAAATCATGGTCACTAATTGAACTTTCAGTTATGCTGGTGACCAGAAAGTTCCAGCAATTTTCCTGGATCTGCTCCACACATCTGTGAGGTTACAAGCATGCAGGCAGCAACTCCAGGCTTTTCATGAGGCAGGCTTAAACTTTGGTCCTCATGCTTCTAAAGAGATCTTAACACTGCAGCTATGATTTCCCCTGGTTCAGCTCTGATGGCAGAATTTCTACCATGCCGTAAAAGCAAATGCCTGCCATTTCAGATCTGCATATTATCTTTAAGCAAGAGATTCTAGCACACAGCATCTCTAGCTCAGACTTTGACCTCAATATTGCTGGGCTAGTAAGGGGCTTGCCAATGACCTCTGAACTTTGTGAAACAAAATGACACACTTTGGTTAACAAGAAAAACGAACGATACATAATTGGAAAACACAAAGATGCTGAGACTTGTCAAAAGACAATATCACAGCTTTTCTCAGTGGTAACAAAATTTAACTCACAGTAGCCATTATTTACCTTCAGCACCCCACAGAAGTCATTTCATTCATACATGATAATAGCATAGAATATAATGTTCTTCCACTTGCGAGCATTTGTATGTGCCCACTGTTTGCAGGGAAGTATATATCTTTCTTTGAGTTTCTATGATTCATGCTTTCTCTCAACTCACAGGAATCTTTTGATACTCTGTAACAGACATGCAACTCCTATGAGGTTTATGACATAGCAAAAATCAATGATTCTCTAGATTATTCTACTATAAGTTCTTTGTTTGCACATACTGGAATTACATGAGATGGCATGGATAATTCTCTCATTTATACAGTAAAAATAAAGTTGTATTAAAATTATATTCTTGCACAGGAAAGAAGGCCCAATGTGCAGTGTTTGCTGTGCAAGCATGGTGCCTAGAATTTGGATTTTTCAGAACTTATGGATCTTTGGACATGAGAGTCTTCATTAAACATTTTTCATACTATTATAAGTATTTAACAAATATGCAACTCTAATGCCTCTTATACTATATCTATAATCAGTTTTTATATTTATTCTCCTTCTGTAACAACTTCCAACACAAACATGAACACATACATAATCACTTGGAAAATCTAAAATTTGTTCTATAAAAGAAAATCTGACATATTTTTACTGCTCTTAGACACGTTTTCCCTTACCTCCTGCCATGGTTTTACTATTTCAACTCACTTTGAGTCTGTATTTTTGGAGAATAGAAGTAAATCACTTGTATAGTGTATACTATTTCTTTGATTTTTAGAACACACTATAGTTTCAAGCTTAAGACAGAATTTTTAAGGAGGCATGAAAATCCTCAATTTTCCAATAAAGTAAAAATATAACACAGATTAGTGGGGTGCTCAATTGATCATAAAAAATGGTTGAATTCTATCACTGTTAGTTTCATGGCTAAGTGTTTAAATTATTTGATACTGCTAAGCCTCACTTATCTTTTCACAGTCACAGAGATAATAATAATTTCTGCTGGGCAGGCTGTTAAGGAGATTATAAGGATGTCTATGGATTACTTATTAGTTTGTATTACATAGTAAATTCTTGGTATACGTATGCATTATAATGATTATATCAGAATACAACGTTTCAGAAAAATTTAGAAGATGCAAATGAAATTATCCTTGCAACTTTCATCAGATGCAAATAAATTTTGTGGTATATATTATACCACAAACAGAGTCCGAGACTATAATAAGTCTGTGCTCTAACATTTTAGATCAGAAGTTCTCAACCTGTAAGTCATGACTCCTTTGGGAGTCAAAAGACCCTTTCACAGGGATTTTGTTAGACCATTGGAAAACAGAGAGAGATATTTATATTAAGATTCATAGCAGTAGGAAAATTATAGTTACGAAGAAGCGATGAAAATAATTTTATGGTTGGGAGTCACTATGACCTAGGAACTGTATTAAAGGGTCGCAGTATTAGAAAGGTTGAAAATTACTGTCTTACATCCACTCACCCCCAAGAGCAGAAGACATGATAGAGTAAAAGGAGGAAAGAATTTTCATAGAAGAAAAAGGTTTTCTTGTCTTTAATGTACTGACATGAATATTATGCTTGGTGAAGCCAGACTCAGGAGAAGAGGTATGTCTGATTAAAACATGCTGATCAAAGAGTTGTTTGGTTATGGAATCTCTTAGTGTTACTATTGCTGTGACAAAAGACCATGACCCAAAAGCAAGTTGGAAGAAGAGGGGTTTATTTGTCTTATGCTGCCATATCAATATTCATTGTGTAAGGAAGTCAGAACAGGAACTCAAACAGGGCGGCAACCTAGTAGAAGAAGCTGAAGTAGAAGCCCTGGAGGAATGCTGTTTATTGTCTTGTTTTCATAGGTTGGTCAATCTCCTTTCTTACAGAACCCAGGGCCACCAACCCAGGGATGGCACTACAATGTGCTAAGCCCACCCCCATCAGTAACTAATTAAGCAAATACCTTCCAGCTGTATCTTATGGAAGCATTTTCTTTTTTTTTATTAGATATTTTCTTTATTTACATGTAAATTTCTCCTTTCCCAGTTTCCCCCCAAAAAACAAACAAACAAACAAACAAAACTAACAAAAACAAACCCCTGTTGCCTCTGCCCTCCCCACACCCACCACCCCACCCTCTCCCACTCATTGGCCCTGGCATTCCCCTAAACTGGGGCACAGAACCTTCACAGGGCCAAGGTCCTCTCCTCCTATTGATGATCGAATTTGCAATCCTCAACTATACACATACTGCCAGAACAATCAGTCCCACCATGTGCAGTCCTTGGTTGTTGGTTGAGACCCTGGGAGCTCTGAGGGTGCTAGTTAGTTCATATTGTTGTTCGTCCTAAGGGGCTGCAAACCCTTCAGCTCCATAAGTCCTTTCTCTAACTCCTTCAATGGGGACTGTGTACTCAGTTCAATGGATACCTGTGAAGAGGAGTGAATACAGAAATTGTGGTACATCTACACAATGGAGTACTACTCAGCTATCAAAAACAATAAATTTATGAAATTCTTAGGGAAATGGATGGATCTGGAGAATATCATCCTGAGTGAGGTAACCCAATCACAAAAGAACACACATGGTATGCACTCTCTGATAAGTGGTTATTAGCCCACAAGTTTGGAATACAGGAAGAACAGCCCACATTCCATAAGGAACTCAAGAAGAAGGAAGACCAAAAAGTGGACATTTCATTGCTTCTTAAAAGGGGGAACCAAATACCCATGGAAGGAGTTGCAGAGATTAGCTAAGGAACAGAGACTGAAGGAAGGACAAGCCAGCCTAAATATAACTATCTCCTGAGAGGCCCTGACAGTACCTGGAAGCATTTTCTTAATTAAGGTGTTTTTCTTTTAGATATCTCTAGTTTGTCTGTCAATTTGACACAAAATTAGCGAGCACCGTGGCTCTCCCTGTTCTGGCTCTGCAAGATAGCTCTGGAGTCTATAATGCTTAATGGAACACTCAGTTCTCAATGGAGAGTAGGGCATTTCATCATGTGGCAATGTATGTATGGCACTCCAGGATTCTCCCATCCAAGGTGACAGCAGACTTACAAATATGACTGGTATCTTTGAGGAATTTGTAGTACAAACTGACAGAGAGTAGGATACCACAGTTAGTCTTTGAGCACTCACCCTTGCAAAGGGACAGATGGGTCAGGAAATCCAGGGTTTAATGATGTCCTTCTCCAATGCATATCTGTAGCATAAAGTGGAGTAGCCTCCCCCTTCCAAAGAAAGAAGGAAAGAAAGAAAGAAAGGAAGGAAGGAAGAAAGAAAGAAAGAAAGAAAGAAAGAAAGAAAGAAAGAAAGAAAGAAAGAAAGAAAGAAAAATAAACAGGACTGATTGAGCTGTGTAGGCAAAGTCCTTGTTTACCATGTAAAAATCCCTGTGTTCAATCCTAGAACCACATGAATCATTGATAGTAATGGACACACCTGTAATATAAGTACTTAAAAATGTAGTTAGAAGGATAAGAAGTCCAAGGTCATCCTCACCTACATAATGAGTTTGTGTTCAGCCTGGTTACAAAACTAAGGCCCAGCTGGCAAGCATTTCCTCTGCTTGTGGGCCTTGTGAAGAGTCAGTGCTTTTTAACTAAAGCAATTTCTAAATCCTCATTACGGGGCACCACTCAGTTTCCAATTGACACCTTAATTATCAGTAAATTCCTTTCCAGGTGCCAGTTGACAGCTAATTGAGGTGACAAAAAGAAAATAGGGTGTCAACTGGAACAGCTGCTTAGTTATTCTTCAACAGCAAGAGCCACCACATGCAATTCTAAGATCCAAGAGTGAAGATGAAGAGGACTTGATGGGGTGCTCAGCGGCTGAAATTCATTCAGCCATATGAAAAACAAAATTATGAATTATTCAAGCATTTGGATGGATCTTGAAGAAGCATTATAGGAGAGATAACACAGACACAGTGCCTAGCATCCTCCTCTGTGGATGCTAGCTTTCACTGTTGACATCCGCATTCATCTGGGTGTGACTGCAAGATAGCTCAATACTAAACACTACTTAGTAAAGTGGCTAGTGCTCCTTGAGCTTGTTGTAACTTGACTCTGGAAGAGAGGAGGCGCCCCCTTTGCTTGTGTTAGTTGTCACACCAAGTCCATCTCCCATCTGTACCCCTGTCCTAGGTCAAGTTAATACCCTGTCTCTACAATGAGCAGGAAAGACAAAAACCAGCTTTCTCAACTTCCTTGAGAAGAATTAGTAAGGAAACCATTTTCAACAAAGGTCAGTATTATTTATCCCATGACATTAAAAAACATGTCTATCATGGGAACAGGAAGTTAGAAGCTCATCCGTGAGGAGATTCCTATTTAGGAACTCCAACATGACTGCTTCTTCTCCAGTCATTTCTTCCTGAGTATTCTAAGTGCCTTATGGTTGTTGCAATTTTGCTTGCTCTTGCTTCTGCAAGATGTTACAAGCACTTCGTTTGATGATGTTTTCTATCTGGGGTGTGTGTCTATCTGTTCTGTGGTGTTTGTTCTCTTACTTTTGCTTTCTGTATGCCTAATAAAGTCACCCATTCAAAGCCCAAAGTACCACTACCACAAACTGTTCTTCAGCCTGTCCGGAGCAATGTCAGTCGTGTAACCAAAAAATGGGAAGTGGAGATGAGGAAGTTGAATGTGTTGAGGAAGAGTGGAACATAGAAGCAGATATAGTGCTGCTGGGGATGGAGAGGATACAGGAAGAAAAGTGGGGGGAAGAGGCTCAACATATTATACTGGAAAAATAAAATGATAGACTCTGATGATTTTTATGCCAATTAAGTTAAATTGAAAAAGAAAAAAAAGGTTCCATTGATTATTATGTTTGATGCCATCGGTGGTGCTTGCAGTGTCTGGCATGCAGCCATCTGTATCCCCTTAGGAATACCCTAATAGTTTTCTTCATTGGTCATCTAGGAATATTTAGTGAACACCTCATTGACACTCAACCTTGTGCAAAGATTAGCATTACAAATGCCTTGAGGCTTTGCGATTTTACAAAGGTATAGTTCTTTCCTATCATCCATGAGGCTCTCAGTTTAATCCCCAGCACCACAAAATATAAACCTAAGGATTCAGAATAGCGAGGTGATCTAGAACGTAAGGGCACTTGCTACAGAATCCTAATAACCTACATTCAATCTTCAAAACCCACGTGACAGAAAGCATCAATTTCTACAAGCTCTCCTCTGACCTCCATACATGTACCATGGTATACACACTCACAAATATACATACAAACACATGCAAGTATACATATTCTAAATAAATAAGTAGATTTAATAGAATTATTCTTTAAAAGAATGTCTGTACCACTTTCCTAAAGCTTTTGCTTCACTCACAATTAACTTTTGTCCTACTAAGGAACAATCCTGTTATAGATTTGGCTGCAATGAACACTCCTGTGATAGAGGCGGCAGCCCTCAGCCTCTCTTATCTTGCACAGCAGTACAAAGCAGAAATCATTACTAGGTTGTTTTTCAGCCCATCTACTGGAATATAACTTATCATAAACCACATATGAGCATTTAAGATTACTGAAAACATAATCACGGCTCTTCTGCTACCAGCTTTCCATAGGCGTAGGATACAATGACCCTCAGGGAAGCACAGAGACGACATAAGACAAGGCTTAAAACCAGTCTGATTTATACGAAGTTATCACAGCTCATTCCATCTGCTCCTGGAGTACCGTCCATTGTGCATCTCCTTCACTTTTGGTGACCCAGAGTTTAAATTAATCCCTCACAGATATGAGCTGTAATTTAATATTGAGCACCTATTAATAAATCACACTAGGAGGCAGAGTTAATTATCATTTTGATGGTACTAAATTCACCCAGTTTTAAATGACCTCTAGGCAAACATGGAATATAACTTGACTTTAAATGGGCCTCAGGGTTAACTGCACTCATTCAAATTCTGAAGTTTATTTTTCATCCAAGTGATTATATGAAATAATCTTACTGTTATATGGAGAGCTCAGGTATCTGGATGATTTTGTAATATTAGGGAAAGTTTTGAAAATGTAAGAGAGAGTTACAGTGAGAAGATCTTGATTTGATTTCTAATATTTCCTAGGGCTACAGTAAAGCAATAATGAATGGTTGCCCTAATCACCTTGACATGTGTCCATGTGTTGTGTTCACTGTAGCCACAAAACAGAGCTTTTGGGTTAAAGAGACATGGCTCTGTCAATAAAGAGCTTGCGACGTACATTTGGAAACCCATAACTCTTAAAAGAATTCGGTACAGTGGCAAATACTCTAAACCCAGCATGAAAAGAATGTCCCTGAGCAGCTGGCCTTAAAAAATCAGTTAGCTAATAACCACTTATCAGAGAGTGCATACCATGTGTGTTCTTTTGTGATTGGGTTACCTCACTCAGGATGATATTCTCCAGATCCATCCATTTCCCTAAGAATTTCATAAATTCATTGTTTTTAATAGCTGAGTAGCACTCCATTGTATAGATGTAGCACAATTTTTGTATCCATTCCTCTGTTGAGGGACATCTGGCTTGTTTCCAATTTCTGGCTATTATAAATAAGGCTGCTATGAACATGGTGGAGCATGTGCCCTTATTACATGGTGAAGCATCTTCTGGGTATATACCCAGGAGTGGTATAGCTGGGGCCAGTAAGTGGGAGAGGGTGGGGTGGCGAGCAGGGGGAGGGGGAACAGGGGTTTATTCTTGTTGTTTTTGGGGTTTTTTTTTGGAGGGGAAACTTGGAAAGGAGAAATTATATGACATATAAACAAAGAAAATATCTAATTAAAAAATACAAAAAAAAAATCATTTAGCTCCAAGTTAAGGTGGGCAGCAACACAGGAAGATATCCAATGTTAACCTCTAAGTTACCTACTACTGCCCACATAAATGCAGACACATGAACACACACCTGCACAGACACACACACACACACACAGAGAGAGAGAGAGAAAGAGAGAGAAAAAGAGAAAGAGAGAGAGAGAGAGAGAGAGAGAGAGAGAGAGAAGGATGCTCTGTTTTCCATCAACATTCACTTATAAAATATAACTGGAAATTATCTGGAAAGATCTCTTTGAGATTCTTTACTGACAGATACTGTGAATTATTAGAAGGCAAAAGGTACAACATCAGGTTTAGTCAACAAAACCTCAAGTAATGCAAGCTTAAAAATAGAAATAACAAAATAATGGATATTGCAATACAATAGAGACAGTGAAAAACTAATGCTAACTTTGCTATCATGCCATGTGTGAGTTGTTCATTCTTTCCCTGATGAGGCAAGTTAAACATTATGGGTTTATCTAGTTGCATGTATTTAAGAGAGACACTTTAAAATGTGTTGAAGCATGCCCAGGATTAGACTGAATTAAGTTATCAAGCGGGTGTTTCCAGCACAGCAATTTAACTAATTGTTCACCCGTTTCACTTTGTTTTAATTGCCTTCTTAAAGATTGCACTAAATTCCTACTGAAATTAAGTCACTTCCTTAGCATCAAAACTCTCTGAGGACCACAGTTTAAACACAGTTATTTGAACCACTGTTAATTTAACTTCAACTTTGTGCTCATGTCCCTGCCCTATCTATAGTTGTTCCTTAGTTTTACAGCCAATGATTGTATCATTACAAGCTTCTAGTTGCTGCTTTATTCAGCTTTATTTTGAATTTGATAGAGAAACACTAGGAGGTACACAGACATGTTTCTACAGATTTCTGTACCTCATTCTCTGTTTTATCATAAGCTTTCTTTAGAATTATGATGTTAATTGCTTCCTTTGGCTCCAAACAAATGTGATCAGTTCTGCCTTCCTATAGCCCAAGTCCCCCAGCCCTCACCCTGAACTCTGTTTCTCTCTTTCCCTCACTTCCAGCTGTGACTTTAAGAAAATTAATTATATGCAGATCTGATATATTTTATCTGCTTGAGTCAGAATGACATAACTTTTGCCATTTTCCACCTTTCCTTGCATATGTAATATGAATATATAACTCAAAATTATATGAACACAGGTATGCCATGTATATGTACAAGCATATGCATGTATAACTTTGCATGTGCATGCATATATGTATATTTGATGGTGACCCATGCATCTATTTAGTCCTTTCTGATAAATTCTACTTTTTGTTCTCTGGACTATTTGGAAGTCAATTGACAAGTCCTTAAGTTTATCTACTCCATTGGTTGTTAAACTTATGAATGAGTCTCAAGAGAGACTTTTTTATATTATTAAATTTGTACTTTTTAAATCTAGAATTTCTCTTTTGTTTTCTTTATAATGTTTATATGAACTGTCATCCACACAAATCCTTTTATTCTTTAACCATAGTTTATTCTAAATTTTTGGACATATAAAGTTAACTCATTTAGAGATATGATATAATTAGTTCATAATCCATACTTTCTTATGAGTAATTTCTATTCACAAACTCTACATGTTTACAAATTTTTCTTCTAGCACATGATCAGCAATTTCTCATGCTTTCCTTCAGTTTTCATGGCTCATAAGTCTTGGAACATCAGAAATAAATGTTACATACTAAACATAAAAATAGAGACTACGTTTCCCAATATATCATTGGTTATCAACCTGTGGATCACAGCCCATTTGCAGGTTGAATGATCATTTCACAGGGATAAGCTAAGACCACTGAAAAATGATGTTTACATAAATATCCATGACATGAAAAATTAGTTATGAAATAGTAACAAATCTAATTATATGGCCGGTCTTCACCACAACGTGAGAAACTGTATTAAAAAAGTGGAGGGTTAGGAAGGTTGATCATCACTGCCATGGATGGCAGCTGTAGTTTGTTCCATGACCGATCAGGATGGCTGTACAGTTTTCATGCCCATCCAGTAAAAACCCGGAATTCTTCTTCAGTTAGCTTAGCAGTCGCCTGACCATAGAACATATACTCTGTGTATCTCTCTGTCTCTTTTTCCATGTGAGAGAGAGAGAGAAAGAGAGAGAGAGAGGGAGGGAGGGAGGGAGGGAGGGAGGGAGGGAGAGAGAGAGAGAGAGAGAGAGGCAGAGGCAGAGGCAGAGACAGAGACAGACAGACAGACAGACAGACAGACAGACAGACAGACAGGGAGACAAAGAGACAAAGTACAAACAGAAGAGAGAGGAAAGAAAGAGAATGGTGCACACACATGTACACACACACACACACACACACACACAAACATGCTTATGTGCTTGTACAAGGGCATGTACCTAGAGTAGTTACAAGAAACAATGTTTGTCTTCCTCAGACACTTTATGCAACTTTTTTGAGGCAGGATCTCCTACTGTAGCTAGAGCTTTCCAGTTGGCCTGGACTGGATTGTTAGTGAGCTCCAGGTTTTCTCCTGTTTCTGTGCTTAACGCTGGAGTTACATATAGGAATGTATGACCCTACTCAGCTTTTTAAATTATTAATTTTGCCTTCTTGAAGATCAAACTTAGGTCCTCGTACTTGCTGAGCAGCATAATAATTAAGTTGTCTCTCCAGTTTAATGGAAAATCTTAAATGCACGGAGTAAGTTTTCTTGGCCCTGCAAGGAGCTTTGCAGGTATCTTAATGTATCTCATCCACTGTGCTCCTGGAAGACTTCCTCTCTGCCTTCTCTTTCTCTGCTTTCTTCCTATATGTTCAATGCTATCGCATGGTAATTCTTTCATTTCTCCCTGCTTTTCTTGCAAATGTACACAAACCTAAATTGGTGTACCTACTTTGAGATTACAAAGACTATATTAGAGATGTGAAAAAGTACTACAAAGACTTTTTTGACAGGTTTAGATTCATATGTGCATATATTTCATGTGCAGGTACCCATGTACATGCACAAGTATGTATAAAAATAAACATACATGCATGTAGAAAATGTGAAGGGTTGTTTCTCAGTACGCTATCCATCTTGTTTTTGATAGAGTGTTTCCTTGGACCTGGAGTTTGGAGATTCATCTACACGGCTGGCCTACAGTCTTTGGGATCCACCTTCCATTGCCTCCCAACACTAAACTGTAAGCTCGGACATGCACATGTAACTTTTATATGTGGGTTTTAGGTACTGAATTGAGGTCTCTAAGCTTCCACCTCCATCTGCCTAAACACAGACCGTGGCTTTAAACATTTTGGTCAGTTCACTTTTTTCAACTCTTATCCACCATTTTTTTTTAAATTTATGATGTTAAAACATGAAAACTTCCTGAGAAATACCTCAAGGAAAGACTGATGCCGTGGCCCAACTTCCCATCTTGGAGTATGTTCGGTAGTAAATAGGCAAACCCGCACCCGTTCCCATGGCATGGATGTTCTGAGCTACTGCTGTATTTTCCTAACTGCTGCCTCTTCCTATCACCTTGCCTGTGGAGAGTAGTTTGCTAGGACACCCCAGAGCTGAAAAGACGGAGATAATAAGGGGCAAACTAATACTGCCATAAAATTCCTCTTTGAAGTCAGTGAGATGACTCACTGTAAAGCAGTAGCGGTAAGTACCTCCAAAGCTGACAACTGACTTCCATCTCCTGAGCCCCAAAAAAATGGAAGAAAAAGAGCCAACTCCTGGATGCTGTGATCCCTCTACAGGCATACCATGTTATGACATGAGTGTACTTAGGCAAACAAACACACTCAGACATAAACACACACACACACACACCAAATACATTTAGGATAAATTATTTTAAAACTTCCCTTATTTCTACTACTTGGTCATCTTCCTTCCTTCCTTCCTTCCTTCCTTCCTTCCTCTCTTTCTCTCTTTCTTTCTTTCTTTCTTTCTTTCTTTCTTTCTTTCTCCCTTCCTTCCTTCCTCCCCTCCTTTCTCTCCCTTCCTTCCTTCTTTCCTTTCTCTTCCTTCCTTCCTTCCTTTCTTCCTTTCTTTCTTTCTCCCTTTCTTTTTTCTCTCTTTCTTTCTTTCTCTCTTTCTTTCTTTCTTTCTTCCTTTCTTCCTTTCTTTCTTTCTCCCTTCCTTCCTTCCTTCCTGCCTTCTTTCCTTTCTTCTTTCTTTCTTTCTTTCTTCCTTTCTTTCTTTCTCCCTTCCTTCCTCCCCTCCTTTCTCTTCCTTCCTTCCTGCCTGCCTTCCTTCCTTTCTTCTTTCTTTCTTTCTTTCTTTTCTTTCCTTCTTTCTTCCTATTACTTTGATGTATTTAAAATCCAGTTGCTGCCCCCTCCAAGTCTACCCTCCCATAGTTCCTCATCCCATTCCTCCTCTCCCCTGTCTCCATGAGGATTTTCCCCGCCCTGTGCCAGGCCTCCCCACTATCTGTGGCCTCAAGACTCTCAAGAGTTAAGCGCTTCTTCTCCCACTGAGGCCAGACCAGGCAATCCTCTGCTGTGTATGTTTTAGAGGCCACGGATCAGCTCGTGTATACTACCTGGTTGGTGGATCTGTGTCTGAGAGATCTCAGGGGTCCAGGTTAATTGAGACTGCTGGTTTTCCTTTGGGGTTGCCCTCTTCTGCAAGTCTCTGGTTAATTCTGACCTTTCTCCAGCACTGATTGTGATCAATTTTGCCAGACTTCTCATTGCTTTTCTTGGGAGAGAATGAAAATTTCACTAGCATTCTAGAAATATAGTTTGGAAAAAAGAAGAGAACACAGTGAAGGGGAAGACATAGGTCTGCCTGTGGGCATGATGGCAGGAACTAACTATACAGTTCTCAGTTAGAGACTATTGGTTGCACTGAAGCACTGGGAACTTGTGAAATATTTGTGATGCATTAAATTCAGCTGATAGGTACCAGTATCAAACACTACTGAGTTAATTTTTAAAAAATCTAATCCAAACATTTACTCAAGAAGCATGGATGCCGTGTCTGATCCCCCACATTCTGTGGTTTAACATGATTCCGGCAGATGAGGCTGCTTCTTCAACGAAAGGCAACACAGCTTGTGTTGCTCATAGTTGTACTCTCATTTATCATGAGAAAAATAATCAAGAATCTAATTCAAGCCGGGCAGTGGTGGCGCACGCCTTTAATCCCAGCACTTGGGAGGCAGAGGCAGGCGGATCTCTGAGTTCAAGGCCAGCCTGGTCTACAGAGTGAGTTCCAGGACAGCCAGGGCTAAACAGAGAAACCCTGTCTCAAAAAATATAAAAAAAAAAAAAAAAAAAAAAAAAAAAAAAAAAAAAAGAATCTAATTCAAAGAATCTAGTTGTAATGTCAGCAGACATGTAGGTACAGAATTCCCATAATATTTTGTGATTCAGGGTTCTTGGGTTCAACACAAATAAATATTTCAGAAAGATAAAGTTGGAGGCAGAGCTGGAATTTATTAAAATTACAAATTAATAAACTTCACAAAGAATAAAGGATACATGAGAATGCCAAAATCACTCTTATGTGCCCTACCATTCTATACAACCCACTGCGCTGGCTTTTGGATCACATCTGGAAGTGCTGCTAAGAATTATTTTCTTCCTTTTGACAAATGAGATGGTAGGGTGGCTCTGGAAGTGACTATGATGAGATTCTAATCTGATGAAATGAAATCAGGAGACATTATGCTAGCAACATGGTATGAGGCTATGCCCTTTTCTATAAAGGTTTCTGGTACGATTTCCAGAAGATTTAAAGTAACATCTGGAAAGCGAGAAAAGCCTTATGTAGATGTCATTAATTGTAGTGTGTGTGTTTATGCGTGTGTGTGTGTGTGTGATGTGTACTTAAGTGTCCATGTGGGATCTACATATATGTGAGTATTTTGTAAATGCATTTGTCTGTGTATGCATGTATGGCAACAAATGGTGAATACATTTGGGACACATTCCTGTAAACTTTTCTTTCTTTCCTTCTCTCTCTCTCTCTCTCTCTCTCTCTCTCTCTCTCTCTCTCTCTCTCACCTTCCTTCTTCCTTCTTTCTTTTTTTTTCCTTTGAAACAGCATCCCTCTGCAGCTTGAGCTCACTGGTTCAGAGATCTACCTCTATCTCTCTCATATCTTATAACACCCATCATTATAGGCACATAACATCAGCTGGATTTTACATGAATGGAAAACTGAACAATGATAGTACAGCAATCTCATTACCTACCATGATGGAACTACCAATGTTCAGCTTGCAGTAGTCTTCAATGAGTCTCCAGGATGGAGAGGGTCCTTTTTCCTTCCAATGTCCATAGTTTCCTCAGTCTTTCTATTTTACTGTAGCATTATAACAATTACACATAGAAGAGTTGTCTGAATTTCTCTTTTCTAGTTGAATGTAAAGAGAATTCTATTCAGTCTTGAACAAGCAAATAAGAGAGGTATGGTCCATCTACTGGTGTCCCTGGGTTCAAATGGTCAAACAGCATCACTTTCATGTGGGAATACCAGACGTATAATACTGATCTTGTCGTCCAACCAGAAAACAGGAAAATAGACACAATGTTCTTGAGAAGCAACACACCCTCCTGGCCCACACTAGGCTGGCACCAAGCTTTCTACCATCTTTTGCTGATTCTAAGACAGTAAACAGAGAACCAGAGCATGTCAACAGCAGTATCATTCAGTAGCCCTGGGATATGTCTTACCCAGAGATTTCCTAACAACTACGCAGCTGACCTGCCCTCAGTGAGCTGCTGAAAATGGCATACCTGTTATGTAAATACATATCTGTTCGTTTTCTAGGTGAAGGACTTTAAATATAAATGTAGGTACCATTGTTTATGCCTTAAACATTGCAATTATTTCTCCTCCATCAAACATATACAACTCTACTTAAAAGTAGAAAATAGACTATCAAAACAAACAACTAAGAAATGAAAAAAGCCCAAAGCAACAGTCAAATCTAAACGGTGGGATTTATTTCAGTAAAACATCAAATAATACAAGTGAGTATCAGATAGAAATGGGGAGAACCACACTTCAAAGATCATACCCCATAGAGCTATCTGCAGACTTCTACTGTGTGTCTTTGGAAATGTTGAAAAACAAGCAAATAACATAAATACCTTCTCCAAATTAATTTCAATTTACTCAGAAAACAACATCATAATCTTTCCAAGTCTGTTTTCTTACTTATACTTGTTCATGCTTTTGGGAGAGCTTAGGAAAGTGGAAAAGATAAAAAGAACTCTTAAAAGAGAAATTCTTATATGTTAGCTGAAGAACAGCACCCTAGGTATAGTCTGGGGTGTTTAAACACATATGCACCTGAATAGAAGCAAGCATGCACATAGGCAGGCAGGAGAATATGCAGATATTTACTAAATTTCCTCAGTGCCTTACTGGAGAGATCCATATTCACTTGTTGGGGCTGCTGTTATGAAACCGTGTGACCCAATATCAAGGTGGTCTTGGGATTATTTTCTGGTATTTCTCTATGTATTAGTCAAGTCATCATGTATGTACTTTCTCCTATTCACTTATTGAGAGAGATATTCTTGATACATCTTTCTGTCCTTCTGTAAAAATGTGTCTCACCAGATCAGAATCCTATCCTTATGAATCGACCTAAACTTAATTGACTCTATAGTCTCTTTATCCAAATAAGTCCTATTCATGCTTAAAGCTTCAATACATATTTTTTTTCAGACTGACATGGGGTTATTTAATTTATAACAGGGTCTTTCCTAATATGTATCAAACCAGGATGGTAAATTTGTAGTTGTAAAACAACCAGGCTGATTTGGAGCTAACAACAAATTTTATTAAGTGTATTTGGGTATGTACATGTTTGTGTGGGCAAAGGCAAGGTTGTTCATGCCGTGATAATCTTTTGGAAGTCAGAGGACTCCGAGTTAGTTCTTTCCTTCTATTGTGAGTTCTGAATCCTGGGGATCTGAATTAGATCAATAGCCTTGGGAAAAAAATAATTTTACCCATCAAGCCATCCTAATGGCCAGAAAGCCTTCTTTATCCTCATCCTGACTTTATGGCTGTCATCATTTGTAGGAACCTTTAGTTTTTCCTCTGGGTAAGGCCATGCCTTAATTGAGAAGTAATAGGTAACAAGTTCCAGTAACTTTGAAACCGAGTGCTGGCGCCTGCCCTATACTTCACAAAAGGTATGATCAGGGTTTAAGCAGGATTGTTTATTTACACTTCATGTCACACAAATTGGGAAAATAATAAGGTAAAAGGGTAATTTGATGGTGCTTTACTGAGGCAATTTGATAGCCTAAAGGTTAATATTGCAATTCAGGCATGAAGGAAATGCTCAACCATTTAGCACTCTCAGTGGGAGCTCTGAAAGAAACCAGCACACAAGGCAGATACAGATGGATGATGTTGCTTGAGCTACTTGGAACATTTGGGCTTGCAGCTGAGAGTGAAATGTCACCAGGCATGCTGGGTTTACTCAGGATTCAAGACACTTTGTCAACAGCCCCTCAGATTCACTCATCACTGCATCTGAATGAGATTTCTCATTTTCCAGTTCTCCCAAGTCAAACACATTAATTTACCATCTTCTCAGGCCCCAAACACATTAATTTACCATCTTCTCAGGCCAAAGTGCCATCTAAAAAAAAGAAAGAAAAAAAAATTTCCCCTTCTACTGAACATATATACTATTTGCTATGAAATTAGCAATGTGCATGGTGTTTTATCTTGAGAAAAACATATTGTCTGTCTTTTTCTCTGTTTATCAACCAAGAAATGATGGGAAGAAATATCAGTAGTTAAATAATGCTAGGAAAAAGCATGCTATCAAATCTTATGACAAAAAAGTAAGAATGAAGGTTATTTGGTTGGTAGAGAACATTAAAACAAAATGTCTCCATAGAGTTAGAGGAGAAAGAGAGAGGGAGACACAGAGAGGGACAACTTTCAGGTGGCTAGTGTTTTGATTTCTGGGAGAAGGCAAGTAAAAGTTGGAAGCCCAGTTTATTTTATTTTATTCTTTGTTTTTCAAGACAGGATTTTTCTGTGTAGCCCTGGCTGTCCTAGAACTTACTCTGTAGACCAGGCTGGCCTTGAACTCAGAAATCTACCTGCCTCTGCCTCCCAAGTGCTAGGATTAAAGGCGTGTGCCATCACTGCCTGACGAAGCCCAGTTTATTTATAAAACTTTTGGCACACCATCATACAGAAAATCATACATCCCAACATGTAACTATTTTTCATACATGTGTGTGAGTGTGTGTATATGTACATGAAAATATATGTGAACTATGCATTTCATATATGAATATAAGTATATAATTACATACCATATATTAAATATATAAGAAATATATGACATATAGATATAATTTATATGGTATGGTTTCAAAATATTTTCTCCACTAATTCCTCCCAAATCTACCCTACCTCCGTACATACTCTACTTTATATTCTATCTGATTTTCTTTCAGGAAAACAAAACAAAACAAATCAAAAGCAAAAGCAAAATCAAGACAAGCAAGCAAAATGCCAGTAAAATAAACAAATAAAAAATATGGAAAACATATACCAAACACAATGTTTAGTTTATGATGGCTAACCACTCTCCTGCATGCAGCCTGCCTGGCATGTGATAGGTACATCCAGTGACACTCCATTAGAGAACACAAAATTTCCCTGTCCTCAAATGCATCAATTACAAACGGTTTATTGGCTAGAGGTGGAATTGTGTATGCACGTTCTCTTATTATTGCTGAGTTTAGTTTGGCTCAAACCTGTGTAAACCCTGTGCCTGCTGCCACAGTATACATGAACTCAGTCACAGTTTATATCTATCAGTCCTGTTGTGTCTGGAAGATGTTCAAATCATGCATCACCTCTGACTCTTACAATCTTTCCAACTCCTCTTCTCAATACTTCCTGGAACTTAGAGGTTTTAAAAAGATATCTCATCTTTGTCTGAGTGCTTCATAGTTTCTCATTGTCTACACATTGTCTAGCTGTGGGTGTTTGTGTTAGTTCCTGTCTACTCTAAGTAAAAGTTTCTCTGATGAGGGTTGATCTATGTGTTTATATAGAATTTTATTGCTATATTCCTTTAGGAGAACAACAATATTAGATTTTTTTCTTCGGGTCCATAGCCTATCTTGTATCATGTTCTTGGCCTTTTTAGTAGTAAAAGTTATGGCTTCCATCTCATAGAGTGGTACATAAATAGAATTTAACAATTGCCTGTTACTCCTATAACATTTGTGCCACTATTGAACCAATATATTTGTTAGTGGAGGATGTTGTTGTAGGCTTCAGGGTTGAGAGCTAGGTCATACTGGCATTTACCTTTCCCTCTTGTTAGTGGAGGATGTTGTCGTGGGCCTCAGGGTTGAGAGCTAGGTCTTACTGGCATTCCCTTCTGTTAGTGGAGGTTGTTGTTGTACACCTCAGGGTTAAGAGCTAGGTTGTACTGGCATCCCCTTCTGTTAGTGGAGGTTATTGTCATAGGCCTCAGGGTTGAGAGCTAGGTCATACTGGCATTCCCTCCTGTTAGTGGAGGATGTTGTTGTAGACCTCAGGGTTTAAAGCTAGGTCGTACTGGCATTCCCTTCTGTTAGTGGAGGATGTTGTTGTAGACCTCAGGGTTTAGAGCTAGGTCGAACTGGCATTTACCTTTCCCTTCTGTTAATGTGCAGAGTGCCTTCCAGCATCGTGAATGCTAGTCAGTAAGGGTGACACCTCTAATCGGGACTTCTCCATATTTAGTGGTATAAATAAATGTTATCTTTTATCAACAGGTTGTGAAGTGTAATCAATAGCCTTAACAAGCCCTGACATTTGAGAGTTTCCATGTGACCCTTTGTCCAATGGCTCAACGAAAAGCAACTTACTCCTACTTGGTATTGAAAATATTACTTAGCAGCATTAGATACGTAATTAGAAAGTTTTCTCCCCTATTACATGGTGATTTCATTTAGATTCTTTTTATATATGTACATATTTAGGAAGCAGAAATTATACATTCATAGATGTTCAGTTTTTTAATGTTTTTATTACTTGTCTTTTTTCCATATCCTTTCTTTTTCCTTCTCTCTTATCCCAATCTCTACTAAATCCTTCTCTTCTAGTTTCCCGTTTACCTCCATAATAGTATATTTTATTTCTCTTTCTAGGGAAAGCATCTCCCTTCTGCTGGCACATAGCCTCTGTCATTATCCAGATGGTAGCACATATATCGAAAGCTTAAAAAATAATGTACTCATACAATATTTGTATTTTTTTTTACTTTAAATTGCCTCACTGGGAATGATTTTTTTCCTATCTGTTTCTATGTACTTGCAAATTTAATTATCTCATTTTTTTCAACATGTGAATAATACTCGGTTGTATACACGAACAATTTCATTATCTATGCATCAGTTGATGGATGTCTAGACTGTTTCCAATTTCTGGCTATTATGAGTAGAGCAGCTAGGAACACAGATTGTCAAATACCTCTATAGTGGCATGTAGGGTACTTGGGTAAATGCTGGTAAAAGAGTGATAACGCTGGCTCTCGTGGTAGAACCATCCTTAGCTTCTCAAGGAACAGCCACAGTGATTTCCACAATAGCCATAGGAGTTTGTAATCCCACCAGCTAACAATAAGTGGTCCTCTTTCCTGGCATCTTCACCAGCATGTATTTTCATCATTTTATTTTATTTTATTTTATTTTTTATTTTAGATATTTTCTTTATTTACATGCGAATTTCTCCATTCCCAGTTTCCCCTCCAAAAAACAAAAAAAGCAAACAAAAACAAACCCCTGTTGCCTCCCCCCTCCCCAAGCCTGCCACCCCGCCCTCTCCCACTTTCTGGCCCTGGCATTCCCCTACACTGGGGCACAGAACCTTCACAGGGCCGAGGTCCTCTCCTCCTATTGATGATCGATTTTGCAATCCTCTACCATACACATGCTGCTTGAACAATCAGACCCCTCTATGTGCAGTCCTTGGTTGGTGGTTGAGACCCTGGGAGCTCCGAGGGTACTAGTTCCTGATTGGGGAAATGAGGAGATCTCAAAATAGTTTTAATTTCTACTTCTTTTCTGCCTAAAGATGTTGAAAAATTTTAAAAACATACCTCCTATTTGTGTTTCATCGTTTGAGAGCTCACTGCTTAGTTCAGTATGCCAACTTTGAAATAGATTTTTCCCTTGATGTTTAGATTTTAGCTCTTTGTATTGACCCTCTGTCAGACACATTATTTGTAAAGATGCTTGTCAATTTCACCCAACCCACTAAGATGTCACCCCTGTTTAATGCTTCTGCTCATACCCATTTTGTTACCATTTGACTAAAAACAGCAGACATTCATTTCTTAAGGTGGATCTATGTGCTTCGAAGATATATTTTACTGTTTTCAATAAGCGTACTCCAGTTTAGTACAATTCTCTGTAAGCAATAGTAATACAGATAGCAAGCCAACATCTTCTGAAGACAAATTTTATTGGCCCTTCATCACTACATATCTGTGTTAGATGGTCATACTCTTTTCAGGAATACAGTATTGTTTTGATTATTGTTTTATTGCTTAGTCCATTTTTTTCCAAATAAAATGATGCATGGTTGTTTAAAAACAGAAGTGCTCACGTTTATGGCTGCATGCAGAGATTATAAAGAACATTTCGGCTAACCAAATAATTAATAAAGAACAAATCTCTAATCTGTAATTCACCGTAGCTATATCTCAGTAGCTAAGATCATAAGATCAAGCCACCACAAATTCCATCATGGATGGAGGAGGACCTCGTGAGACCTGCCCTAGTTTTGGTTACTATTGTTGTAATAAAACACCATGATGAAAAGCAACTTGGTGAGGAAAGGGTTTATTTGGCTCACACCTTTAACTTGCTGTTCACCATAGAAAGAATTCAGGAAAAGAAGCCAAACAAGGCAGGATGCAGAAGCAAGAGCTGACTGAGAAGCCCTTTTGGAAGGCTGCTTACTGGATTCCATCTCATGGCTTGGTCAGCCTGTTTGGTTTCGTTTGGTTTGGTTTTATGAAAACCCAGGACTACTAGTTCAGAGATGGTACCACCACAATAATTATTCTAGTTCATTTAAAAGATGCCCACAGGTTTGTTTACAACTTGATCTTATAAAATGCATTTTTTTCTTTTCTCTTCTTTTTTCTTTCTTTTCCCCCCATTTAAGATCACTTTTAATTGTTTTACCTGTGTATTTTATAAGCACAAATATCAAATTGTACAAAATAATCCTTCTTGTTGAATTTGTGGTTAAACTTTGGTTGAATACTGAACTCAATGTGTGAGGAGATGACAGCTTGACAAACTTTAATCTTCCTCTCCAGGAAAACCGTATATCAGAATATTTCTTAAGCTTTTTACATCTTCAATTATAGTTCACACTTTTGAAAATATAAATTTTATATGCAGAGTGTTAGCGTATAGTACAAGGATCACATGCATGCTTACCGCCTGTAGATACAATGCGAATGTTTGCCTCATATTCCTGATGTGATGCATTCCTGCCATAATGTACCCAAACCTTCAAAAGTACTCATGGAAGCTTTTCCCTCCTTCTTGGGTTGCCTCATCCGGCCTTTATAAGAGGACTTTAGTTTTCTCTTATTGAATCTTGTTATACTGGGTTTGATTGACATCACTGGTGAGCCTGCTCTCTTCTGTGGTGTCTGTGGGAGAGGGAGGGCTGGGGAGCCTGAGAGCAGTGGACGAAGGGGAGGCTGAAGTCAGGATGTATTGTATGAGAGAATATTTTTTAAAAATGAGTGTTTAGCTAGCATTTGCACAAACAATATGGGTGGAGCTCAGTAGCATATTAAGGGAAATGTAAGCCCCTGAGTATATAGTCTCTGCTTTACTGCAGATTAAATTGAATAGCATACATCTATATTGATGGATATTAAATTCTGATGTATAGAAGCTTCCATACTGAAGTGAATTGATTTAAAAAGCAGACAGACCCACAAGAAGAACAAGCTCCAGCCAGAGACAGCAAGACCAATTAATACCAGAGATGACCAGATGGTGAAAGGCAAGCACAAGAACCGTACCAACTGAAACCAAGACTACGTGGTATCATCAGAACCCAGTTCTCACACCGCAGGAAGTCCAGAATAACCCAACAAAAAAGGAAAGGCAAGATTTAGATTTAAAATCACATCTCATGATGCTGATAAAAGATTTTAAGAAGGACATAAATAACTCCCTTGAAGAAATACTTGTAGAAATAATTCTACAAGTAAACATGTAGAATTATTTAAAGAGGAAACACAAAAACATTCAGGCACGGTGAAATATTTTATGTCCAGATTAGTGAACATCACACATTTGTCCACTATTATTCAAATTGTACATCTGTGATATGTGTGTATGTATATGTTTGTGAGTAAATAGGATCTTAAAGGAAGATATATATGTATATATATATATGAATAAAACAATATTTATATAAGTATTTGACTAAGAACTGTTTAAATATGCTTTCCCTGTAGGATTCATATGCTTAAGGAATGATTACAAGCTTGCTCAAATATGTTCATACAAAATTAAGAGTGATAAATTATATCTCTAGCATACAAGAACAAAAGAATCATGGAACAATGTGGTTAAGAAACAGTGCCTGACAAGTAGATCAATGGAACAGAATTGAAGACCCAGAAATGAACCCACACACCTATGGTCGCTTGATCTTTGACAAAGGAGCTA
>NW_022196891.1:13453432-13469880 GCF_008632895.1 Mastomys coucha
GTAGAGGCTCACAGCCATCCATTGAACTGAGTACACAGTCCCCAATGAAGGAGTTAGAGAAAGGACCTGTGGAGCTGAGGGGTTTGCAGCCCCTGAGGACGAACAACAATATGAACTAACTAGTATCCTCAGAGCTCCCAGGGTCTCAACCACCAACCAAGGACTGCACATGGTGGGTCTGATTGTTCTGGCAGCATGTGTATAGTAGAAGATTGCAAATTCAGTCATCAATAGGAAGAGAGAACCTTGGCCGGCCCTGTGAAGGTTCTGTGCCCCAGTGTAGGGGAATGCCAGGGCCAATAAGTGGGAGAGGGTGGTGCGGCAGGCATGGGGAGGGGGGAGGCAACAGGGGTTTGTTCTTGTTTTTGTTTGTTGTTTGTTTGTTTTTGGAGGAGAAACTGGGAAAGGAGAAATTTACATGTAAATAAAGAAAATATCTTATTAAAAAAAGAAAAAAAGAAACAATGCCCGAGCAATGCTCAAATTCATATGGAAAAATATAAAACCCTAGATAGCAAAAATAACCCTGAACAATAAAAGTAGTTCTTGAAGTATCACCATCTCACATTTCAAGCTGTAGGGTAGAGAAATAGTAATAAAATCCACATGGCATTGGCATAAAAACAGACAGGTTGATCAGTGACAGAATCAAAGACCAAGAAAGAAACCCACACACTGATGGACACTTGTTTTTTGACAAAAAAAAAGGAGAGGGCAGGGGGGAAGCATCTTCAACAATTGGTGCTGGTCTAACTGGTGATCTACATGTAGAAGAATGCGAAATGATCCATATTTACTGCCCTGCACTAACTCATGTCCACACTGATCAAAGACCTCAACATAAAACACAGATATACTATATCTAATAGAGGAGAAGAAGAATAGCCTTGAACTCCTTGGTACAGAGACAACTTCCTCGACAGAACACCAACAGTGCAGGCATTAAGATCAATAATAAATAAATGGGATCCCATGAAACTAAAAATCTTCTCTAAAGAAAAAGACATCGTTTATAGAACAAAACAGCAACCCACAGATTAGAAAAAGATCTTCACTAACCTTATATCTGATAGATGTCTAATATCAAAAATATACAGAAACACAAGAGATTAGACTTAAAAACTCAAGTGACAGCATGTGCTGGCAAGGATGTGAAGCAAAGGAAACATTCCTCCATTGCTAGTTAGAGTACAAACTTATACAACCACTTTTAAAATCAATCTGGCAGTTTCAGAAAATTAGGAATAATTCTACGTCAAGACAGAACTGTACCACTCTTGGGCATATACCCAAATGATTCCACACCATAGCACAAAAACACTTGTTCAACTATGTTCATAGCAGTTTGATTCATAATAGCCAGAAACTGGAAACAACCCAGATGTCCCTCAACTAAAGAATGGTCAAAGAAAATGTTGTACATTTACACAATGGAATACTACTCAGCTATTAAAAACAAAACCATGAATTTCGCAGGCAAATGAATGGAACTAGAATATTCCATCTTGAGGGAGTTAACCAAGACAGACTGAAAAAGACATGCATTGTATGTACTTATTTGTAAGTGTATATTAGCTGCAAATTACAGGATAACCATAGTACAATCCATACCCCCCAAAAAGCTAAGTAACAAGGAGGGCCCAGTGGAGGATGCTTGAGTCTCACGCACAAGTTAACATAAAATTGACATCTGTAGTGGACTGAGAGAGGGAACTGGATGGAAGAGTGGATGGTTAGAGGTGCTAGGGAGGGGTCAGGTGTTTTGAGAATAGGGGAGAATGGAAGGGGGAAGAGGGATGTGAGAGACAAGGATATGGGGAGGGTTTCTCTGGGGCAAGATGGACATCTGGGATGGTAGAGGGTCTTGGGAAGCTATGGGGCTGACCCAACCTAAGACTCACAGCATCAGGGGATATGGAGGCTGAAGTGGCCTCTTCATGTACCCAGGCAGGCCTTCCAGTGGAAGGAGGGGGACAATAACCCATCCCCCAAACTTACAACCCCAAACTTCCCCTTCCAACAAGATATGTAAGAATAAAGATGGAACCAAGTTCAAGGGAATAACCAACCAAGACTGGCCCAACTTGAGATCCACTCCATGGAGGAGAGCCAACCTCTGACACTATTAATGATAATCTGCGATGCTTGTAGACAAGAGCCTACCATGACTGTCACCTCAGAGGCTTCAACTGAGAGCTGATGCAAACAAATGCAGAGACCCACAGCCAGAAAATAGGCAGAGCTCGAGAGTCTTGTGAAAGAGTGGGAGGAAGGATTCAGAGAGCAGGAAAAGTCAGGAACACCACAAGAGTATGCTACCCTGAGCCCATCAGGGCTCAGGGTAGACTGAACTACCAACCAAAGAGTGTGTATTGTCGGTACCTAGGTTCCCTACACATATGTAGCAGATGGGCCGCTTGATGTGAGTCCCATAACAATTAGAACTGGTGGTATCTCTGACTCTGTTGCCAGCATCTGGATCCCTTTCTTCTAGCTGATGTGCTTAGTCCAGATGCAACCTGAGATGTCAGGGCTGGTTGGTACCTGTATGTGTGTGTGTGGGGGGGGGGGGGGGGGGGGGGGGGGGGGGGGGGATGAGGGATGCTTCTCTGAGGAGAAGGAGAGGAGGGAATTGGAAAAATAGAGGGTGTAGGGTGGGACTGGGAGGAGCATAGGGAGTTGGACCGCCTTAGAGATATAAGTTGAGTAAATTAATTAATAAAAAAAGGAAACAGCGTGTTATATTTTTAAAAAACAAAACAAAAAAAGTGGAATATAAACCATGGTTCTACATCCCTTAGGATGGAAAACCTAATTTAAATAGTTAAAACTCAGCACTGTGGAAGAAGCATATGCAGTCATATAGTGTTCAATAAGACAATGAAATCCTGTCATTTGTGACAATAAAGATGAACTGGGCATTATCATTCTATATGGACTAACGACTCACAGAACAACAAGGACTGTGTGGTTTCATTTGTATTCTTTCTGAAGGGCAAAAGCATAGTTTGTGAAGTTCAAAATCATTACTGTGGCACTGAAGCAGAAATTCAAGTGTACACTTTCCCTATGGAGTGACTAGAGATTACAGCTACATACTGTGCAGCTTAGAAGAAAGTAAGTTAGACGCTCTCACTGTCAAAATGATAAATGTAGGGCTAGGGAGATGACTTAATTGCTAAGGCCCTGCTATATGTGCATGAAGAATGAATTAGGTTCTCAACAGTCCTCTTCAAAAATCTGAGCATGATGATATGCACTTCTAGTCTCAACATTGGGATTTCAGAGATAGGCAATTTTCTTGGACTTGCCATCCAAAAGTGGCAAGTCAGGAACTTCCAGGTCAGTGAGAGACCTGACTCAAAGAGGAGACTGAATGATACCTGATGATCAACACCTGTTGTTGTTCTTTTACACACACACTCACACACACCTACACCCACACCCCTCCACAGAGAGAGAGAGAGAGAGAGAGAGAGAGAAAGAGAGAGAGAGAGAAATGTATAAATGTATAAATGTAAGGAATAGATAAGTTTAACCAGATGTACACATGTATCAAGCATTACACAGTGTTCCTTAAGTATAAACAATTCTTATGACTGTATGTATCAGTTACTAATAAATTTAAATAAATCACAAATCACTTTAATAAAATGATCGACTTGTGGAGTTTATTCCAATGCTCTGTTACTTGAATGCGGCAATAACTGCATACATATAATTTTATCTTTATGAAAATTCATGTAAGCAATAATAATTTATCTTTCTGTATATTTGTCATCCTTCAACTGAATTTACTTTCAAGAAGAAGAGTTGAATATTTTCTAATTATAACCTCAATAATGCTTAGTAAATATTCATGTAAATAAATGAACTTAAAACATGTATCAACGTTATCAGGAAACAGCAAATCCTAAAGTAACGTTTCAAACATACTAATATAAAATTGCACCGATACAACTGTGAAAAACAGTATAAAATTATCTCCAGAGATAAATACAAGTATTTTAATAATTAACAGTTAAATATCTAGTATCCACTCACTGTGGTATTAATCCTTCACATGTTGAAAATAAAATGTAGATCCATTTTTCTCTTCCTGAGGAACTACTATACTGATTTCCATTGCAGACAGGAAAGATTTCACTCCCAGAAGCAATGGAGGAATACTCCCTTTATTCAATACCCTCAGGAGCATGAGCTATCATTTGTGTTATTGATGTCTGGCATTTTGACAGGTGTAAGATGGAATCTCAAAGTAGTCAGTTTTCAGGTCCACTTCCCTGGCTGCTAACTATGGTAAACATTTCTTTGAGTGTATGTCAGTGAATTTTCTCTATTGAAAATTCTCTGTTTACATATGTGCGCCCCTTTTAAAATTGAATTATTTGGTTTTATTACATCATTTTCTTGTGTTCTTTATTTATTTTGGATATTAGTCCTCTATCAGAGGTGGACTTAGGAAAACTCATTTTCCATTTTATAAGCTGCTCATTTTTTAAAAATGTCAGTGTTCTTTGACTTATAGAATCTTTTCAGTTTCATGAGGTCCCATTCATTAATTTTTGATCTTAGTGTCTGCACTATTGGTGTTCTGTTCACCAAGTCATCTCCTGTATCAATGTGTTCAAGGCTATCCACTACTTAATCTTCTATCAGGTTTAATGTATTTTGTTTTATGTTAAGGTCTTCGATACATTTGAAGTTGAGTTTTACGCAGCATCATAAGTATGGATCTGTGTACATTCTTCTACCTGCAGATATTCAATTTTTCCAGCACCATTTGTTGAAGAGATTATCTTTTTTCCAGTGTATATTTCTGGCTTCTTTTCAAAAGTCAGGTGTTCATAGGTGTGTTGATTTATATCTTGAGTCTTCAGTTTCATTGCATTGATCAATGTGTTTGTTTTTAATGCCAATACCATAATGTTGCTAATATTACGCCTTTGTAGTTCAGCTTGAACTAAGGAAGACTGATATCTCCAGCAGCTCTTTCATTGTTTAGGATTGTTTTAGCTATTCTGGTTTTTGTTGTTGTTGCTCTTTTTTGATACATAGTTGAGTACTGTGTTTAAAGATCTATGAAGAACTGTGTCACATTTTTGATGGAAATTTCATGGAATCTTTAGGTTGCTTTTGGTAGAACGGTCATTTTTACCAGGTTAATCCTACTGATTCCAGTTTTGTATGGATCTAGTTGTCTGTCCTGCTCATCTGGTGTGTTCCTAAAGTGTGCCTGATAGTGTTTGAGAATGGGATAATGGTGAGAGTTAGGGGAAGAAAGTTTGGAAGAGAAGAGCTTTGTGACCTCATGGAGTAGGGGTCAGGGAGTAAATGAGAGTACCGCAGGCATTCTGCCACAGAGCTGAAGATCAGATGTGGGGATTGGGATTGGAGGAACCAAATGGTAACACCTCTGAGGTAAGCCTACCTGCTTCTCTGGTGGGTGTGGCTTGTAGGTTAGCATGGAGTACCTGTTGGGATCAGAGATAAAGTAACAAGTAGGCCGTTGGGGATGATCTGTGGGATTCACAGGAGATTCAGGAAGGGGCTTTTGGGAACCACGGTGTTCTGCTACTGACCTAGGGATTAGAATAGGGGATTAGATTTAGAGGTGAGGAGGGAGTAGTGAATGTCTTCAGTAGGCTAACCTGGTTTCCTGCTCTGCTCTGCTAGGGTGTTCCCAGTGAATGTTTACTGTTATTCTTGACAATCTATAAACTATTGTAGAAGACAAAGAGACTGTGGTAGTTTCAGGGACAAACAGAAGTCTGACTCCCACATACTGTGGAATAAAGAAATACGGTGCAATAGTAGAGAAAAGAATAGAGACTCTGCAATAATAAAAATCAATTGCTGATTTTAAGTGAAAGATTATGGAGGGCCACTTAGTATCCCCACCTTTGTTCTGTTTTCTAACGAACAAGAGCGGTTCTAGTGGTCCTTACTCTTCAAGTTTTTTAGGTGCCTAACACTAGACACTTTTTCACTTATCCAGAAATCCCTTTTTTCCAATCTTGTATAATGTTTATTGAGTCTGAGTGCTGAACATCTGTGGTTTCTCTGTATTTTCAAAGCACCACCATTGTGCATCTCACACACTCACTGAAACTTTCTGTTTGAATATACAAACTAGAAGTACTACCCCAGAACCACCTATAAATATTCTTTAGATCAAGCTCACAACTATTCTTTTAATAAACAATATATTGGTTATCTTTATTTATTTACATTTTAAATGTTATCCCCCTTCTCAGTTTCTCCTCTGAAAACCCCCTCTCCCTCCGCTCCTCCCCCTGCTTCTTTTGAGGGTGCTCCCCCACCCACTCCTGCTTCACTACCCTGGCATTCCCATACACTGGGGCATCAAGCCTTCACAGGACCAAGGGCCTCCCTTCTCATTGATGCCAGATAAGGCCATCCTCTGTTACATATGCAGCTGGAGCCATGGGTCCCTCCATGTATTTTTTGGTTGGTGGTTTAGTCCCTGGGAGCTCTGGAGTGCCTGACTGGTTGATAAGTTAGCTTCTTTACATACCTGTGAATCTTCTCTGTCCCACTGAGAACAAGAATCAGAAATCTGTGTACATTTGCCAACAACCCCCTTTATACTAATTATAATAAAATGTAAACACTTTCCTTAACTCAGTCATTATGTATCTATTAAGATGAGAATAAATAGGATATATATCATGAGTTCTCAAGTCATTAGAAGTTCTCACAATATAGAGGAAAAAAACCACAACTCTGCAAAGATTTCATAGATATCTTTTTATTATTCTAGCTCCTAAGCGTGTGATAAAGGTTCACCAAAGTTTGTCCAGATGGAGCCTAGCTGGGCCACAGAATTAATAATCAACTTAAATTAATAAATCAACTTAAATTAATTTATCATTTTCATATATTTTATCATCTTGATTTCAAGTTCAACAATGGAGTAGTCTTTGAATGAGTGTTACAAATATTTCTTAAGTAATACAATCAGCTGATCAACTCTAATAATCCAAATACCTACAATAAATTAGCACTTTAATCTTTGTCTTTAATGCTTTAATGTCACAGGTTGAGAAGTGTGTGTGTGTGTGTGTGTGTGTGTGTGTGTGTGTGTGTGTAAGAGTGAGAGAGACAGTATGCATGCGTGTTTTGTGTTTGTAACAGATTGAAATACATGGTCCTAGACTCGTGTTGAGGTTGCAAAGATATGGGTTGGGTTCTGAACACCCATATCGGACAAGTCACAATTTTTGCAACTCCAGTTAGAGATAACCTAACAATTTGTTTAGGCCTCTGTGGGTAATTACAACCAAGTGGCATACTTAATCACACTAACACACAAAATTAAAATATGAAAAGAAAGGGCAGAAATAAGAAAATGAGAAAAAGAAAGAAAATAGAAGAGACTTTTATTATGTGTCTCACATCCAATATTCTAGAAATTTTAGCTTTAGGAAAATATTGTAATATTTATTTCAAATCTTCTCTGCTACAAACAAGAAAGTTGAAACCCAAATTGAATAATTAGCACTAGACATATAAGTTTTTGTAACCTAGGTTATGTAAAACATATGTTTTGATGAGTTGTTGCCCTACTCGAACTTTGAGGTTTTGCTTTCAAAGCTCAGACAGGTATAAAAGTGTAAACAACATTCATTGTATACAGCTAGGTATCATTTATGTCATATGAACATATGACACTTAGAATTAAATCTTAAGTTTAAGCAATCATTTCCATCTTTCATTTACACCATCTTATCTAATAAACCTTTTATAATTCAGAGCAATAGTTCTGAGCTTCAGGCACATTTAAAGTTTTTGTGCATGTGTATAGCACATACATACACACACACTAAATATATATATATATATATATATAATTGCTTAATAAATGATTTTTTCTGAGAAATATGAAGGAAACTTTTCCTTTTACATAGGATGCTAGCAGAAATTTTTCCCTCTATACACAATATACTTGCAGCAGACTTAACATCCAACCCCAGCTTCATGAATTGAAAAAAGTATCTTTGGAGATTGTCAATGACTCTGAAAGCCTAATAGTGTCCTTCAATATTTTAAGCCACTGAACTTTGAATATTATGATTTAAAACATTTAGAAACACAACAATTTGTCTTCAGGAAAACTGTATTCATTTTGTTTCACCAGAGAACACGTTCAACTATCTTGGTAAACTATAAAACAACTTAGATTTTACAAGTCACATTAGCACACTAATAATCTCCTTCATTAATTTTCTTTTCATGTACAAGATATCTCTTTTCTGTTGTGTAGCTATTTTCTACAAAGTAAAACAATTCCTCATGGAGGTAGAAGGAAACACATAGGACTTAAGAAGCTAAGGAAATTTAAAAGGCTCAGCAAGTTCACATGAAGGCATAAGGTTTTGCATGCTGTGTAAAGTTTACCCTTGGGTTATTCAAATGCTGATTTCTCTGCTCTCATATCTTGTTTCAGTCTGGACACAGTACTGTAATGCTTATACTAAGTCTCCTGTCTCAAAGTTTGGGGCAGAAACTGAAGGAAAGGCCATCCAGTGACTGTCCATCCCATATACAGACCTAATGGTCCATCCCATATACAGACCCAGACACTATTGTGGATGCCAACAAGTGCTTACTGACAGGAGCCTGATATAGCTGACTCTTGAGAAACTCTGCCAGTGCCTGAATAATAATACAAAAGTGGATGTGCACAGCTATCCATTGAACTGAGCACAAAGTCCCCAATGGAGAAGCTAGAGAAAGAACCCAAGGAGCTGAAGGGGTTTGCAGCCCCATAGGAGGAACAACAATACGAACCAACCATTATGCCCAGAGCTTCCAGGGACTAAACCACCAACCAAACAGTACACATGGAGAGACTCGTGGCTCCAGCTGCATATGTAGCAGAGGATGGCCTTGTTAGACATCAATGAGAGGAGAGGCCCTTGGTCCTGTGAAGGTTTGATGCCCCAGTGTAGGAGAATGCAGGACAGGAAAATGGGAGGTGATGGGTTAGGGCCAGGGAGAGGAGGGAGGGGATAGGGAGGTTTTCAGAAGGGATAAAATATGCAATGTAAATAAAGAAAACATCTAATAAAAAGATATTTAAAAATAAGTAAATTAAATTAAATTTAAAAAAGAATTTCCTGTCTCAAGTTTGTGTAAACGGTTCTTACCATTTAATTTCTCTCTTGTTAATAACAAGTCTTGCTGTTCACCCAATGACTGGGCAGAATAGAGAATAGAGTAGGACATCTGTCAGCAGGGGAAAGTGAGAGGAAGATGGCGCTAGGCACATGAGCAGGAGGATAGAGGAACTGGAGCCATGAAGAAGAGGTACAAAGATCCAGATCAATAATAATATGCAAATATCATAGGATGGGGCTGGCAGCTAAATATATTAGTATAGGATATAAGGTAGATCATTTAACTGCTTAGTAATTGAAGTAGTCTTCAGTAAATCACATTGATTCTTTGTGGTTATTTGGCAATAGCATAAGGTAAAGAAATAGTCACCTTATCATTTGTATTTATATTAAGAATAATTCATTTACACTCAATATACACGATGAATCTATAAGAGACAAGATTCACAAGGCCTTGTGCAAGTTGATTCTCCTATTTGCAGTAGAACGGCTAGTCCACAAAGACACTGATGCGCGATACTAGGGAATGAGGAATTTGTTATGAGAGTTAATAACATCATGGACAAGCAGACCAAGTAGCTACAGCTTCCTTCTGGAAGAATTTTTTTAAAAATCCAGGCTCCAACGTCAGAGACAGATAACATTATAGGGTTACCAAAGAGAATCAGAGTTCATGTGACAGAGAAGGGAGGCTTTTTATGTGCCTTCTGAGTCCAAGAGGGAGTTAATGACAAGAGCTTGCAGCTAGGCTTCATGATCCAAATTTCATCCATACACCTGTAAGTAACATCGGTAAACACTCTCAAGTGACTCTAGCTGGTCTGAGCATGGCAGACATGGCTCTGGCTGGCCTCCACCATTTCTTCTCTTTTGCAACAATTAGATTACATTCCTAAACCTCGCCACAAAGACCTATCCCCTTATTTCATCACTTCCTCCTCCTAAGACTATCAAGGTCTTGCTATCAAAATCTTGAAGTCCGACAATCAAATGCCTCCTTTCGGCTCACCTAATTACCATGTCCTATCCAAACAACCCTAACATGTGGTTTCCCCTTTTACCTTAATAAACTGTCTTTTGTCTATAGGCTATGTCTGTCTCTTCTTTCGCAGGCAGTCTTTTATCCCTCTGGGTCTAATACCCTTCCTCCCTCCCTGGTTTCTTCTTCTCATTTTTCTCTGGTCTTCTATCTCCAGTCTTGGTCTTGTATTCCCTGCTCTTGGTTTCTCTAAAGCAGATAAATCCCCTTTGTACTGAGAACTTGGTTTGGGGGTGTGTTGTGCCAATATCAATGCCTTCATTTTGGCTTACCCAGTTGGACTTTGGTGAACTCTGTCTTTGATCTGTGATCAATGCCCTGTATGTCGTAGGCAAACATACGATAACTTCTCAAACATCAGTACTCCTCAATTGACTATTAATTAATTGAGAATATGAAACTTTACATTCACTGTAACATTTCAGTAACCCATTGTCATACTTAAGTTCAGATTTCAAAGTATTTCTCATGATGGGTGAACGTGTTGAGTAAGTTAATAAATTTCTGTGTGATTAATGTGACGTGTATATATTTAGTTAATCACAATCACTTTGATAGTTAAACATTTTGTTAACTGAATAAATCATAAATTAATAACTTGTGCAAAACTCACACTACAAAAAGGTACAAATCTTTCTAGAATGAATAACTCACACTACATAAAAATATAAATCTTTCTAGAATAAATCAAAATGACTGTCATATGAAGGAAACGGTACATTCTTCTTTCCCCAAGATTAATCATCTGTGCCTCTTATATATTCAATTAAGTATGAAAAAGTATGTACACCATACAATACAAACAATGTGAGCAATGTTTTCTTCAAGGTGAGATCCCATTGCCCATTTGTCAAATTCTGGGCTAATTAGAAACCTTGTCTCAGATTTAAAAACAAATATGAAACGTGGTAGAGAAAAAGCACCTGTGTTTACACATTGGCCTAAATACACATGTATATCCACATATATATAATCGGGTATGAACACCTCTCCCACATCCAAGAAAAAAGGCAGTCTGGACCCTACATAGCCAGAAATACCTATAAAATAATGGAAAATATTTCAACATACTACAAAGGAGAGCAGTTTATTTTTCTAAAAGAAAGAAACAAACAGATTGCCTTACAGTGGTTGTGGGGCTCTAGTCTGCTAGAAACATGTCAGTTTTGAAAGTTTGTGACTGTGCTTCAGAGGCATGTATTGAAATGTCCCCGGAATTGCAACGTTGCTTCTGGGCATGAAGCAGACACTAGTCACCTTCAAAAGTAAATGAAATGTCCAAGATCTGAAAGCAGAATCGTAAGATTCTGGAGGCTTCTTCCCAACTGTGTAAAATGGAGGGAGTGAGCACTATATGTACTAATATTTACATGCCTATTTACCAAGTAAGAGAATAAATACGCACATAATACGTAAGGGGTGAATGACTGCTGTGGTGCTGGTGGAGGAAGGACTCTTAGCAGTGGGGCTGCAGAGACTCAGCTATAGGAAGAGATGTCCAACCTGGAACATGAGGGAGAAAAAAGCCCCACTGTGTGTGAGATGCAAAGGGAGAGAAAGAAGCTGCGCATCTCACAGCTGGTAAGAGCGTGAACTGAGTAACTCACTTTCCCTGATTATGAAGAAACTGCTCAGGGAATAACGATGTACTTATTTTCTAAAGAGGCAGCCCTAAGCAGAGGCCATTGCAGACTACTAGTCACGTTTCTAAAATTGCCTCTCCTTAGATCACAGACCCTCTATCTACTTCACTCTCTACAAAGAAGGCTCTGTCCACACTACAGTCTGTTTCTAGAAAGAATTACAACCTCCTGCTGTGAGTACTTAGGTAGCCCTGTACTCCGTGGCTTCTACCCTAGGCCAGGATAAATCCTTATTATGGAAATGTCTGCTACTATCTGAGAATGGATAAAAGTCAGAAATCCCCTTTACTCAGGTGATGGGTAAGCTTTTATTTTCATTCCAGGTCCTTCCACATCACTCATTGTGGCTCTTTCACCTAAAGCGAAACAAAGGCATGATCTACCCCTCTCAGTGCCTTTTCTGTCCTAATAAGAGCCCTTATGGGTTCCACAAGATTTTCATTCTTTTCCAGGATTTATCATGTTTTCTATGGTATAATGTTTTACCTTATTGCTTTCTCATTTCAAAGCTTCATCATGCCTATCCACACTCTTTGTCCATGGTCATGTGACTTTTTGAATAAAGCCCTGGCAAAGGGGAAATCTTTTAAGCTATTTTCTTTTTTATTTATTGGATATTGTCTTTATTTACATTTTAAATGTTATCCCCTTTTCCAGTTTCCCCCTGAAACCCCTTACCCACCCACTCCCCCTGCTCCTATTAGGGTGTTCCCCACCCACCCACCCATTCCTACCTCCCCACCCTGACATTCCCTTCAACTACTCAATCATTCTCTCTCTCTCTCTCTCTCTCTTTCTCTCTCTCTCTCTCTCTCTCTCTCTCTCATAACCCTTCTTAACAGGATGTTTTAAGTAGTTGATATGTGCTAAGTTGATAAGTAATATAGTGAGGAAATGAACTTTCAATATGTCCTGGCTTTTTGTGCATTAGATAGCTAAGTCATATCACAAGGAGTAGTATACTACAGAAAAAATTCAAGTCAGAATTTGTTAGAAGAGAAAACAAGTGAATGAGAAAGGCAACATAGAAAATCACTAGAGAAGAAGAGTGCGGACTGAGAGAAAGTATCCTAAAGGAAGATTAAGAAGAGGGGGGACAGAACACAGAAGTATGAGTAGAGACTGGTCTTAAAGGAAGTACTTTGGTTATCGTTGAAAGAGAATGGAAGCCATGTTTTTATTTATTGAGGACTCTCTATTATTCGGCAATCTCACTATTTCAATATATTATTATGAAGTCACCATATATTACATTTGATACAATGATTTCAATGAGTCTTGTATCATTCTACAGTGTACATGATATATTGGTTCTAGGATTCATATAGCTACCTAAATCCACACATACCCAAGCCCTTACGTCACATAGTACAGTATCTGCATAAAACCTAAGTATATCCTTTCCTAATACTATATAGATCATCTCTATGTGACTCATAACACATAAGAAAAGGTAAATGCTTAATAAGCAGTTTTTATCCTTTAATGTTGGAACTTGAATTTATAGTACTAGTTTTCTGTCCTTTTTTCAGTCATAAACAAAGAAGTCAACGAAGGTAGATCACATGACATGGAAGAGGTTTGTCTTCGACATCTGAAAGAAGGTCTTAGAGTCTTGTCACAGTAAGGACCTAAAAGTTTTGGGCCTGGGAAAATGGCTCAGGGAGTAAAAATATTTGCTGTGTATTCATGAGGACATTAGCTTGTTCTCAAGAAGATATGTGAACACAGTAAGCATAATGGCGCATGCTTATCATCTTAGTGCCAGAGAGGCAGATATCATCTGGGCCTTACTGCCTAGTTCACCTGGCTTAGTCAGAGTGCTCTCAGTACTAATAGGAGACTATGTCTCTAAACAACACAGACAGCCACTGAAGAAATGGCCCCAGTGCTTGATCTCTGCCCTCTGCATGTATAGATACACACATATTCCCCATAGGCACTTCTGTACACATAACACACACACACACACACACACACACACACACACACACACACACGCACGCACGCACAGAACTGCACAAATGGAAACCTTAGTAAATAAATGTGAAGCTTCTACTCTGAACACAGACTTATAAAAAACAACGAATCTGGTGATGAATTTAGATCACTTCACTGCCACAGATTTATCTTTATCTTTAGAAGCTGTTTTCCAGCAATTTAAAAAGCATCAGCTTATTTCACACAAGCCATTATTAAGGTTTTCTAGAGAAGTTATGCGATATGACACCCGATTGTTAATCTATAAGTTCTGCCATGGAAAATATTGCGGTGATTATTTTGCAATATTGAAAGGTTTGAATATATAATATAGTTTCATCTAATGTTAGTTGAATAAGCAAATGAAAAACAGTTATTTTCTTCAGAAGCAATGCATGAGTATTTTTTCTCATACATATGTAGTTGTTTAGACAGACAAGGTCGTATTCTACTGCTGATTTGATACCCACAGGAAATATTAGCTGGATAAATGTAATTTTCTCCAGTTTATTTTTTGAAGAAATGGTTATATTTCAAAATATTTCATTCAGCCTGCTTTGGTAGCCTTAGGGAAGCAAGGGATAGATTTCTATTTAGATAATTGTACTAAAAATTTCCAGGTCTGAAGATGTTTATCACTATCTAGAATCAAAAATGAAAGACTAGGAATGTGTTCCCCTCTGAGCGGCATGAATCACTGGAGTAATTCATACTAGGTTATGAAGACTCTACTCTAATGAAACAGTGAATTTCTTTGTATAAAAACCTTGCTGAAATTTGCCTTTTGAGGGTTCTTATATTGCATTAGAGTCTCCTTCCTTCTAGCTCCTCAAGTGGTGTAGGAAATGAAGTCAGAGAACAGGGGGGAAGCACACAGCCCATCGTTCACCCCATGTGGAATTTAATAGAGAGCTTAATAGGAGCATGACATTTCTTCACAGTTGGATGATTTAATCGTGTGTGTGTGTGTGTGTGTGTGTGTGTGTGTGTGTGTGTGTGTGTGATGTCTGGAAGTCAGAGGACACTTGCTGGAGTTTTTCTCTTCTTCCACAACATGGGTCATGATGCTTAATCTCGGATTGTCAGGCATGCTGAAGTATCTCTACACATCTCAGAGGCTCATAGATGTTCTAAAATTCATAGAAGTGATTGAATGGAAGATTCCTTAGTCTAAAATATATCTGTGGCATGCATGCTACTACAGATGTTCCCTGTGAGCAGAAATATTCTCCTTTGCAAGGAGACTGCTTTTTCACCAAAAAAACAATTATTCATTCACTAACATGCTGACTTGTTTGTGCATTTGAGTGCATACGTGTCCATGTATGTGGGTGCTTTAAGTGAGGGTGCATGTGTGAACACAAAGGTCAACATTTTCCATCTTCATCAGTCTCTTATACACCTTATTTTATGAGATGTGGTCTCTCGTTGAACCTAAAGCTCATTGTTTCAGGTAGACCAACTGACCAGCAAGGCCCAAGGACCTTTCTGTGTCTGCCTCCCCAGCACTGAGATTGTAGATGTACACAGCTATTCCTGCCTTTTGACATGAATGCTGGAGATCTGAATCCAGATCATGTTGCTTGTACTGCAAGAAGTCTACACAATGAGTGATCTGCACATTCCCTTGAGTGTTGCTAATTATATGATTCCAGTGAAATATGTTATCATTCTATTTTCTTATTTGGTTTTCAAAGAACTATAAGATAGAAAACTGCCTAGCACACAAGAAGAATTGGCATACATCTTAAAGATAGGAACTAATGTAGCTAATATTCTCATCCATATTTTCTACAGTATTATATTACTGTTACTGTTGTCATGCAGCTTTTTAATAATTATAACAATATGCCAAATGATTCTGCACTAACGAGTGCCATATGTCATTGTAAAAACTTTGCCTCTAGGATGTTTTCTGATAGAAGCATCTCGGCATGGTGAAGCACCTTTGGGGAGGCTAAGAATCAGAATGCTAACCACTGAACTGATGAAAGATGCAGAGACGGTGAGATTATTTGGACAGTGTTTACAGTAATATTTTCATCAGCACTTGTGTTCATAGAATGATCTAAGTATGCACTATGAGCACCTTATGCTTCAATAGTCAGGACGTCTTGATGTTCTAAAAGCCCAAAGATAAGCAAAAGTATCTCTGCTTTTCTGGATTACTACCTTCAGTGTCAGCCTCCAGCCCATGATCTCAGAGCATCATTCCCATGCATCACATCTTCATTCATTACGAAAGAGTTTCTTTTAAGATATTGGTTTACAAATCTTTCTCATCCTTGGTTTAGATTATTTAGAAATCTGCTGTTCATTGCTGTAGCATTTTCTTCCTTGTCTGTTCAAAAACCCTTTCAAATTATTCAGTTTGTTTTTCTGGCATCTTTATCAGATAAATTTATTCCTTAACTTCTTTTTTTTAAAAAAAAAAAACTTTTATTGCATTATGATGAGAAAGGTTACATGATTTTAATTTATCTGAATTTGTTAACATTTAAAAACATACTTTAATTAAATAGAATTGAATCACATTCTTGTTCCCCTTTTGTACCATCGCTCCTCCCATAGACCTCCCCTTCAATACCTACAATACCTTTTTTGTCGTATTCCTTAAAATTTATAACAATAAAAGTATTATAA
>NW_022196891.1:13472283-13513259 GCF_008632895.1 Mastomys coucha
TTCTGATTTTTTTATTGTTTCTATTTCCATTTTTAGATTCTGGATGATTTTGCTCATTTCCTTCACCTATTTGATTGCGTTTTCCTGCAGGTCTTTAAGGGATTTTTGTGTTTCCTCTTTAAGAGCTTCTAGCTCTTTACCTGTGTTCTCCTGTATTTCTTTGAGGGTGTTATTTATGTCTTTCTTAAGGTCCTGTATTATCATCATGATAAATGATTTTATATCTGAATCTTGCGTTTCCGGTGTGGTGGTGTGTCCAGGACTTGCAATGGTGGGAGAATTGGGTTCTGATGATGGCACATGACCTTGGCTTGTATTGTTTATTTTCTTACGCTTGCCCCCCGCCCCCACCATCTGGTTAACTCTAGTGCTACCTGCCTTTGCTAAATCAGACGAGCCTGTCCTTCTTGTGATCCTGGTTGTGTCAGAACTCCTCAGAGTCAAACTGTCTCTGTGATCCTGTGGTTCTGGGATGCTGGGATCCTGGGCTTGTTAGATCACCTGGGAGTGTGACTTTCTCTGTGTGTTGTGGGACTGGCTGCAGAGCTTGTGCCCAAGGTCTGCTCTGGACCCCAGCCCAGACAGACCAGAAAGAACCCAAGTCACTGGGCTGGTGGAATTCCTGTGTGCCTAGTCCTGCTGGTCTCAGTTACTCCCAGTGCTGGGACAGATGTTGGTTACTGCTTACCTCTGATCCTGGGTGTGTCAGAGCACCTGGGAGTGGAGCTTCCTCTGGGTGTTGTGGGACTCCCTGTGGAGCTTGCACCCAAGGTCTACTCTCTGATCCTGGGTGTCTCAGAGTGCCTGGGAGTGGAGCTTCCTCTGGGTGCTGTGGGACTGGCTGCAGAGCTTGCACCCAAGGTCTGCTCTAGACCCCAGCCCAGACAGACCAGAAGGAACCCAAGTCACTGGACTGGCAGAGTTCCTGTGTGCCTGGTCCCGCTGGTCCCAGTTACTCCCAGTGTTGGGACAGATGTTGGTTCCTGCTCACCTCTGATCCTGGGTGTGTCAGAGCACCTGGGAGTGGAGCTTCCTCTGGGTGTCGTGGTACTGGGTGCGGAGCATCCTTAACTTCTAAGGTACTTTAACAGACTTATGAAGTTTTCTAACTCCAAAGCATGTCCTTTACAGCCATCCATGGCTTTACTTTAACCCATTTAATTCAGTGGCTTTTCTTTCTTTTTCTTGCTTAGTTACTTCCACCTAGACAAACCTGCAGAGTAGAAGTTATAGATAGAACGTCTTTCCCTTTACCTGATGTTCTGAGGATGAGTTCCGGTCATTCAAAACAGAGTGTAATATACTCCACAAGTCTGCAATCAAGATCTGCACATCTTGTTATCTTCGTGATTGTCAGTCACATGGACATGAAGTAATATTCTACTGTACTTTTGATTTGCCACTTAATTGTGAGTTTTCCTTGCATATTTTGAGGGTTTGTTTTTATCTATTATGGGTTTATAGCTCTTGTATCTTCCTGTGGTGAGGTCTTGATCAGTATATGTGGTAATTTGAATATGCTCGGTCCAGCAAGTGACACTTTTAAGAGGTGTGGCCTTGTTGGAGGAAGTGTGCCCCTGTTGGGGTGGGCAATGAGACTCTCCTCCTAACCATGTGGGAGCCAGTCTTCTATCAGTCTTCAGATGAAGATATAAAACTCTTAGCTACTCCTGCACTATGCCTTCTTGCACAGTGCCATGCTCCTGCCTTAATGAAACTGGATTGAATCTCTGAACCAGTAAGCCAGCTCCAACTAAATGCTGTCCTTTTAAGAGTTGCCTTGGTCATGGTGTCTGTTCACAGAAGTAAAACTCTAATGAAGACAGATGTTGTACCTGGTGACTGGGGTATTGCTGTGATCGGCCTGACCATGCTTTTGTTTGGAAGATGTGGGGATTTTGGACTTGGAAACAGTGGAATGTTTTAAGGGAGGCTTCATGGGATATCCTAGTGGGAATATTGAAGATATTTTGCTGAGAGTGATCTGAACTGTACAGGCCTGGCCCAAGGTGTTTAAGTATAGAAGAATATCCGGATATGGCCTAGAGACTGTTTTTGTAATGCTTTGGGGAAGAATGTGGCTGATTTTGCCCTTGTCTGGATAATGTACCTAAGGCTAAAGTAAAGAGATTTATATTAATTCCATTGACAAAGGAAGTCTCAAAAAAAAGCCCAGCAGAGACTTTGTTTTCTGACTTAGTCTTACAAAGATTATTTAATGAAAAGGAGAAAGTTGAGAAAGGAAAAAATATAAAATGTATGATTCAAGTAATAAAGGGGTACCAGCAAGTGAAATGGAGTTGAATCCTATGTTTAAGGAGATAAACAGGTTAAGGGAGTGGTAACTTTGGGGCCCGATCCCACCCTGCTAAGTTTAGGTCCAAACATGGTAGTACATACCATTAATCCCAGAAAACAGAGTAAAGCAGCTTTCTGAGTACAAGACCAGCCTACTCTAGAGCAAGTGGGAAGTGCAGGAAAGCTTACACCCAGACATGGTGGTATACACATTTCATCCTAACATTCAGGACACAGAGTCATGCAGATCTCTGAGTTCAAGGTTATTCTACAGAGCAAGTTCCAGGACAGCCAAGTTATTTTCTGATGCACGTTCTCTATATGTTCTATCACTTTGCATGTTTGCTGTCTTAGATTGAAACAAACAGTCTAAATATTATATCTTGGAAATTTAAGACATATAATCCTTTAGTTTGCAGGGTCTGTGTTTTTTTTTCTTTTTAAAGTTTTGCTGCATTTATTTAGTTGATTGTGTGTATGTGTATCCATGTGTAAACACACACATATTTTAGCATTCCACAATTCACATGTAGTGAAGACAGAATTTACAGGAATCACTTCTCTCCTTCTATTATGCAGGTGCTGGATATTAAACTCAGGTTGTCAAGCATGTCAGCAAGGATCTTAACCTCTAGAGATATCTTGTTAGCTATAACATCTTTTCCTTTTAAGAATTTAAACCATTTATATGCAAATTTTCAACAGATTTTTTTTTTTAAAGACTATACACCTCCTCTGATGTGAAATGTCATTGATGTTTCCATGTTACTGATCCTGCAGTCAGCTGGGGACTTTAAAAGATCTCATCATGGCTATCTCAGTTGTCACTTTGACTATATCTGGAATGAACTACAACCCACAAATGGGACCGTAATCTGTACCTCTAGATCTCAAGATGAGATGACACAAGATCTTAATCCAGATCTTTAGGCACCCCTTAAATCTGAACCATACATTTTCCTGGAGGCCTACATAGGACAATGGAAAAAGGAAGTTTACTTCTTCACATACTTGTATTTGCCAGCACATCTATTGGCAGCTACTTCTTCAAGATCCCAACTTATGTAGAAGACCAACTAAAACATCAGCCTTGTGAGACTGAGCAACTAAAAGATTCTTGGGCTTCCCATTCACAGCTGGCTATTGTTCAGTTAGTTGGATAGCAACTTGTAAGTTATTCCTATAAATTTCAAATATATATATATATATATATATATATATATATATATATATATATTCATTTATTCCAGAAGTTCTGTGACTGTAGAGGACCTTGACTCATGCATCACCTAAAAACCTGCTTTGGTTCACCAGTACTTATAAATTATTCACATCTATGCCTTAAATTCACTAATAAAGAACATTGAATAGCAATCAAAACACATACAAGCTAATTTTGGGAGGGCAGAATCCTTACATCTTTAAAACCTAAGTTCTATGTGTGCCACGTCTCTCACAGCTGCCTGCAGCAAATCTGGGGGTGTGGAAATTAACAACCAGAATCTTCTTTCCAGGACTCTCCTACTGAAAGTATATGGCTGCTCAACTCCTTATTACAAGCTACTCTATCATATGTATATAACGTCTACATGCAACTCTGCCCCTTAAAATCTTTGTACCATATGGTTATTAATGCAAATGGCATACGAATAGCCATTCAATATGTGGCTAAATTAAACGATAACACATAAAATCTCCTTACATGTTCAGCAGAGTGGCGATAGTTTCTGTTTCATCTTTGGTTCACAGTTTGTTAAATTGTAGAGCAGGATTCTGTAGACAGAGAATTTCTAGACAGAGAAAGAATCTCTAGCATGTGGAATTGTAAACAGAGAAGCAGCAGAAAGAGAACCAGTATACAGAATGTCTCTGCATAGGGAACTCAGAGACCAAAAACTTGTAGACAGAAAACCTGGAGATGCTGTTTTGTAGCTTGTTTAATTTCTAAAATTCATCAAAATATACACATTTATTTTGTGAAATGTTTATGTACTTTTTAATTTTTGTGTAGTGGAGTTTTCTCTGGATGTATATTTGTACCACATGCCCACTGTCCATGCAGGCCAGAGGTGGATTTCAGATCTGAGGATGCTGGGAATCAAAACCAGGACATCTGGAAGAGCAGCCAGGACAAGGCCCAAGACATTGCTCTAGACCCTAAATACACCATTTTCTTGGCCACTTGCTGTCCTGGATATTTTGTAATTCTATTTAATTCCAGCTTTCCAAAATAGCTACATCAAACTATCTGTGTCAGCTCACTATTTGGGTGACAAACAGATCCCTAAGTATCCTATCTTTACCCACTGTGACCTACTTTTTTTCAAGTTGTTTGAAGTTCTCATCAAGGATTCTACAGAACTGAAGGTTGTCAAAAATCTTAAAATAGTATGAAAAAATATTCCTTCATTTCATATTTTAAAAAAGGAAATTCCCTTGAACTGTTTCTGTCCATCAGACTGGTATCTATTTTAATACACAAAGTAGAAATTTAAAACAGATAACTATCAATTTACACCTCACTAAAAATAATTATGTCTGAATATAATATAAAATAAAATTACCATAGAAGTTAATTATTTAAAAAAAAAAACAGTGAATTTCCAAATGTGCAAAATTGTGCCAACTAAACAGTTGCTTGTTGTTTTTTACATGTGATGACATAAGCCTGGGAAATCAACACACAAATTACTCAAAATGCACCATGACTGAAAATGTGCCAAGGCGAAAAAGAAAATCATAGTTCAGCTCTAAAGTCTATTATTAAATGAATTCAGAGAATAGTGTCACCAGGATAGTGTTTAACTGTAGAATAACACACATATGGCATATATAGGCCTGTCAGTGTTGAAGGTTCATTAATTTAATTTTTTAATTTAAATATTTTATTTTTATGTGTGTTGGTATGTGTGTAAGAAAGACAGACAGACAGATAGACAGAAACACATAAGCACAAGGACAGAGACATAGAGACAGAGAGATAAATAGAGAGACAGAGACAGAGAGACAGAGACAGAGAGAGAGGGAGAGAGAGAAAGAGAGAGAGAGAGAGGAGTTCAATGTGCTAGAAAAAACTTGAAACCCTTGAAGCTAGAGTACAAACACTTCTGTACAGGCTTAAAAGTTTCCAAAACTACTTTCAGCAGGGGTTCTTAAGTGCTTTAACTTCCCTTATAGCCCACTACACTGCAAAGGTAGTGAGAAGGAAAGGTTAAGAGAGTTAAAGAGGATGTGGACCTATTTAGAAATAGTTCTTCAGAGCAGTCCAATCTGCACTGTCAGGACGTTAGCAAAAGCGCAGTTAACACACGGCAGTGCATTCACCAATCAGCAAAGGCGGGTCTTCCCAGAAGAACCATGCGGCTTTGCTGATTGGCCCAAGTCAGGAGAAGCAAGCAAAAACCTGCCAGAACAGCAAATGATGACCAGCCAAGAATGGCAGGCAAACCAATACCATACAGCATCATCCACTGTCTGGTATGCTATATTTACATACTTCCCAACATCACAAGTTCTCTCAAGTATTCACTCTAGGAAAATATCACATGCCTTCTTTCCACGATGCTTCCAGAAACACAGCAGGTATCTCCCACATAGACTGTGCCCAGAAAAGTATCACATGGCACAACTGCAGTTGAGTCTCCAAAGAAACCAGAAACTTACACTTCAGTTGTAAGCTACCCAGTCTGGGTTTTTAAAACCAAAATCTAGTCCTCCTAACCACTGAGTCCCTCCAAAATTTTTGTTTGTTTGTTTGTTTTCTTTTATTTGATGTGAGACAAGGTTTTATTATGCAGCCCTAGCTAGCCTGCAAGCCACTCTGTAGACCAAGCTAGCCTCAGACTCATAATGATCTCCGTCTCTGCTTTCCAAGGGTTGGGATGAAGGGTTGGCCATCGTGTCTGTCCAATAACTTTTAATGTAGTTCAACATTTTTTTGACCTTCAGAGGACAACAGTTTTTAAATTTCCCTACAAATAGACTATTCACTCTTTCCTGATTTTTTTTTCCCCAGGAACAGTATAAGACATAATTTCCAAGATTTAGAATGTACCACTTTTTGGTTGTATTCTTTGTTCTCCCTCCCTTTCTCGCTTTTCCATTCCCCACCCGGTATGCAACCATGTGTGTGCACGTGTACACACAGACAATGAGTGCCCTGACTCTCCTTGAGTAAGCCCCTCCAGGAAGCCAGAGCAATGATGACAAGGGACCACTATTGCCATAGAAGGTTCTTGTGCATTCTAGTTCTAGGGGTAGAATTCTTAGTCTGCTGTTTGCACAAGAAGCAGTTTGCCAATTGAGACGCCTCCCTGTCTTCGCGTAGTGCAAGGGCCATTGGGTAACCCACAAAATGCTAGTACTGAGCAGCCCTCTGTGAAGTATTGAAAATTGGTATAGCTTAAGAATTCAATAAACCTTTTTGAAAATTGTGTGAATGCAGTGTTGAATAAAGGCATTGAACAACAGGAAACATTATTCAATACAGGTTTTTACATAATTCTCATGGGGAGAAATGGATTGATTTTCCTAATAAGATTTTTATTTTTTTATTAGATATTTTCTTTATTTACATTTCAAATGATATCTCTTTTCCTCGTTTCCTCTCTGAAAACAAAACAAAACAAAACAAACAAAACCCCTGTTCCCTCCATCCACTCCCTGCTTACCAACCCACAGCCTCCCTTTTATCTCCTTTGATCTCCTTGTGTTGTCTAGTTGCTCTGGCTAGGAATTCAAGTGCAATATTGAATAGGGACAGAGACTGGGCAGCCTTGTCAAGTCCCTGATTTTAGTGGGATCGCTTCAAGTGTCTCTTCATTTAGTTTGATGTTGGCTATTGGTTTGCTGTATATTGCTTTTAACATGTTTAGGTATGGACCTTGTAATCCTCATATTTCCAAGGCTTTTATCAGGAAGGGGTATTGGATTTTGTCAAATGCTTTGTCAGCATCGAATGAGATTATCATATGGCTTATTTTTTGAGTTTGTTTATATAGTGTATTATGTTGATAGATTTCCATATTCTGAACTATGCCTGCATCTCAGGGACAAAGCCTACTTGATCATGGTGGATGATCATTTTGATGTGTTCTTGGATTTGGTTTGCAAGAATTTTATTGAGTATATTTGCATCAACATTCATAAGGGGGATTGGTTTGAACTTTTCTTTCTTTCTTAGGTCTTTTCAGGGTTTAGGTATCAGAATAATTGTAGCTTCATAGAATGAATTTGGTAGATTACCTTCTGTTTATGTTTTGTGAAATAGTTTGAGGAGTATTGGTATTAGGTCTTCTTTGAAGGTCTGATAAAACTCTGCACTAAACCCATCTGGTCCTGGGCTGTTTTTGGTTGGGAGACTATTAATGACTGTTTCTATTTCATTAGGGGACTGTTTAGATCTTTGATCTGATCTTGATTTAACTTTGGTATCAGGTATTTGTCTAGAAAACTGTCCATTTCATCCAGGTTTTCCAGTTTTGTTGAGTATAGGCTTTTGTAGTAGGATCTGATTTTGGATTTCCTCAGTTTCTGTTGTTATGTCTCCCTTTTCATTTCTGATCTTGTTAATTAGGATACTGTCTCTGTGCCCTCTAGTTAGTCTGGCTAAGGGTTTATCTATTTGGTTGAGTTTTCACAAAGAACCAGCTCCTGGTTTGGTTGATTCTTAGTATAGTTCTTTTTGTTTCCATTTGGTTGATTTCAGCTCTGAGTTTGATTATTTCCTAGTCTACTCCTCTTGGGTAAATTTGCTTCTTTTTGTTCTAGAGCTTTCAGATGTGCTGTCAAATTGCTGGTGTATACTTTTTCCAGTTTCTTTTTGGAGGCACTCAGAGCTATGAGTTTTCCTCTTAGGACTGTTTTCATTGTGTCCCGTAAGTTTGGGTATATTGTGGCTTCATTTTCATTAAACTCTAAAAAGTCTTTAATTTCTTTATTAATTTCTTCCTTGACCAAATTATCATTGAGTAGAATATTGTTAAGCTTCCACATGTATGTGGGTGTTCTATTGTTTATGTTGTTATTGAGGAGCAGCCTTACTCCATGGTGATCTGATAGGATACAAAGAATTATTTCAATCTTCTTGTATCTGTTGAGGGCTGATTTGTGACCAATTATATGGTCAATTTTGGAGAAGGTACCATGAGGTGCTGAGAAGAAGGTATATCCTTTTGCTTTAGGATAAAAAGTTCTATAGATATCTGTTAAATCCATCTGTTTCATAACTCCTATTAGTCTAACTGTATCTTTATTTATTTTCTGTTTCCATGATCTGTCCATTGCAGAGAGTGGGGTGTTGAAGTCTCCCAGTATTATTGTGTGCAGTGCAATGTGTGCTTTGAGTTTTAGTAAAATTTCTTTGATAAATGTAGATTCCCTTGCAGTTGGATCATAGAGGTTCAGACTTGAGAGTTCATCTTCTTGGGTCTTACTTTTGATGAGTATGAAGTGTCCCTCCTTATCTTTTTTGATCACTTTAGTTTGGAAGTCGATTTTATTCGTTATTAGAATGGCTACTCCGGCTTGATTCTTGGGATCATTTGCTTGGAAAATTGTTTTCCAGCCTTTTATTCTGAGGTGGTGTCTGTCTTTGTCACTGAGGTGAGTTTCCTATATGCATCAAAATGTTGGGTCCTGTTTATGTACCCAATCTGATAGTCTATATCTTTTATTGGGAATTGAGTCCATTGATATTAATCGATATTAAGGAAAAGTAATTGTTGCTTCCTGTTATTTTTGTTGTTAGAGCTGGAATTCCGTTCATGTGGCTATCTTCTTTTAGTTTTGTTGGAAGATTGCATTTTTGCTTTATCAGGGATGTAGTTCCCCTCCTTGTGTTGGAGTTTTCCATTTATTACCCTTTGAAGGGCTGGATTTGTGGAAATATATTGTGTGAATTTGGTTTTATCATGGAATACTTTGGTTTCTCCATCTATGGTGATTGAGAGTTTTGCTGGGTATAGTAACCTGGGCTGGCATTTGTGTTCTCTTAGGGTCTGTATGGCATCAGCCCAGGATCTTCTGGCTTTCATAGTCTCTGGCGAGAAATCTGGTGTAATTCTGATAGGTCTGCCTTTATATGTTACTTGACCTTTTTTCTCACTGCTTTTAATATTTTTTTTTGTTTTGTGCATTTGATGTCTTGATTATTATGTGACAGGAGGAATTTCTTTTCTGGTCCAAATTATTTGGAGTTCTGTAGGCTTCTTGTAGGTTCAGGGGCATCTCTTTTTTTAGGTTCAGGAAGTTTTCTTCTATCATTTTGTTGAAGATATTTACTAGTCCTTTAAGTTGGAAGTCTTCAGTCTCTTCTATACCTATTATCTTTAGGCTTGGTCTTCTCATTGTGTCCTAGATTTCCTGGATGTTTTGGGTTAGGATCTTTTTGCATTTTGCATTTTCTTTGACTGTTGTGTCAGTGTTTTCTATGGTATCTTCTGCACCTGAGATTCTCTCTTCTATCTCTTGTATTCTGTTGGTGATGCTTGCATCTATGGGTCCTGACTTCTTTCCTAGGTTTTCTATCTCCAGAGTTGTCTCTCGTTGTGATTTCTTAATTGTTTCTACTTCCATTTTTAGATCCTGGATGGTTTTGTTCAATCCCTTCACCTGTTTGGTTGTATTTTCCTGTAATTCTTTAAAGGATTTTGGTGTTTCCTGTTTAAGGGCTTGTACCTGTTTACCTGTGTTCTCCTGTATTTCTTTAAGGGAATTATTTATGTCCTTCTTAAATTCCTCTGTCCCCATCATGAGATATGATTTTAGATCCAAATCTTGCTTTTCTGGTATGTAGGGGTATCTGGGACCTGCTGTGGTGAGAGTACTGGGTTCTGGTGATGCTAAGTAGTCTTGGTTTCTGTTGGTAAGATTCTTACCGTTCCCCTTCTCCATCTGGTAATCTCTGGTGTTAGATATTCTTGCTTTCTCTGGCTGTAGCTTGTTCCTCCTGTGCATCTGTAAGCCTGTGTCAGCAATCCTGGAAGACCAGTTCTTCCCTGGTAAGACCTGTGCACAGAGGGCTGTGGATCAGCTGTCCCTCCTGGGTGTAGATGGAGGTAGAAAGGACCCTGTTCCAGCTGTTCTGCTGCTTCTGTGTGCTGTGCCTCCAGGCTGGTCCTGCCTTAGAAAGTCACCAGAGAGAAAATGGCAATCTCACCTGAGTCCTGGGGTCAGAGCACTCCCTGGAGACAAGCTCTTGGCTTGTGGGAAAGATGCACAGAGGGTTGTGGATCAACTGTCCCTCCTTGTTGTAGGTGGAGGTGGAAAGGACCCTGTCCCAGTTGCTCTGCATCCTGTGCCTCTTGGCTGGTCCTGCTTTAGAAAGTCACTGGAGAGAAAATGGTGATCTTGCCTGAGTCCTGGTATCAGAGCACTCTCTGCAGACCTGCTCTCCCCTAGCAGAAAGGGTTCACAGAGGACTGTGAAACAAGCTCACGTGCTGGTTCTAGATGGAGGTAGAAAAGACCCTGTCCCTGCTACTCTGCTGCTTCTGCGGGCTCAAAGCGACCTTAATGAGATTTTTATATGACCACATAATTGTATCTTCTATTTTTTCAAGTACTTATACAAACCGGACATCTTGTTTGTTTGTTTGTTTGTTTGTTTGTTTGTTTGTTTGTTTTATAAGCATAATCTTGATCACTGGCATACAAAATATAAATCCAAATGAAATAAATGTCCAGTGTGGAAGGAAAAAATGCAAAACATGAATATTATTCAATCTAAAGATTTCACAATGCACCCTAAAGAGCAATTCACACAGCATAATAAACTCTAACTATGTATTGATTTTTTTCAATGAATATTTATTGCTTGCCTTAATAAAAGAAGTATAAGGGCTATTGAGTATATAGAAATAAATGAAAGGGTATGTCACATTATTTAGGTTAAACATGAACAGAAAAGGCATTTGAAAACACTTGGACACAGACTACCCTCAGGCAACCAGTAAAAACAAAATAAAGAAGCAAGGAGTTTGCAAATTCTCTGAGAAGAATGTGGAGGCCTGAAAATTAAATCTGCATTTGTCATGATAAAACCTTGGCAATATAAGACCTAAAAAGGAATAAAAATAATATAATTATAAGATTGTCAAAGCTTCCAACATGAGAGAAACAGTGGGGACCAACCTTAATAGATGGTATGGCTTAAACAGCAAAAAGAAATGACCAGTTGTATTTTGGATTGGTAATAGGTCATGTAGGGATATTCCACATAGTACTAACTACTGACATAAGCCTTCTGAATTTTCCCAATCAAAATTCCTGTAGGATTAAACATTTACTAAAAATTGAGTTATTTTAGTTACTTGATAAATCCTTTTTAAAAAATAAGTAGGAAGGAGTTTATTATTATTATTATTATCATCATCATCATCATCATCATTGTTATTTAAGGACTAAGGAAGGCTAGAAGATTACTTAGTAGGTCAAGAATTTGGCATGAAAGCATGAGGACCTGGACCTGAGTTCAGAACAACCCCTGAGCCCATGTAAAACAAGATATGATAACATGCATTTGTTACTGTAGTAATCCTAGTCTAAGGTGACTGGGAGATACAGAAAAATTGCTAAAAGCTTATGAAATAGCTATCTCAGAACTGAACAAGTAACCATGTATCAAACAAGGAAGAAGATGAGCTAAGTGTACTCTCTGACCTCTACAGGAATAGATTGACATGCACTGCCTGAACTCACATAAATTAACACACACACACACACACACACACACACACACACACACACACGAACACGTACACATGGTGAATTTTAAAAGATAAAGGAAGTATTCTCACTTTAAGGAAAAAGGTATAAACCCACTTAACTAATTAATGTGGCTCTTTTATTCTCTAGAATTTTTCCTGTAAAGTTTTTAATGACATGAATACTGTACCATTGTACTAAGGACAATAAATATTCATGTTTTATGAAATAACTAAAATGATGCCAATGTCAAGAAAAGGAAGTTGGGAACATTACTGAAAAAGACAATCAGTCATCAATTTTATTTCTATCACCAAAACATTCAATTTAACAGTTTTAAATAATTACTAATTATATGACTGCCTGCATTTATATCTGTGTATCTTGTGCTTGCCTGGTATGTGCAAAGGTCAGAAGAAAGTGTCAGAATCCCAGGAACTGGAGTTAAAGATACCTGTGAGCCAATGAAGTTGGTACCATAACTGAAGCCCTGTCCTGTACAAGAGCAGCAAATAACTTTAACCACTGAACTATATCTGTAGGATTTCAATTAAACTTTTAAAGTATGGCTTCAGAAAGAAATAGCTGACCATACTCTGGGAAACTCTATAAACTTTAACAAAAGTTAATAAATACCAACTGTACCTTCATTATTTTTAACATTATGATTCTTATATTTCCTAAGCACTTTGAATAATGAAATAAAAGTTCAGCCTAAGCTGTAATGTCATTTTTCAAAGAGATTTGATGGATGCTGTCCTAGAAAATAGAAAAATATGGATGAATGCTATTTTTGTTATTGCATATTAAAGGGGAAGCCTTTTGTTGAATGTATTGAAAATTGAAGTTGTATAGCTACTAACTGCATTTTGGTAGCAGGTAAAATACCAAAGGCATAGAAAACACTCACTCAAACTATACAATCAAATGCAGCAAGAAAAAAAATGATTCAACAGTGTATGGATTCTTGAAGGTCATGTTCAGTCATACAGGGCTATATGAAACTTCTGAGCATTATAGAAAATGGGAAGCTGTTTTAAAATGAATCTCATGAGCTGAATACAGAGAACACATTAAGGACATAAAGAACACAAAGACCCAGCCACTGTACTAAGAAGAACAGAGATGAAACATAGACCAGATGTAGTACTTGGGTTGTGTGATCTTTCTTCCTCATCTGTGAGCAAGGAGAAATTTATTCTAGAAGAAGAGAGAGGGAAGTTCTATGCTTTTAGCCTGAAAGGTAGAAGAATGAAGCTTAAAAGGATTAAAGAAGGTATTCATTTTTGCCAAAGATCTTGGTTGCATGCAGAGAAAAATTATGTACTAAAATTTGTCAGTGCCTAAATGACCATTTGAAATAATAGACATGGAAATTAATGTCTAATTTCAACAAACTGGGAAGCTTTGAATAATGAGAAACAGTAGTAAGTAGGGCCATGTCTTGTCAATCAGTCGTTACTGGAGGTCACAAGGTTCAAAGCTATCGTAGAACTGATGATTATTTTTCTCCACCAGCACTGTTCAAGTTAGTTAGAGGGATGAGGTTCCCAGGACATTGCTTACTTGCTTGGTCACGTTCTCTGAGCCAAGTATGCTGTTTGTTTAGGACATTCTTGTGATGGTTTTACGGCCAAGTCTTGTGGATAACCAAGAGCAATGTCAATAGTCAATAATGTTTGGGGGGGGATCAAACTATCTGATCAACAGTGCCTAAAGGTACCCCATTTCTTATATATGTACATAGACATGTATATATGTACATAATATAGAGTAGACAGAAGGGAATAGCTTTGAGTACCAAAGAAAGTGAGTATAAACTGCTTACTGCAACACTGACGCAAATCAAAACCACTGTGAGATGTCACTTCATATACACTATCATAGACACACTAAAAATAAAGTGACGATGAGTGGAGGCAAGGACTTAGAGAAACGTAATCCCATATGAAACGCTGGTAAGAATGTAACATGGCTCCATGAGTCTTCAAAACTTTGCCAGCTAGTCAAATGATTAGAAATAAAGTCATTATGCAACCCAACAGTCCCGTTCCTACATAGGTATCCAAGAGAAATGTCACCTTAGGTCCTTACTGATGTTATTAGAATCAATCATTCGTAGTAATTAAAAGATAAATGAAACACAAGTATTTACCCATTGAAAAATAAGTGAGAAGAACATATAATAGCCATGCTACTTGCTAGTAAACAATTATTTAGACCATGGTAGAGCTTTGATGATCCTTGAAAACATACTAAGTTAACCATCGCAGGGAACATCTCATTGTGGGATTCCATTTGCACAGTGTTCCAATAATGCACCAACAGAAAGACTGTTCTTTCTTAGGCACATGGGAGAGCATGGCCTGAAAGCATTTTTTTTTAATTCTTTAACCTTTTTTACAGTCCAGACTTCATCCCCTCCTAGTCTGTCCACTACTGCTCCCCATCCCATCCCTCCTCCCCGCCAACCCCCCTTGCATCCCAAACTTCACCACTCTCTGGGACCTCAAGTCTCTTGAGGGTTAGGTGCATCTTCTCTCACTGAGGCCAGACCAGAAAGTCCTCTGCTGTATATGTGTCAAGACTCTCATATCAGCTGATGTATGCAGCTTGGTTGGTGGCTCAGTGTCTGAGAGATCTCGGGGGGCCAGGTCAGTTGAGACTGCTAGTCTTCCCATGGAGCTGCCTTCCTCCTCAGATTCTCACAGCTTTTCCCCACTTTAACCATAGGGGTCCTCAGCTTCTGTCCATTGATTGCGTACTAGTATCTGCATCTATTTCAGCTGCTTGTTGGGTCTCTCCAAGGGTAGCCATGCTAGGCTCCTGTCCGCAAGCACACCATAGCATCACTAACAGTGTTGGGCCCCAGCCTTCCCTAGAGCTTGATCCCAATTTGGGCCTGTTACTGGACCTTCTTTCGGTCTCTTCCCTATTTTTATTCCTGCAGTTCCTTCAGACAGGGACAATTCTGGGTCAGAGCTTTGACTATGGGATGGTAATCCCACTCCTCCATTTGATGGCCTGTCCCTCCACTTGAGGTGGACTCTACAAGTTCCCCCTCCCCAGTATAGAGCACTTCATCTAAGGTCTCTCCCTCCCTTTGAGTCCTGGAAGTCTCTTACCTCCCAGGTCTCTAGTAAATCCTAGAAAGTCCCCCCATATCCTACCTCCCAAGGTTGCCTATTTCCATTCTTTCTGCTGGCCCTCAGGGCTTCAGTCCTATTTCCTATTCAATACCTAATCATGTTTCCCCATTCATAGAGTGATAATGGTCACCAAAAAATGATGGAGGTAAATTCTTGCAAATCCCTTTAACTGAGTATTTGGTGTGTAATTGCAGGTTGGCTATATAATCTCAATAACCATGGGTTGAGGTCAGCCTCAGCAAGATGAAGAAAGAGGAGACTGGGAGCAGCTCTGATGCAATAATGACTCGGAGAAAGTAAGTAGTGGGTGCAACTGTCAGCTCAAGTGCTCTAGATTTACCCAAGCATTTTCATCATTCTTCCTTCTCCTTTTCCTTCTTCTTCCTTCTGAGCAGAAAGCCGAAACCAGTCTTTTATTCACTAAAGCTTTGAACACTGTTAATCATTTTTAGAAAGTCTTAAATTTAAATAAATTCTAAAATCCCTGCATCATTAGTCCCAATGCCTGCTTCTCCACCAAGTGTCTACAATTACTTTAAAGAACTTTTATCCTCTAATGGAGCCTTCAGATAGTTGGGTGTGTCTTGGTGAACAGATATGTAGGCTTCAGTTTGCCCTCATTCTTAATACCTGCTGGCTACTGGATTCCACACAGTCTAGGTAATAAAGTAATCATTGGGTTCTGTATTATAACTTTTCTTATTTTATGAATGAGATTACTGCAAGTTAGTTTGCTAGTAATGTTCTTGGTTAGGTTAATATAAATATTAAATACAACTGCATACACTTTGTGAATTTCATCCATATTTTTAACATAAAGAATTATGACGAGGTTATTGGTTGTAGAGTCAAGTCAGTAGAAGTGATTTTTGTTCATGCATGAAGAGCTGTGTTTAGATCCTCAAAATCTGCTTTAAAAGCAGCAAATACAAAGTTGAGTGTGACTGTGTGTACTTCTAACTCTAGCATGATGAAGGACAGAGACAGAAAGATCACACTAGGGTGTGTTTTCTCTCAGGCAAGCTGAAAATAGCACCAGCCCCAGGTTCTCCAAGAAGGCTTGTTTCAAAGGTGCAAGTCACAGTGCCACAAGGAAAACAGTTTGCAAAATGAGAAATTCTCTGGAGGCCACACCTCTCTCTTAGCATTCTAAAATGCTATTATATTAGAAATAAATATTTTAGATAAGAGATTTGAAAACTAGATCATTCTTATAGTCTCAAGCTAAATTTGTAGGGAAAAGAAAAGCCAATCCCTTTATATTTTTGGATTTTTATTACCTATAATGTATGTAGATTTTATTAATATGTAAATTTGCATGTTCAATGGTTTTCTTAAATATGTTTTCCCCATGTTGTAGATTTCATAATCATTATTTCTTTGAATATTTTCACTGTTTTTTTCTCTTCACAGAACTCCTTCAATGACTAACCTAAAGTAGTAAATATTGTCTCACACACACACAAAAAAAGTTAAAATCTTTAAGTCAGAAAAATGTAAGTATATATATGCTCAGAAAACATGTTAAATTTGATTTCAAAAAGATAGCTCATGGATTGGAAAAAAATCAGTCTATATGTGAGAATGAATAGAGGAACTGGAGAGGAATGTCCAGACAGCTAAGCTTTTAAGATGGCAGCACTGAATGGCCGCTCTGCTCATATTTTGGTATCATGTTCTGGTTTCCTTGCATCTTCGGTCAATTTTAATTTTTTTTAAATTATATTTATTTTTGTGTGCCTGTGCATGCATGCACACATGTGCTTTGGCACTCATGTACAAGACAGAGTATAGTTTGTGGGGTCAGAGCTTCCCTTCCATCATGGAAGGTCTTGGAATCAATCAAATTGCCAGACGTGGTGGCAAACATCTTGCAGATATGGTGTAGGGTTCTGAATGGCAAACTCAATAAGCTGTTCTGCCCTCTTGTATTCTCACCAGGAACTAGATACTGTCTGAATCACTGAATTCTTGTATAGACACAACAAATGAAGAAGAATGGAACAAAAATAATCATAAAATAGCGACAGTGTTAAAGAATTGTTGAAGTTTGTTCTGTTGCTGTGTATTGTTATGCTAAATATTGGCTATGAGGTCTGTTTGCTCCTAGGGATGTGAAGATCCTTACATGCACCAAGTGATGCTATGTAACCTTGTTTCTTAATTTAAAACTATTGTTTGAATAAAGACGCCTCCAGCCCGTAGCTGAGCAAAAAGGAGGCAGGCAGGGCTGCAGTTCATTTCCTGGGCTTGAGGTATGATTCAGAGACCATGAGGAGGAGATCAGAGAGGAGAGGGGAGATGGAGATGCCATGGAGTAGATGGTTCATGAGAACATGAGCACAAGGGCTGACCCAGCTGGAGTAAGAGTTGGTCCATCTGGATCATGGCAAGTTCTATCTCAGGGTTATTGATAGGGAAGTAGACAAAATAAATAGACATTTAATATCTGCCCAGCTCTAATGCTGTTAAGACTTATTATAAATATAATGGTTTTGTGTCTTTTATTTGGGAACTAAATGAGCTAAGGTGGTGTAGAAATCCCCAATTAATACTTACCACCACAAGGAATAAGCAAACGTATTCTTAAACTAATGCTTTATGCTTAACTTATGCTTAAACTAATCACATGAGATCCATTTCAATAATATCATCTCACTCTGCTGTGAACAGTGCTGGGAGATGCAGTGAAAATTTCCCAGTGACACTACAACCAGCTTCAAAAGTTTTGAGGCAAGAAAGAATGTATTTCTCTTGCTGAGTTGTGCATTCACACTGCAATGTAACCTAGCCCACTTTGACTAGTTATAACCCTTCCTCTGCTAAAGCCAGAATTTTGGTAGTAAGAATTATATTCAGAAATTCAATTTGTGATTTAAAAGTCAGAAAATAGTTTCCATAGACAAGAACTTTTATGTACAGAAATGAGTGTAGCAGAATTTTTCCAGCCCTCTGAGATAACTAGTGTATACTGAACACAGAATTGCTCAGTTGAATTGAAATGATTTTCATACTTGAAAGAGCTAAGGTAAGTAATTTATGCAACTTTTCACAGTCTTTTAGCACTATGATTTCATTATCATAATGTTTTATTTCTAAAAAACCTGAGAAATGAAAATTCTCCATTCCAAATTTTCAGTAGAACATGCGCACATGCGTGCGTACGCGCACACACACTCACACTCACACATATACACACAAATATGTGTACACACGACAGCTTTTTCAAAACACTTGTTAAATATTGTTGTGATCATAAAAAGATAAAGAGCTACAAGAATATGTTCTGGCAAGATGTGGGGGAAGGGGGCGCCTCGGCGAGCCCATGCTGAGGCATCCCTTCCCCCTGAGGGACCAGACACACACTGGAATAGTATAGAATAGAGTTTATTTAGGCATAGGGAGGAGAGTTAAGAGGGTAGCAGAGGCAGAGAAAGGCAGAGAGAAAGAAAGAGTAGAGAAGTGGGGGCAGGCCATGACCATGTGGAGAGACGGAGGAAGGGAATAGGGAGAGGGGCGAACAAAGGGGCAAGAGACAAGGGAGAGGAGCGGGAGTAAGAGAGAGAGGAGGGGGCAAGCAGCCCCTTTTATAGGGCCAGGCCTGCCTGGTCATTGCCAGGTAACCATGGGGAGGAGCATACCTGCTGCTGCCAGCTATCTGTGGGGGTGGAGTTTAGACAGAATGCTAACAAATATATTTATAAGGTTGCATATAGATGGATCAGCAGCTATGAGCACTTCCTGCTATTGCAGAGAACTGGGGTTGGTTCACAGTGCACACAACTGTCTGTTCTACCTACAAAGGATCTTATGTCCCTTTTTGTGTTCCAAAATACGCATGATACACACAAACTCATACAGGCGCAGACACAGACACATGCATGTAAAATTTAAAAAAAAAAACTATAATTTTAGAAAATGTATTTATAGTGCAATAGAGTTTGCTCAGTGTATAAAGGTGATTCTGCGAAGCCTGGGGATTGATGGTACCCATGGTTGATCCCCAGGAACAACCTGGAGGAGTAAGAGAACTGACTACAAGTTGTCCTCTGATCTCCAAAAACATGGTTTTGTTCATGTGCATTCACACCCATAAAAATAAAAAATTATAAGTTTTATTTTTTTTTTAATTTATAAAAGTTATCAATTTTGGGAATATTTTAATGCACACGTTATTTTTTTACTGAGTACTATCTCTAAAAAATTCAAATTCATGAAGAGCTATAAGCACGCCAATCCCCACTATGTTTAAGTGGTTTTGAAGAAGTCTGTAATTAGTGGGAACAATCACAAGCTTGATGGTGTTCTCTCCATATCTCACATTCTCAATTAAAGCTGTTTAACTAGGGTTGTGGTAATAGCTTCTTTGGTGAAGTGCTTATGTGTCAAGCCTGATGACTTGAGTTTGATGCTACAAAACTCGTGATAAAGAAGACAACCTGTGGCTAGAGAACTGTCCCCACCATTAAGTTTTCTTGCTGCTCTCCCCAAGGCCTGATTTTTTATTTCTATCACCTAGGTGTCTCACAGCTGACCATAACTACCTTTCCAGGGAAAGTGGAAACTCTCTTCTGGCATCAGATAGCACCACCTCACATATACATAAAATTAAATTATAAAAGTAAAAAATTAGATCCAGGTGTTGTGATATATTCTGGTAAACTCAGTGCTGGAGAAATCTGTGATCCATGTCTCGGTGGTCAGCCAAGCATGGTTGGTTCACTCTATGTGGAAGATAAGACTCTCTACCAAGAAAGAACTAGATGGCACCTAAGAAATAGTACCTGAGGGGTCCCTTTTGCCTCTTCATGCAAGCACACACAAATGAGCATGCACACACACATGCAAGCATACACAAATGAGCACACACACACATGCAAGCATACACAAATGAGCACACACACACATGCAAGCACACACAAATGAGCACACACACACACACATTTATGCACACAGAATTTCATGTTAGATCACTTAGCTTACATATATCTGCAGTCTTGGTTTTAATTAGTATATCAGTGTGCTAGAATTCAGTTATCTAAATGGTTACCCTTCCCATTGCTGTCCTGATGTTTCCTTTCTGTACCTAGGGTACAGGTGACATTCTCGTGTCTTCGGTGCAGTTGACTAAAACTGAAGACTGTAAGGACAGAAACTTACAGCATTAGAGAAAAATATTTTTTCAAATATATCATGAACAGGAAAAGATCCATCTTTCCAAACTGTTAATCCTCATTAATAAAGAGAATGTCAGCATGGCTGATTTATGGAGAAATCTTTCCCCAGCGGAACAGAAGTATGTATGTGTCTGAAAGTTTCTTTTCCACAGAGATGTGTGATGAATGGGCTATTCTGTAACACCTGGGACTGAGGTATTCTCTTTTAAAATAAATTTTTAAAAAGTGTGCCAGCACTAATGACATAATAAAATCAACAAGTTAAAATGAAATTTCAGAAATTGAAATTTTAAAAAAACCTAGTATTTTCATAGCAATATGAACACAGTATATGGAACATGATGTCTAAATTATTGGGATTTAACATCCTACATAGCTAACATTTTTGGAAAAATAAGAATTGAAGATTTGATCTAAATTTCAGTACTTTATAATTTTGCCTTGATAAGTAAAGTTTATAATACTTATGAATCATGATTAATGACTTAATCCACATTTAAAAAAGAAGATGACGCAGAGGAGCAGCCTGCTCCCCTCTCACATCCCACAGCCTGCTTGCTTCCCAGGAGGTCTACTGTAATCAGAGACACAGGAGGTTCACCCTACTAGGAAGTCAGTAGGTCTGGCCTAACCAGTGTCACAGGAGACCCACCCTAACCTGTGATACAGGAGAATTGCTCTAACCAGGGAAAAAAGATGTCTGGTCTAACCAAGGACAAAGGAGACCCCCCCACACACACCCAACCAGAGACAGCACTGCCTGCCTTCCAGAAGACCTGTTCTAACCCATGTCACAGAGCTCTACCTGCTTCCAAGGAGGCAGTCTCCAGTCAGACACCCAGTCCAGATAACATCAGCGATGACCAGAAGGCAAGAGGCAAGTACAGGAACATAAGAAGCAGTAGCCAGTGCAATTTGGCAACATTGGAACCCAGATCTCCAAACAGCAAATCCTACATACACTAACACACCTGAAAAGCAATATACTGATGCAAAATCCCATCTCATCATGATGATTGAGCCCTTTAGAAAAGATACAAATAATTCCCTTAAAGAAATACAGGAAAGCACGGGCATACAGATAGAGGACTCCTACCAATGGAACACTCCCCCATTGCTGGTGGGATTGCAAACTGGTAAAGCCTCTCTAGAAATCAATCTGGTCATTCCTCAGAAAATTGGAATTAATTCTACCTGAAGACTGAACTATACCACTCCTGGTCATATACCTAAAAGATGTTCCACTATATCTCAAGGACACATGCTCCATTATGTTCACAGCAACCTCATTTGTAATAGCCAGAAGCTGGAAGCACCCTGGATATCCTTCAACTGAACAATGGATATAGTAAATGTGGTTCATTCACACAATGGAATACTATTCAGCTAATAAAAACAAGGATATCATGAATTTGCAGGCAAATGTATGGAGCTAGAAAATATCATCCTGAGTGAGGTAAAGGACATGCATGGTATGAACTCACTGATAAGTGGAAATTAGCCAAAAATACTGAATATCTAGGATACAACCCATAGACAGTAAGAAGTTTAACAAGCAGAAAGGCCCAAGTGATGACGCTTCAATCCCATTTAGAAGGGTAAAGAAAATAATCACTTGAGACAGAGGGAAGGAGGGAACTGATAGGGAGAGAGGAGAGGGAAGGGAAAAGGGGAACAGGATCAGATATGGGGGGAGAGGAACAGAAGAGAAGCCCAGTGGGCCAGGAGAATAAATGGAAAATCCAGTTTCTGACAGTGGGAGGTGGGGGAACCATCTAGAAAGTCCCAGAGACCTGGGATGGGAGAGACTAAACGAGAGTTATCTTGGTCAAAATGTCTAACAGTAGGGAGAAGGAACTCAAAGAGTCCATCTCCAGCAGATAGAGAGGGTCTCAAGTAGAGAGAACCGGTTACAAACCCACAGCCAAAATTTATGATCCATAATTGATCCTGTCTAAAAGAACTACAGGAACAAAAATTGAGAAGAGACTGAAGGAAAGGCTGTCCAGCGACTGGGCCAACTTTAGATCCATCTCATATGGTGGTGGGTACACCAAGGCCTGAAACTATGACTGATGCCATGATGTGCTTACGGAGTGTACCATAGCACAGCTGTCCTCTGAGAGGCCCTACCAGAAGCTGACTGAGACAGATGCAGATACTTACAGCCAACCTTTGGACTGAAGTCAGGCATTCCTATGGAGGAATTAGAGGAAGGACTGAAGGGGCTGAAGGGAAGGGCAACCCCATAGGAAGACCAGTAGCTCTAAAAGAAGTCAAGGGCCCCTCAGCTTCTTCTCAGACAGTGAATACGCTGTCAATTTGCTCCCCCGGTTGTCAAGATCTTTCATCAAACTAGATGCCAACCCACTATCCCCTCTACTTATACAAGTCTCCACCCTCCTACAAGAAAGAGACTCCCCCATCTACATTCAATCTGCAACCATGCCCTTCCTGCTGGTTAGATGATATCTTCAAAGTGTGCAGCAAATTAAGCCTTTTATTCCTTAAGTTTTATAAAAGCCCATGATTTGCAGAGAAAAATACCCCAAACTCAAATACTATGCAACATCAAAGAGCGTTTATTCTGTAGATAACCTGCATGCATGGGTCTACTATACATCGAGATGGAAGACAAAGGTGTGGACATTGCAGGGTCAATTTAAAGCCTGTTAGGGTAGGAATGAGTGACTTTTACCTTTCATTTCCTTGATTGGTTGGCTCTATGTCCAAACCACCTTTGTTATTGGTTAAGGCTCTGGGGGATTTGGGGAACTTTTGCTGAGTAATTATACTTGGCTCAGGCTAGCTGGCAGCTTTTACAGCTCCTGATTGGTTGCCCATGAGGTTGGCTCAGGCTAAGTGGTAGGGCAGCTTCCTGATTGGCTGCCTCTAAAGGGTGTTTTTTCCTGGAATTGACTGTTTTAGAACTTTTCTACTTCTTGGTAACAGAAACTTAGGCCGAGTCTCCGAAACTGCTGGTTTTAGCCTGTCATGGAGTCAACCTGGCTCTGGCTCCTTCCATTCTCTCAGTTTCCTTTGTCAGATATTTTCCTACATCAACAAAAATAATGGCTAATCCTGGTCATAATCAGGTTTACTCAGTTCTACAGTGAGAATGTTCTAAAGATTGACATGAAGATCAACAAGAGTTCAACTACCCTTGCTGGGTTGGCATAAGGGCAGAGAGATTATGACCAAGAAAACCCAAGAAATTTTGTAAAAGACAATTCATTTTATATTCCTAGGTTTTGCCTTCTTGTCTGCAGATCTAGATGTCTCTTGCTAGAGAACATATAGAATTCAGCCTGCCATTTCTATAGATCTACTATTTCACTATAAAAGCAACTCACTTGTCACCTGAGACATGACTTGGTAAACTATATTGTTGAGACAACATAGGAACCTGAGTTCTTATCTTTAGCATTGATGTGGAAAAGCCACGTTTGTTGTGTTTCCCTATATTACCAGAGGCAGGGTAGAGGAGAGGCACAGACAGGGTATTCCTAGGGCTTGCTGATAAGCTAGTGTAGCAGATTTAGGTAAGCTCCAGAATCTCCCCTGAGAGATCCAATCAAAACAACAAAGTAGACTGCTGGAAAGATTATCCAGTTGAAAGGTCAGTTGTTATAAGGCCAGATGATAGAAGAAGAGAACCAACTCCTACAAGTTGTCCTCAGACAGACCTTCACATGTGTTTTGTAGCATTTGCACATACACACACAAGTACACACAGACAATAAATGAACAGAACGTTAAAAATCAATAAGACCTACAAAGTATGAAAAAACATAAGCTGGAGAAATAATTGAAGAAAACTGACATCATATTCTGTCCTCTGCAAGTCCACATTTGGCAGATTGTATCTGCACAAGGAGTGTGCATGCTTGTACACAGCACACACACACACACACACACTCACTCTCTCAGCCACACAAGCACAATCACACAAACACTCCACAATCAATTCTTGAGTATATTAGTATCACTATGCATCCTCTATCCCATTGTCCCTCCTCCTTCTGCTTATTGTTCTGTGTCGTAGTTGGCCAGGACTAAACCTACCTCTGTCCTCTGCATCCCTCTTTTACTTCTCCTTTTTACTTTCATTTCCATATTGTCCATTCTTTTCTCCTTTTTTTCCTGTGGTTTGCAGAAACTTACTCAGTGTCTTCTTGTAGAAATTTAAAGGAAGATTCTTATGACTGTACTGAGCTTTCTGCCACATTTCAAATTCTAACCATGAGATTCTTTTAGTATCTGTAAACTTTTCTTTGTCACATTTATATTTGAAACATGCCTTATTACTTATTTATTCATGTGCCAATTCTTTGCTGGAAGGGTTTGAAATAGGATGAAATAAAAAATCATATATAATAAAGCTAATGCAACTGGAATGGATCTTTAAAAAATCAGATATGAGAAATGATAAATAAAGAATGTCTAGGACTCCACATGCAGATAACAGTGCTCCCTGGCACTCACACAGTTGTTCCATTCCAGTTCCTCAACAGACAAAAGACAGCAGTCAATCAAACAAAAATGATTGCATTCTATTCTAGAAGTATATTGAACATACATTTGTTGTATAGCAACTCTGATCGGGAGTATTGCAGATGATAATAACACAATGATAACCTACCTTTGACTTAATGTAAAATTGGTTTCCAGTTCTTGAATTTTCAGTGCTTAAACATTTTAAAAAAGTATACAATAATATTCTAGTTAGGTCACTGAAAATATTTCTGTCAATATCAAGATATATTGCCCCTATCTTATAGTAGTTTTCTGATCTTGTGGCTGGAAGACAGATGCTTTTGATATGGAACTTGACACATAGTCACCAAGAAATGCTTAGACAGAGGAAAGATGGTATATACCTTTAATCCCAGGAGATAGGGGCAAGCAGATCTCTGGATTCAAGGTCAGCCTGGGATAAATCAAGTTCCAAGTAAAGAACACCTTAGATCCAACTGTTTTGGTACACACCTTTAAAATCTGGGAAATACGTTCTGCTGGAGGCCTACGTAAGGACAATGGGAGAAGCAAGGTTTCCCTCTTCTTGCTCAGATGCTTGCACTTATTTGCTAAAACTCCCTCCAAACTTCGTGCCCAGCAGAATTTAGGGTTGCAGGGACATGAAGCAAAACTTTCCTAGTGGGTTACTAAGTTTACTAAGAGTGGTAGTAAATGCCCTTTTCTACCTCTTGATTTCCTGAACTGATAGATCCTGTATTTGGGAGAAACTACCATATATAGGATGCTGATTCAAAGCATATAATACTTTCTGAAGAACTCTGCCCCAACCTTCCATACTGCTGTGGACTAATTGGAGCACAAAGAAGCTGTGTTCCAGAGATATTCAAGGTTGTACCTCGTGCTGCAGCTAGACTTGGTAATGTGTAAGAATCACCAAGGCGGTACTGGTTTTAAAGGTATGAAGGGTCATGGAGATTAGAAGAGACTTGGCACTGTGACAGTCCAGGGATGGCCACTGTGAAGGAGCAGCCTCAGTTGCAGTTGAGGACCCAGGAATGAAGGGATCATACACAGAAGTTGAGGTTTAGCATCATGAAGATAGCCTATGAGAGTCTACTGGTGAAACCTGGTTACAGGGGAAGACCCCTGCATATTGGAGATGCCAGTACCATGGAATGATCACCAAGGAAAGCAGTAGGGAAGTGGAGTCAACCAGAGCTTAAAGTGCTACGGAAGACAGAGCTGGAGAAGTGGACACAAGCCCTTTGGAGACACAAGCCAAGAAAATTATGTGTGGATCCCAGACATTTGAACAAGAACCTGTAAAGGTGAAGATGCTTTGAATACCACAAGATGTTAAGAGATGTCAGAGTTGTAGGATGCCCGCTGAAGAAAGCTGCCATCAGGGAATGGAACATGCCCACAAGAACAAAGTTTGTTGCTGCTAAATGCTAGCTCTGAAAATAGCTGTCATTCAAGGATGAAAAGAGTTAGAGATGTGAGGATTGCTTTAGCTTTCACACCAGACATGGAGATGTAGAGTTTGGAGTTTGCTCAGTTTGATTTTCATTTTGTTTCATCCAGTATTTCCTTACCATGACATTTTGGAATGGTAATGTATGTCCTGCGTGATATTGGAGGTATGCGATCTGCTTTTTAATTTTGATTTCTTAAGGGATTATAGTTTAGAGATTGCCTGAATCTCAGAAGAGACTTTGAACTTTGCATTCTTAACATTGGAGAAACTGTTAATAGATGCTGGGGACTTTTGAAGCTGGACTAATTGTATTTTGCATTGTGCTATGCCTAGTTATGATATTTGAACAAGCCTATTGTGGCCACGGAGTAGAATGTGATGTTTTGAATATGTTTGGCCTATAAAGAGTGGTACTGTTATGAGATGTGGCCTTGTTGGTGGAAGTGTGTCACTTGGGTGGTGGTGGGGCTTTGAGACACACTTTCTAGCCATGTAGGAACCAGTCTTCTCCTGCTTGCCTTTGGAACAATATGTAGAACTTTCAACTTCTCCAGCACCATGCTCTCTGCCTTGATGATAATGGACTGAACCTACGAACCTGTAAGTCAGACCTAATTAAATGTTGTCCTTTAAAAATTTGCCTCAGTCATGGTGTCTCTTTATGGCAATTGAAATACTAAGACATTGATACAGCAAGTGCTGCTTTCACAAAGGTTAGTTCGCAAAAAGGAGCAACACATCCCACTGGAGACCTTCAGTGGTTTGTAGTTCAAGACATTGGAGCTAGACATTGGTTTGTTGAACAGAAGTAGATAGGGAAAAGGAATATGACACACATTCCTCCCTCCAGTCTTTCAGAAATCTCCCACACCAATGACTTCTTATGACTGAGGCTAACACGGACAAAGACATTTCATTAACTTTAATACTAAGTCTAGGTTCTGACAAAGACTAGGAAAAAAAACTCTTTTTAATATATTGTTTTACAGGGAGCAAGTATAAAAGTATAAATAAATATCCAAGAATCAACTATAGAGAATGTCTGATAGCAACCATGCAGCAGACAGGGGCTAAATGCCTTTTCTTTCTGTGTCTTCATGAAAATGTGCAGCTCACTATGAGTTGTGGGCTCCTGGAGAAGAGTAGCAAGGATGGTCACAAAGATTGGCTCTATTAGATGCTTTACCATAGAACATTGTGGCTTCACTTGAATAAAAGTTTTATGCTGTTGATAAAGTTCTTTATCTTTTCCTTTACACAAAAAGAGATATTAACAAAATATTATGATGAAGGTATGGGGAAATGGTTCAGTATGTAAAAGTACTTGCTGTACCTGCATAAGAATCTAACTTTGAATCCCTAGCAACAGTGTAAAAATCCAAGTGTGGGTGAGGTACTCTGACAGAGTTGAGGCACAGACAAGAAGATCATTGGCCTTGCTAGGGCCACGTTAGCTCCAAGTTCAATGAGAGACAGTGTCTCAAGCAAATAAGATGGTAAGTAACACAGCTAATGTTACACTAGCATCATGTCAACTTCTGGTTTCCACACAAACCCCTGTTCAAAGGCACACTATAGTAAAACCACAGAAGGTATGCCTCTCTCTCTATGAAGATTCTGAAAAAACAGGCAAAATTGTAAAATTTGTTATTTCTAGAAAACTACCACTTGAGCCAGTCTCAGGCCAATAAATTTCCTCATGGAAAATAGTTGTTAATGAATAAAATGAGTCTCTGGACTCTTATTTCCAATTACAGCACTAGAATGATTGAGGGGACAAGGCTCCAGAAAGAGACATTTGGGAGCTCTCCCTAACCAAATAGGAGCCTGAGAAACAAGGCTACAGAATCTGCTCCAGGCAGCCATTTATCCCTATTAATTCAGACTATTAATATTAATGTATTCTGGGAGAGAAAGCCGGAGACCTACTCTTTTATCTTGCTGTGTAGAATCTGAATATTGCATGACCTTGAATAAATGGAATGTTGCTGTTGCCATTTTTGTCTCAAATGAAGGAAAACCAGAGAACCGTCCCTTATCCTCTCCCTATTTGGTTTGTGTTTTGGCCTCAAAGAAACCAAAATAAAACCACAAAGTCCCAGGGTATAAAGGTAGACAAGTGTAGTTTAGGATAGTGTGGCTGGGGAAGAGCTGATCTTTTCTTTGTTAGCAAGACTAGACTCTCTGAACGGGACAGACAGGAAACGTGTTCCTGTAAGACTCTGGAGAGCCTTCGCTTACCAGGGACCCCCTGAGTGGACAATGCAGAGCAAGGAATCAATGTAAAAAGAAAGAGGGATTTATTGTTCCAACACATTGGGGCCTGAAGGAGAAGTGGTGACCCCACACAACCTGTTAGATGAGGTTTTATACAGTTTTCAGAGCAGCAGCAACTAGGCACAATATGATTGGCGGAACAGTGCACCCTTTAAACTAATTGGTCTTTAAGGAATGAAGTAGCAAGGGCTTTCCTTGGCTGTGGAGGGCCAACGATCCCTGTGCCCTGAGGAATGTGTCTATGGTGCTCTGGGTTTCCCTTACCTGCAGGTGGCCAGGGGTCAGTGCCCCCCTGTGGTCTGAGGGATGTAACTAGCCTCTCCCTTCCTGAGGGAAGGGGTGCCTATGTGTTCAATGAACTCTCTCTTCCAGGAGGGGAGGGGTCTGGTGGAATTTTCCAAAGTTCCTGAACTGAAGCCTTCATTCCCTTTCACTGTCATTTGAATATGATTTAAGAATAAGAAGATTTATGAAATGCAACCCTGCCTGGAGTTGTGTGCCTAAGGAAAATTAGGCACATAATGAGAAAAGACTGCCAGGATTCATTAGTGGTGAAATTCCCGTTTTTGTTAAGTGCTGTGAGGCTGGACGATTTCATAAAAAGGTCTGAGTGCATGAGGGGCAAGACATTAAAGACAGCAAAGAAAAGCTCTTTCACCGCAGAGGAGGTGTTGTTTGTCTAAGGGATACAAGCTCACCATCAGTCACAGCTCTGCAGTTAGAAAAAGGCTCACACGGTCCTTAGCATGTCTTGATTTCTATTTTGTTTTAATGACCTTTTTAATTTGAAGATGTGTTTTAAAGCATTAATAAGCTTATTCTTTGACAGTTTTATACATGAATATAATGCCGTTTGATTACCCTCTCTTTCTACCTGTGAGACCAAAACAGGAACAATATACATTACAAGTTAATGAGAAACCAAAGCAGTAAAAATATACCTTGCAGGTTGAGGGTTTTGTTTATAGTTAAGATTAAGTTCCAGTTTGTCTTATGTTAAAATCCTTGAAATACTTACAGAATAAGTTTGTCCTGTGACAAGTCCTTGTAAATTAAGGTTTCTATTTGTAATTAAGAATAAATTTAAGTTTCTGCTCTGGGGTAAAGTACAAAACCTGTTTTGAGATATTTATTTATTTATTTATTTATTTATTGTTTTTCAAGACTGGGTTTCTCTGTGTAGCTAGCCCTGGCTGGCCTGGAAATAGCTCTGTATTTTTAATTGATGATCTTAGAGCATATAGTATTGGTGTTTTGTTCAGAATGTTGTTTCACATGCCAAAGAGTTAAAGGCTAATTTCTAATTTTTCTTCTACCAAGTTCAGTGTGCCTGGTTTTATGTTAAGGTCTTTGATCTACTTGTACTTGAGTTTTGAGCAGGATAATAGATATGGTATTATTTGCATTCTTCTACATGGAAACATCCAGCTTGACAAAATCCATTTGTTGAAGATTACTCTTTACCAGTGAATATTTCCAGTTTCTGTGACAAAAGTCTGGCTTCTGTGTCTATGGGTGGGAGTTTATGTCTGGGCCTACAATTCAATTACATTGTTCGTTGTATCTGTTTTTATGCCAATACCTTGTGGGTTTTATTACTGTAGCTTTGTAGTATGACTTGGAAATCAGTGAAAGTAACATCTCTGTTGTTGTTACTTTCATTGTTGTTCTTGTTTTGTTTTTGTTTTGTTTTTAATGTTCAGGATTAGTTTAGCTATCCTGGGGTTTTGGTTCTTGTTTTTCTAGTATGAAGTTGACAATTGTAATTCATGGTCTGTAAAAAATTGTGTTGCAATTATGATGGAGATTGCATTCAATCTGCAGACTGCTTTTGGTAAAAATGGCCATTTTTACTGTTAATTCTACTGATCCCTGAGGATCCCATCTTCTGATATCTTCTTCAACTTTTTTCTTCAGAGTTTGTAAGTCTTTAATTATAGGAATCTTTCATTAACTTGGATAGACGTTATCTATAACTTGAGGCTCTTGGGAAGAGTGTTGGTTCCTGATTTCCTTCTCAGTTTGTCATTTCTATATAGAAAAGCTTCTGAGTTCTTACAGTTAATCTTGTACCCCGCTATTTTGCTGAAAGTGCTTATCAACTGTAGGTGATCCCTACTATAATTTTTAGGGTCACTTATATACATTTTCATTTCATCTGAAGATAATGATACTTTGAATTCTTCCATTCCAATTTGTATCCCCTTGAACTCATTTAGGTGTCTTATTGCTCTAGATAAAACTTCAAGTGCTATATGGAATAGTATAAAAAGAGTGTACTTCTCTTCTTCCTTATTGCTTTGCATTTGTATCCATTTAATTTGGTGTGACTATTGAGTTGTTGTAAATTGCCTCTATTATGTTTAGGTATGTTTCTTTCTCCCTAATATTATGAGTACTTTTACCATGAAGGGGTGTTGGACTTTATTAAAGACTTTTCAGTAGCTAATGAAATTATCCTTAGAGATTTTCTTTTACTTTATTTATATAATGTGCCCATTATTTACTTTATTTATATAATGCAAATAATACCATATCTATTATCCCCAGCCTTCAGCAAGTTAAATAGACCTCAAGTGCTTACCTTAAAGACACAGGTGGAGTCTTCCACCTTGCAGCATCTGCAATTTCCTACAGGAGTAGACTGCCCACTGAGCTTGCTTTGCAACACAATCAAGCTGAAAGAAAGGATGGATGGGTGCCACACCCACTAAAGGCGAGTCTGTGTGACAGCAGTTCATGATGCAAAAATCTTCAAGGAAGCTAGTCTCCTGAAGCCCTTTTGACATTCCCTAACTCAGAGGTGGCCCAGATTTGTCCTTGCGATAGATAGTCAATAGAAGGTCTCACATGTTTTCTTTCTGTATAGAAGTGCCCCCAAGGAATGATTTACTAATAGCTAAGCAAATTTGGACCTTGCTTTCTGACCTTCACCAATGTCCCACAATGTCTATGCTGAACCAAACCTTGGCTTGGAGTTTCGTAAAGAATGTTATCCATTCAGACTTAGGAAGATAGTGTAGGAGGTCGGGCAGTGAAGTTTGCTGAGTGGGGGTTGGTTATCCCAGGGCAAGTTCAACTAGAGTCCTCATTTCAGTCATGTATGGCAGACCACATTAGAATTGCAGCTGAGCCACTCTCAGGAATTAGAAGAATGGGACTCCTGGGGCATATCTCTGCTAACCCAGAAGATTAGCATAGTTGGGCATTTACTAAGGATGGACTGAACCCTGAGCATAGTGTGCTGTGAGGTGCTCCATTCTCTACCCTTCTGTGGCCCTCATCCCCGGGGACTCCTCCGGGCCCCATGCAGCCTGGGGGTGGGGTGCCCATCCAGAGGAGGCAGCTGCTGCTTTAGACCCATTGTAATTCAGATGACCTCAATGTACCTTAAATGTTACTCTGCCTGGCTTTTCTTTTTCTTTTGTAATCACCATAAAAGTCTGATGCCTATTTTGAGAATGCACACTCAGATATAACACTCCCTTGTGTCCTCGTCTGTGTGTCACTCTTGCCAACTCCTTGCCCGCCTGATTACCTGGACCCCAATTTCTCCTGCGGGTTGAGGGACTTTTGACCGGCTCTGCCCAAAGCAGATGGATCTGTGGGCTTTCCCTATATAAACACAGTACTGAATATTAAACTTAGAGCCTTGATCAGAACCTTTGTCTTGGCTTCATTCTTCTCACCCCATCCTTTTTTCATTCCAGCCCCACTTTCAGGCACCCTGTTCATCCATGGCAGCTGGACAGCTACACTGTAATGCATTACATTACTGCTTTTCTTCTGTTCAACCATCCCTACATCTCTGGGATGAAGACTACATGTTCATGGTGGGTGATCTCCTGTATGTATTCCAGTCACCCCCCTGTTTCTGATCCTAATAAAAACTCATTGGATCACTAAGTTAGACTTTGGTACAGTTGTCACTTGGGTCTGTCATAGCTTTTTTCCTAGGTCATCTAGTTCTCTCTCTCTCTCTCTCTTTCTCTCTCTCTCTCTCTCTCTCTCTCTCTCTGTCTGTCTCTCTCTCTGTATGTGTGTTTGTGTGTGTGTGTGTGCTTATTGCATGTAAAGGCTTTTACAAAATAAGTGGGAATAATTGATATATGGATTCTTGCTACTTAGGGATTATATTTTATTAAACTTCATTTACTCAAAAATCCAATGAAATGCAACATTGTTTTTGTCCTAAAGGTGTAGATAAATTAAAATGATAATTTTCAAAATTACACACAAAAATGCTACTATATCTGATTGTTCTGCTTTCATTCTGTTGATGTCATTATATATCAAAATAAATTGTGTAGACACATGTGCATGCATGCATACATACCAGCACTTACGGAGAGATTTTTTTTCCTATTTTTAAGCATTTAAACAGCCCTGTAAATCACAATGTTAGGAAAGTTTACCCCAGTCTGAAAAGGCATTATGTAACTAAAAGCAGAATCTATTCCTGAGGCATTCCTTTCTTGATTTTTTTCCTCAAAATGTGTAAGACCATCCTTGAAAACTCTTTCAATGTACAGTGTGGCTTTCCAAAGGCTTATAAATATCTTTCATTGCTTAATCTCCTGCATATAGCAGTAACTAAACATGAAGCCACTCCATGCCAGAAATATCATAACCAAGGGGGCTTGTTATAAAATTCTTAGGATTACTTTGAGGGCTATTACTTTTGTAAGAACAGACATGCTTGTGGCATTTTGCACTCAGTAAGACATGCATTATTAAGAAAATATGTACAAATATTAGAAACAAACAGGGTATGATTAAATAACTGGCTGACAATGAACTTCAGGTGTTCCAGATATAGACATGTAAGAATGAAAGACAGGAATCAGATACAGCAGCTCTGAATCTGGAAGGACACTCAGTATATTAGTTAAATTTTCCCATCTTTTGTGACAAGAAACCTGACAGAAGCAACTAAAGAAAGAACAGTTTATTTTGTGTCACAGTTTGATGATCCAGTGTATCTTCTCAGTGATGTCATGGTTTCTTGACACATGATGCAGCTGTGTTATGCTACATTCACAGTCAGGAAAAGAGAAATGAATGCTGGTCCTCAACCCACTTTCTCATTTTCACTAATTATGCGATGTCAGGCCATGTTTTTTCAAAATTCAGGCTGAGTCTTCCTTGTTCAAATCTTCCTTGAAACACCCTCATAGACAAAGGTGTGCATCCATGGTGGTCTGTACCTCATTAAATTTGCAGTGGAGATTAAGCGTCACAGAAAGAAAGATTTATTCAAACCATTGCAGGCATCAGAAATAGTAATGCCATATACCCAAACACTTAGTCTATTAATGGGGAAAAAATACTTGTTCAAAATCTACGAGTATAAATTCATTACTAGGAAAATTTTATTTTGGTTCTTTAATTCTCCATCCTCACCAACCTCTTCTTTTTCTTCCCTACCCCTACATAGCATTTTCTCCTTGTCCCTTTCCTGGTTACCTTCTGAGAAGTGTGATAAAAATATCCTGAACAAATAGGTTAGGAGAGACAGGGTTTATTTTGTCTGCTATTTCAGGAGGATATGAACTACCAAACTGGGGACTGCCTGGCAGCAGTCATAGAAAAGAAGGCAGCAAGAGTAAGAAGTAATTGGTCACATTGTATCCATATTCGGGAAGCCAAGGATACAAATGAAAAATAAGCCTGAATACAAGGCCTCAAGGCCCACTCCTAGTGACCCACCTCCAGCAAGGCCCCACCTCCTTGAAGTCCCATAAGCATCCAAACAGCACCACTAGCTATGGTCCAAATGTTCAAATTTGTGAGCCTGAGAATGACAGTTACCATTTAAACCACACTACCAGTTTCCTCCTCTTCTCCTCTGTCTCTAGATCTGATAGGACTCTTACGAGTTCAACAATGCCAACTTTTCAATGTCTCTCAGTGGTTCTTCCATTCATCCTGGCTGTCAACTCACACTCAACTCCTCGTAGCTTCCCAAGAAACTTTTGAATCTCTGACAATTATTTCAAATCAAACAAAAGACCACACAAAATGAACCATTTCTTTGTTGTCTTTAATTTCCTAAATGATGTGTTTCATTCTGTTAACTCACTTTAGACATATACCCCCTTCTGTAGACATCTGTACTCCTCAGCTCAGTTAAGTGCCCCCTCCTACTGTCTCATGGAGAAAGGCTCTGATCTCTCTTGCAACACCATGTGTGAGGGTTGAGTGGATGCATTTGTAATAGCTATTCAGAATCTTGCTACTGTACTCTTAAAAGATAGCTTGTCTTTTCTCTTTGAGTCCAGTCCATTTCCTTCTATATATCCTTGCATCTTCACTCCTCCCAAACACAAAAGTGGACCATCCTCTCTCAAGTTTGCAGACTTTATCTGGTCATCTCCATTACATGGTTTTCTGTAGCTTTCTCCATCAACTTGACATTAGCATGTAGGTTATTGGCTATATTCTGATAATCGTGAAGATATGTTTCAGGTTGTATTTCAGAAAAGACTGTCACTTTATTGGATTGTCCATGCATTGTCATCAACACTCACCAAGGTCAAAGCGGTCTTTCAATTAACCCAGAAATGAGAATAGAATAGGTGCAGTTTAGGAAAGCAGAAGAGCAATAATAGATGTCTCCAAGCAAGGCCTGTCATCCCTGTCACTGGAAACCAAACACACAAGTGTGAACACAGAGACTGGGCTGAGCATGTCAGGGAGTAGCACCAATAGCAAACCAAACATCTTACACAAAACTGGGGGATGATCCACAGTAGGGACATTCTACTTTGTCCTTCATAATCACATATAACTCATAATGATGTCAACCAATAGAAATAATATACCTAAGATAGAAGATGCATTTGAAAGATGATGAGAGAGAAGTCAACATGATTTAGCACAATGAAGAAATATTGGGGATTCTGCTATAGCCTGTCTTATTGATCACTAGGGAATAAGTCAATAGTACAGCATGATTGTCAGTCTTATCTTATAACATCTTATTCAGATGTTATAGCCCATCTGAACAGAGTTAGATGTTAAACATTTCTAGAGAATGAATGTGCTGGAATTTTTCTCATTGTCTGTTCACAGAAATCTCAAACCAGATATAAACTGCCATAGGTCCCCTGCAGGGTCTCAGGCAGGAAGTCTTGCTGCAGATTCCAGAGTTCTTCTCTGGGAAAATATGAAGGGATTAGAGATTCTTCTCTATCTGAGAAAGCTGTGAGAATAGACGTGTGTGTATGTGTGTGTGTGTGTGTGTGTGTGTGTGTGTGTGTGTGTGTGTATGTGTGTTGCTAAGATTGAGCCTAGGGCCACATGAAACTAAGAAAGTGCTCTACAAATGATCATATCCCTGGCTAAAAGAACATTCTTTGTTGTTGTTGCTTTAACTACTTAATTCTTTCATCTGATTTTTATCAATAAATTTGTATTATCTCAAAAGATAACTCTAGGATAAGGCTCAATTTGAAATAGGACACAGTATTTGAGAGGAGACCTAGATTTAACTCTTCCAATAAGGCCAAATACTCAGGACCTTGAACAGGTGAACTTTCAATATATGAGCAGGTGTTCTGCAGGAGTAAGTCCTTTCCATCCCATTCAGTAGGGGAATAGCTGTAGGATTTTCAGAAGTCAATAAACATTGAAGAATCTTCAAAAATTCCTCATAGGGAAAGTGGAGTACAGGGGAAAATGTGTGTTTGTGAAGGCATATTTGTTTTAGAAGAAAGTCCACAAAATGTGAAGTTATTGAAGTTTTTAGATGAGTTTGTGTTTCAAGTCCTGTCATGTACTTTAGACCAATGCTTTGAAGGGTAGTAATTATGAAAGCCCCACAGAATGAAGGAGATTGCTAAGCATTTAGAAGACACTGGACCACACTTTAAAATATTTGTTATCTTTCTTTAATATTTGTCTGTTTGGAGGGACTAATTAGATCTAATTAAGGTGAGCACAGAGGTACCAAACTCTAATGAGCATTTATTTTGGATGTGTTTTTTTCAGTGATGTCCAAAATGAGCTGCTTTTAAACCTTTTTTTTCCTGTACAGCAAAGAACAGATAAATGGAAGATGCAGTTTTCAAGGTCAAAGTTAATATGGGCTAAATGAAATTTTTGAAAGAAACTTCTTTTTAAAAATATCATGAATAAGCACAGAAGATTGGTGATGTCTTCTAATTGGCACAACCCCTATATACCAAGTAGCAATCAATGCATACACTCATACGCTCACATGTCCTATTTAAATATGCCTCCATGTGAGCCAGAATAAATATTTCTTCTTCAAATTTCTCTTATCAAAATATTTTTCTCACAAAACCAGAAAAAGAAGCAGTTGGCATATTAATTACTTCTCTATTCCTGTGATAAATCACCATGACCAAAGAATCTTATAAAAGAAGGGTTTTAATTTGTACTTACAATTTTAGAGATGTATAGCATCTTTGCTTGATGGCAAAGCAAAGATGTGGAGACTAGAACAATGGAGAGCTTGCATCTTGACCACAGGTAGGAGTCAGAGAAGGCTATGTCAAAATAACAATGGTCTTTTGAAACCTCAAAGGCCCAGTGTCATACTTCCTCCTTCTCTTAATCCTTTCCAGTCATCAACTGAATACCAAGCACTTAAATATAATCCTATGTGAACCACTCTGATTAAAATGACCAGAGTTAATGTGTTTATATTTCTCGTGGCTTCTCTGTACCTCTTGTCATTTGAAACATGACTTGAAGGAGAACATTGTGATGTTTCTACTTTGTGTTTTTCTCAAATGGCACACTCCCATTCTTTGGGTAAGGAGCATGTTTAAGACCCTATCCATATGAGTGATGTTTAAATTTTGTGGATTATGAAATGCATGTCTTCATTATCAATGATTACAGAATGTTACCCCCCAAAATATTGTTTTCCTTAAAAGTTTCAAGATGTTGCAATTAAGGAGATGGATCTGTTAGTGAAGTGTTTTCTTTTCAAATGTAAGGTGTTATTTATCCACAGAACTCATGTGAAAAAAAAAACTTCAGTGATGCCATATGCTTGTAATGCTATTGATGGAGACATAAATGGATGGAACCTGGACTCATGGACCATTGGTCTAATCTACTTTGCAAGTTCCAAGGCAATGAGGGACTCATAAAGCAAAATATATAGCACCTGAGGAATGGAACTCAAAGTTTTCCTCAGATCTCCATACTCCTATGCACACAAGCACACATATCCAGGTTCCTATGCATGCACACTCATGCAAGTACACACACACACACACACACACACACACACACACAGCTCTTGGTTCCCTAGAACTTTGAGTTTTTATTAAGGAATCTAATAATAGTTGACTAGCAAATGTTTATTTAGATGAGATATTTTCTTGTGTGATCTTATGAAAGTACTTTCTATCCTGGGCAGAAAGTGGGCCATGGTATAGTATGGTAGAGATTTGATGATGTTTGATGAGAATAATACTTCAGAAGCAGTTGTTGGGGAAACATTTAAAGTTAGTCATCTCAAGGAGTGCCTGGTTATAGTCTTGCCCTAACCACTGACCCACCATTTGAAAGAAAAAAAAAAGTTTAGGTGAACCCAAATGGCATCAACTAAAAAACAAAGAAAATACCTGCATAGCTAATTTATACTTTAAATGTGTAGTCCACACTCAGCAATCTATTTTGACTTCCTATTTCAGGTGGACCTGATTCATTTTTGAAATTCAATCATGATGTTGTACATCACATAATAAGTACACATAGTAATGGGTTTCAGTATGATCTTTTTGGGCATGTTTATAAGTTTGATTATACTCACTGTCCAGTAAACTCTCACCTTCCTCCCAATCTGAGAACCATATTCCCTATCAGTCCTCTCCTTACTATTTTTTCATGTTGTCATTGTTCTTGTTTTGAGAACCTAGTGAGCTTAAAGTAGGGTTGCTTACCACAACATAGCTCAAGTTTTCTCTTTGTTTGTTTTGCTTTTGTTTTTTTTATTTTGTTGTTATAATTTTACAGGATCATAAAACTTACCAATAACTACATAACAGGACTAAATCCTGAAGCTAAGTATCTGTAGGACCTAAGGGAACAATTGAGTCCCATGAAACCCTTTCCATCCTATGACAGGATGTTAGTAGACCAGTCTTAAGTAGGCCATGCACATGTAATTGTTTCTGAGGTGAATATAAGAGTAAAAGGACATGTCCTACTTGGAAATCAGTATTTTTGCCTAAAGGGAGAGTTAGCATAAAATTTTTATGGAAAAATATGTCTGGTGCCAAATCATTAGTTCCATAAAATAAAAACAGTGACAAAGACACATTTACTAAAAACCCAATGTTTCAGCCAATTCCAAGTTGGCTCTCAGAGTTGTCTGCTGGGGTAGCCTCCAGTTAAATACCATTTGAAGAGGAAAATAAAAATCGGGTGGAAGAAAAGCAGTCCAAGGCAAGATAGTCGTGGGTTCATTTCTCTCAGTAAAATCAGAGAAGTGATTAATGCCATTCCTTGTTATAACTCAATTAACATGTACAGAAGAAAAAAATAACCACAGCAATGCATCAAATTCCAATGACAGGACAGAAATGAAAGAACACAAATTAAGTCACTCGTTGTACACGTCAGTGATTTGCCTTAGATAACTTGAAAATTATACCTAGTAATCATGACTAAAAACTCTCTTAGCCTATTCAGACGTGCTGTGTTTATAGTTAGTTTCATTTTCCCAACAGACAATCTGTTTTTCAGACTGTTACTCCTCTCTGTTCCTCTTTCTCTCTCCCTCTTATTTCCTTTAAGTAATTTAAGCCATCTAGTGTGTACCTTGTATATTTTTGAATATTTATAATTTTCTCACTTTATCAACAGAGATTAAAGACTTAATCTAGCAGGTAATCCCATTATCTTTCCTGATAAAAGTAAGCATATCTTTGGTTAGTGCCTGTGGAACCCAAGGAATTTATCACCAGTGAATAAAAAATTCCAATTAGTCCTTTGATTTCTTTCCAGTCATGTGGATCTTCAACTTATTCACTTGAATGCATATATTTACCACTGTTTTACCAGGAGATATTTTCAGAGCTTATAGAAAATTGATTCAGATCAAAACTTAAATGATTTAAATTGAGAAATGTTTGCATGCAAATATTTTTGCAGGGACAAAGTCTACTATGGAAAGAAATAGCAAACAGACTGGAGCAAGGCTTGACATCGAAGCTTTCTTTAGAAATCTACGGTGGAGGAAAATGTACTTCAGAGTAAGTCTGAATGCAATGCTTTCAAGATATTCTCTCAATTTTTTTCTTGTTGTAAAACCCTCCAGACACATATGAATGTACCCACAGCAGGGATGGAAAAGTGTGAGAATAGCAATATCTGAACTTATCTGGACAATACTCTGGCAGTATTGGTCAAAATCCTAGTGCTATTGTGAAGTATGGATACCTAGGATATTGGTAAATAGTCACTAAGTATACCGGGACAAAGGGAATTTTATTTAATATATGTCTTTGTTGTTATTACGTTATTAGGATAATGAATGTCTTAATTTTTTAATCCCTCATAAATTAAAATTAACCACAGGGGCTCAAAGCCGTTGTCTGACCATTGTGCTTTCTAGCACCTTATATAGAAGTGATGGTGGGAACATGGGTTATAAACACGAGTCTTAACTCTGACTGTTGAAAATGGAAAAAAAGACTGCTGTTGAATATTTTTCAAAGATTTTTATTACATGTTGATTGCACACAATAATAGATTTCGTCATCATGCAGTTCATGCATGCTAGCAATTGTGTTTGACCCCAACCACTCCCCTTCCTCTCTATTCTTCCTGTCACTCTCTCATCCCCTTTCTCATTTCCCCTCTTATTTCCCCTGTGAGTAAATTATTTTAATTAGGGTCTCTCACAGGAGCACGGGCAACTTACCTGTGGCAAACCACAGAGGCAAATATCTCTTCCTCCTCTAGCCACCATAATTGCCTCTAGAGTCCTCTCAGAGAGAGCCAGAAAACTGCATTCTAATTTCAGAATCATCAGACCCAGACTGACACAGGTGAAATGATCATTTTGGGCAACCAACTAAGGAGACTACAAACACAGGAAGAAATCTCAGCTTTTGATATTTAGTGGGACAGAGCACACAGTGGATGCTCTGCAGTTGCCAGTCAGGTGACTTCTGAGATCAGACCAATCTCTTTTGGTTCTCCCATGGAGATAGAATGCTGGCAAATGACCTAGTGATATCATTTTTAAACTGTGCTTTTGTTATTGTTGCTGTTGTTGTTGTTGTTGTTGTTGTTGTTGTTGTTCTTCTTCTTCTTCTTCTTCTTCTTCTTCTTCTTCTTCTTCTTCTTCTTCTTCTTCTCCTCCTCCTCCTTCCTTTTCTTGTTGTTGTTGTTGTTTTTCTTCTTCTTCTTTTCTTCTTCTTCTTCT
>NW_022196891.1:13513269-13526876 GCF_008632895.1 Mastomys coucha
TTCTTTTCCTTCTCCTTCTCCTTCTTCTTCTTTTTTCTTCTTCTTTGATAATCCTGAATTGTAAGACTGCAAAGAGGATGGTTTAGTCATTACACATACTCTTATTCACTCATCAAGGGCAATGGAAGATATTCAGAAAAAAAGATGAGAGTCTCATAAGCCTAGGCCTCTCCCCTAGGGTTGATGGGCAGCTAACAATTCCTAGGTGTAGAGAGACTCATGAGGTCCATCACTCTAGTGGGTTATGGGTTTGGGAATTTCAGTAATATCTCCTCTTAGAATGATCATTCTTTCTTCTTTTTCTGAAAAGAAATCCCCAAAGTTCAGAATCTCCACGTACTTGAAAATGAGAGAAAATCTTCCTTAGGATCTGTTCTTCACAGAAATGTTTTCAGCAACTAGAATCACAGGTTGTGAATCCTTACTCAGTCCTCCAATGTGTTAAAGGTGGACCAGGGAAATGGCCAAGAAAATGCTAAACTGAAAGCCTCAGAGGACACTCACTAAAGTGTGTATGAGTGGAAGATCTCCCACAAAGTCTTAGCGGTCATTAATACTTTAAGTATGGCAGTCAGATAGAAATTAGAGGCTAAGTATGAGGTCTTGGGGAGATATTATCATTATTACATTACCTAAACCTGCTATTATACCCCCAGAACACTCTCTGGAGCACTCAGACATACATGTGTCCTTCACTGTAGGGATGATTTCATTTCTGTACTTCTGGGAGAGTCCATACATAGTTATTGCAATTGAATCTTATAAGTATAATTTTTAAATAACCAGAACACATATTCAACATTTTAATCAAGATTTGTGCTATAGATCTACAGAGTTAAGACATATTCATTAATCATAATTTGATAATATAATGAAAATCTGTATAATTTTTTTACAAGTAAGATAATTGAAAGCTTAGAGCCCTAATAATATGCCCAATGATTTCACCTATACTTTTATTTTTGTAATAAAATACTTGAACTCATTCTGTTTGCAATAAACTTTTTTAAAGATTTTTACGAGATTTTTTAAAATTATTTTTAATTTTTGACTTACATACTCACAGATCAAAAGCAGGCTTCAGGTATTTTGGGAGGCGGGCTGTCTGCAGCTAGGATCCGCCAGAGCTAGTGAGCCAACTCTGGGCTTTTTTAACACAAAGTGCTCTTTACTACTGAGCCACCTCACCAGTTCTGAGAAAATGTGTTAAAACAGATTTAAGGGCAGGAGAGGAGATAGCAAGATGGAGAGCAATGATTTTTAAAAGACAATTATTAAATGAAGTATCAAATAAGGCCATGACATATATTATTTTAAAAGGGTAAAGAAAAAAAATGTATTGTGTTCAGGAATTCCTTAGAAAAACAAAACACAAGATGCAAGAGTGTAGCAAATACAAGCAAAACCCCCAGGAAACAGAGGCAGACCAGCCTCTGCCGGTGCAAGGGCGCAGTGAGAATTCAAGGAGTCCAAACACTGTTTCCATCCCGTCCACAATTAACCGGTACCTGGAAGGTGAGAATGTGTTGTGCACTTGGAGAGAAGTGGAACTGTTCATTCCCCCGGTTGCTTTTCAGCTGACAGTGACTCGATTCAATTTCATACTTAAAAAAAAAAAAAAAAAAAAAAAAAAAAGGCAGAGATTCCTTGATAAAGATCTAACTATGCTTTTAAAATTTATGAGGAGTTGCCAGTTTGTTTTTTTTTGTTTTGTTTTGTTTGTATGTTCAGTAAATTCCTATATTTGGGGACTCAAGAGATGCCTCAGCAGTTAAGAGCACTGCGGAGATTCATTGCTCTTCTTTAGCCTCAGGAGTCACATGTACTCATTTGGCAGACACACGTACACATGCATACAAACAGTCACACACAAAGAATAAAAATAAGCCTTTGATTTTTAAGTTTGCACTTGGCATTTTCACTTAAACTGCATTCTAAATGCCTGATCTGAGATGTTGGGAACCTTTCTGTACATTTATGAAGTATCGATTTGGGTTAATGCAATTAAAAAGTTGAACACCATTTCTGACACTACATGTAAAAGGTGATAGTGAAAGGTCCAAAAACGTAGGGAATAAAAATTTTCAATTCCATGAGAAGCATACTGGGCTCCTCAGAGGGAAACACACAGTGGGTCTTCAGTCAGTGACAACTCTGACTTAGGGAGTTGTGTCAGCTCCTAGGACATCTAGCTGGAAGCGATAAGAAGGCCAGAACTGAGCTGTTTTCTAAAATTCTTTAAGGTCTCAGCAAATATAGTGAAACGAACATAGCAGCCAACCAGATTTGTACTAATGTCACTGCTTTGCTCCTACCAAACATATTAGAGGCTGCCTAACCCTTATGGAAAATTCCCCTAACGCTCCATGAAAGGGGGCCAAGAAGCCCCTCAAGTCATTGTTATTTGGATGAATGGTTGACCCTGTATGCTGGTCATTTCTGCAGAATAGACCGTCTTTGTCTTTGCATACTATTTGAGTCTGGGGTCTTTCTTTAGAAATTCTTGGATCCTAATTCTAGAAAGAGGGAAGAAGTCACCTGGGAAGTATCAAGGGTGTATAGAATAGGACCCAGGAGGTAAGGGAAGAAGTCACCTGGGACGTATCAAGATTGTATAGAATAGGACCCAAGAGGTAAGCAACTTTGCACTTGGGTTCACAGTGCCCAGGAAGGTATGAGATCCATGAAAAGGTTGATGAGAGAACCTAGCAGACAGGTGCTAGTTGTTTATTCTGATGACCTGAGTTCAGTCCTCAGGACTCCCAAGGGGAAAGCCGAGAATCAGTTCCTGCACGTTATCCTCTGACCTCTCCCTAGGCCTGGCCTGTTGCATACACATAGGCACAGGCATGTGTGCACATGCACATTTACACACATACACACACGTAAATGGATAAATGTAATTTAAAATAAATTTTCGAAAGAAAGAAGGAAGGAAAGCAAAGATGCGCAGATTCAATCTCCAAACCCCCACTTAAGTGATCCCACCTCAGGGACTTCACGGTGTTGCTCCATCTCCTCCTGCAACGGGTTGTCTCCATTATCAGTCGAGTTTGCAACAGCTGATGGGAAGCCATTCCAAAAGAGATTATAAATGTTCATGCATTTCTTATCAGCTACTTACCTCATTGTTATATCAAAATGCCTGATAAGAAGCATACAAGGAAGGAAGGGCAGACAAAATTGCTATACTGGAGGGACACAAACTCAAGAATGAATGTATGTATGGCAAGTAGAGTAGAGATTTGCATATATTTGAAAGAATGAATAATATGAAGTGAAGATAAAAATTATTGTGGGAGAGGTGGCTTCATGGATAAAACAGCTTGCCGCTCTTGCAGAGGACAAAAGATCAGCTCCAAGGACCCCTGTTACATTTCTCACAACTGCCTGTAACCCTAACAACAGGGCCATTAGCTTTCTTCCTCAAGTATGAGCTCATTCCACACACATAAAAAGGAAGCCAAAATGAGAATGTGAGACACCTGTAAATTAGTTCTCCTGGACAGTGCTCAGTAACTGGTAGTGTCGTTTGGAAGAAGATGCAAATGCTTGGGTCCCACAGCTAGGAAGAGACAGAGGTGGGTTCAGAGTCAAGATCTACCTAACAATATCCTTCTGCCACTGTGTTTCTCCTCTCTGAAGCTGAAACTCTGTTTGTCATCCCAGTCCCTGTAATTGGAAGGAGGCTTGCCAGCAAGACAAAATCAGATAAGACGTTCTCTTTACTCTCTGACTGAGAACGAGATTGCCTCTGCCTGAGCTGACTCTCCAACTCAATTAAGCTAATGCCACATGATTGGTTTATTTAAAAATCCATTCTCTCAGTCCAGTGCTCATGATTGCCACATTTGTAACTTAAAATCAATCAACGGTCCTGATCTGGTACCTTGTATAAACAGTACTTCAAATGAAATAGTTTTCAGATGATTAAATCTCTCTGAGTTGAGGTTAGAAAGAGAAGGCCATCTTCAAATGTCAAGGTGGAAACAATTAAAATAACTTCTTAAATAGAAGTTTCTACTATACATTTCTGAATTTCACCTGGAGCCCTAGCTTTTTTGAAATCTAACATTAATAAAAGCCTACATTCACTAAGAGGAGTTAAATCAAACATAATTCTGTGTTTTTATTAATAAGGAATTGATTTTGTGTTAATCCATTTCCAAGCTGTTACCTATTTAATTTGTCATGATAAAGTGTATCAAAACATTTAAAAAAGAATGTGCTATGACTATACAATCTGCAAAAAAAATTCTGTTTTCAAATACAAATGCTTAAACATTGATAAGATTCATTCTCTTTTCTCTGGTATCACAAACATCTACTGTATAGGCTATGTTAGTCAGTTAACTCATTCTCACCCATCAATATGGTCGCCAACAGTATCGAATTTCTTTTCACCATTCTCTTGTTTTACTTTATTTTCATACTTTTTGTTAGACCTTCCTTTTTCTTTTTTTTTAAAGTACGTAAATGGGGGGGAGGGGTTGTGTGTGAGTATGTTCGCAAGTGTGTGTGATGAGATCACAGAACAACCTCAGATGTGGACTCTGATTTCCATGTTCTTTGAGGCAGAGTCATTTATTGTTGTGGCTTACCAGCTAACCAGTAAGCTTTGAGAGATGCTCCTCTCTCTATCTCCTATCTTATCTTAGGATTACTGTTGTAGACATGGGTATAATGGTGTCTGATTTTAGGTGGGTTCTGAACTCAAGTTTCCATACTTGTATATTAAGTGCTTTACTCACGGAACTATGTTCAAAGCCCATGTACATCTTTCTTTCTTTTTTAATGGATTTTTTTTTTTACTTACTCACTTTACATCCTGCTCACTGTCCCCTTCTCTGTCAACCCACTCCCCACAATACTTCCTCACCCCACCTCCCCTTCTCCTCTTACTGGGTGGGGGCTCTCTTGGTATCTCATCTACCCTGGAACTTCAAATTTCTGCAAGACTCAGCACTTCCTCTCCCATTGAGCCCTGACAGGCAGCCCAGCTAGTAGAACATACCCCATGTATAGACAAATTTTGGGATAGACCTCATTCCAGGTGTTTGGGACATTCATGAAGGCTAAGCTACACATCTACATATGTGTAGGGAGGCCTAGGCCCAGCCTGTGAATGTTCTTTGATTGGTGGTTCAGACTCTGAGAGGCCCAAGGGTCCAAGTTAGTTGACTCTGTTGGCCTTTCTGTGGAATTCCTCTCCCCTTTGGTCAATGGGAGTGACCTTAACTATGACTTACAACATTGGGGATATAGAACCTGAAGAAGCCACCTCTTGTAGTCAGGCAGACACACCATGGGGCAATAGAGACACAAATCCACCTCTAAAACCTAAAATGTACCCTGTCTATAAGAAATGCAGGCACAGGAGATGGAGCAGAGACTGAGGGAATGACTAGCCAACTAACCTACCCAACTTGAGACCTATCCCATTGGCAAGCTTAAATCACAATATTATTGATACTCTGTTTTTCTTGCAGATAGGACTATGTTGTCCTCTGAGAGGTTCTACCCAGCAATTGACTCAAACAGATGTAGACTCCACAGCCAAGCAGTGGATAGAGATTGGGGACTCTTATAGAAGAATAGGCGGAAGGATTGCAGGCCCTGAAGGGGATAGGGATTTCATATTTTTCTTTATGACAAAAGAAGGAGCTCTCATAGTTCCTTGGGTACCCTAAGAAATACTGGACAGATTTTTGGAAAGTACATATTCATAGTGAACTGAAAGATGTATTTACAACATACTTACTCTGAGACTGCCTTCATTACAGGCTAAACATTGTTTTCAGTGTGATCAGGGAGAAACAGATAGTAAGATGGCCAAAGAGCCTCAAACTATCCCACATCCACACAATTTTTTAATGTTGTTGTTATTATAAACTATGTGTGGGAAATCTGTGTGTACTTCCTAAGCTCAACCTTCTTTTTTTTTTAAATTTTTACTCAGTGACTGTGTATGCAGTTGTGCACACATATATAAGTGTGCACATGCATACTTCTAGTCTGCTCTTTGTGTCTTCCTCTGTTACTCTCTATCTCTTTCTATGAAATAGGGTCACTCACTAAAGCCAGAGCTTGATGATTAAACTAGACTTGCTGGTAGGAAAGATCAATTATCAAAACCACACCTATAGATTATCTAGTAGGTCAGCATGACATAGACAATGTCTTTTTTTTTTTTTTTTTTTTTTTTTTTTGGTTTTTCGAGACAGGGTTTCTCTGTGTAGCCCTGGCTGTCCTGGAGCTCACTCTGTATACCAGGCTGGCCTCGAACTCAGAAATCCGCCTGCCTCTGCCTCCCAAGTGCTGGGATTAAAGGCATGCGCCACCACCACCCGGATGACAATGTCTTAATTGAAGAACTTTCCCAGTGAATTCTAGGTGTACCAAGAAATACATCAGTAAAAATTGAGCAAAACGGGGATACCTCACAAAATACCAAAAAGCAAGGGAGGTCCATTAAGCCTTAAGACAAAGAGCTTCAGAAGAATTTACAGAGCAAACACCCATCCCCAAGGAATTCACAATTCCAAGAAACATCCCCAGGTAGGGCAGATCTCCCCCACCCCTCCTGCCTACCACAGGTATCTAATCCTCACCTGGAGGAGAAAGGTCAATAGAAACAAAAGAACAATGGGAAATATAAAGTATAACCAGCCCATGTTGTAAATTGTAACCAGTCCATGTTGTAAGCTGTAAAACTCTGTTCTGAAAAGGTATAAAAACTTAAGAGCTTTGTTTCCTCTGGGTCGTTCTTGTCCCGAATGCAGGGTCACCCTAGTATACCAGTTTCAATAAAAACCTCGTGCAAATTTCGATGATCTCCTTCCTGATTCTTCGTGAGTAGGGCACCCACACCGAATACAACACATACACATGTGTAGACATGTATTGGAAGAACTAGAACTGTCTTAGAAATAATGTAATAGCATATTTTATTCACTGTAATTAAAGAATTCCCAATCTATTCATGGTGTCATGTTATCATTTGAAAAATGTAGATGCATGATATCTCATGAAACTTTAAGCAAGTAATTTTTTTCTGGTAGAATGGGGTTGTAAAATGTTGATTGACAGTATTTTCTAATAAATAACTATATGTTTATTGGAGAAAGACTGTCTTATGCCTGTATGAATATGGCATCTGCCAATAATGAATCTAATGGCTTATAAATTAGGCAGGAAATAAGAGGTAGGACAACCAGGAGGAGAAAAAATTCTGGGATAAAGCCAGGTGGGAGATTCACCTAGGAAGATGTGAAGAGACAGATACATGGTAGCCGAGCACAGGTAAACAGATACATGGCTGAATCTAGGTTAAAATGTATGGGTTATTGTAAGTCATCATCTAGTCAGAGAAGAGCCAAGCTATATGGCCAAGGTATTTGTAAATATATTTGATTTAAGTCTTATATCTAGGATCATGTAGCCAGAAGGAAGAAACAGACTTAATTACTATATAATGGCACTCAACTTAGAGCAATTAGAACCGAAGCTTAAGGCGTGAATGAAAGATGGGAGGTAGGGGAGGTTGGAGTGAGTGTCAGGCTAGCTGGACAAGAGCCCTGGTCTATTTAAAAAAGAAGGAAAGCAGACCAAAGCCTGAGGGCACAATAACTACAACTTCTCCCAGCACAGTTAAAAGCTTGCTGAAGAGTTTGGCCTGGAGCCATGAAGCCTGAGGCAAGTCAGAAGCCTGGAGGGTTGGAAAGGCTCAGAAGTGGAGGGTTGGAAAGGCTTGGGCAGGTCTGCCATTCCAACACTAGTGCTGGAACAACAACGCAGTGTACAAAATAAAAGCCACAGCAGCTAAACTGATAGGGTGTTAAGCTTAAAATTGGTAAAAGAAAAATAAAGTTCTTAGAGAGATGTTTTGAGATTAAACACAAAAAATGTTTTCTACATTTGGGATGAAGAAAGCACAATGACACAGGGCATCTAGATTCCATACGATTGTGCTTTGTTTTTCAGTATAGAAATGGCTGTTTTTCAATGATTACAGTTCTACATGTCCTTTTTGGGAAAATCAGAATAAGGAAGACTTAGAGAAAGAAGAGATGAAGAAATTAGATACTATATTAAAGATCATAAAAGAGGGGTTAAAAGAATCTTTAAATCAAAATAGAAAAACCCTCAGAAAAATACAATCTGAAACTTACTATAATAACATCAAAAAATGTAGTTCCAGTTGGAAAGGTTCCATGGGGGCTTGAGAAATTAGGATAGCAGCCCATAGACATACAATGTATTGAAATAAGAATCCAGATTCTGCTTATTAATGCTGTTAAAGCAATGCCATACAATGGATTGTGTCTTCATTTTATATAGTTTGGAGAATTTTATACATCATAAAATTGATACATAATATAATGGACCTCTGCCTTGAGTTCTGAGGAGGATGATTCTAAGATTATACATTTATTAGAAGTGATGGCTATCTTAGACATGCTCTTACAGATTAAAACTGATGATGCTTAGATGTATACATCCATTAAAATTCAACCATTTCATGGACATTATGTCATAAAGCCTATGCCAGATACAGTTTGCAGTCCTACACATCAAGCCATTATAAAAAGACATGACTTTTAAGGAAATGCTCATAGAACAGAAGGAGGATCTGGTATCTCCCAAATATAGCTTAAAATGTTGTTGACTTTCATTTTTTTCTGAGATCTTAATATATGTTCTGATGCTACTACTTGAGAACAGCTCTGATACTGGCTGAGACATAAAGAAAAAAATGTCTGTGCATAGCCAATAGATCTTGTTGACCACAAAATCCTTAAGACTTTTCATACCATTCTTTTAAATGGCATAGATAAAGATTGATATTACAATGTGATACACAATCCAAACTAACTTTTAAAGAAAGACAAATGTCTTTCATTTGTACAAGCAATGAGTGGAAAATCATATTTAATTAATCTGTATGCCCTGCATATTCCATACAAAAGTCTTTTTAGAACTATATATTGCTTGTAAAGTTTGTATATTACAGAATGGAGGGCCAAGAGGGTAGCCTGACAGGATTCACTCTTTGGTATGCTGAGATAATGTTCTAGCACGATGCTTGTTACTACTTCAACTGCATTGAAAAGTTGTTTTCTCTAAAGACTTGGTCCCAGGACAACTTCAGAACAGCTGGCTCACTTGATCCAGCCTTTGAGACTATTCCAGTCATATAAGCATGCATTTTTCAGCATACAGAGACTGGACAACAAATGCTACAGCCAGCTTCCTTTTTTTAATTTTTTTATTGGTTGTTTTATTTATTTACATTTCACAAATGTCTGTCAGATATTCTGAAGCAGAAGGCTGAAGGCAATGCCCCAATGTTTTAGAATCCTTTATAGCTGTTCAGACAGCCAACTTTCTGTCATTTCTAAAACTTTAGAAGTGTTTGTCTGTACTTCCTACTTACTCAGGTACTCCTTCTCAAGTATCTGTTGAGGTCAAATACTAGATAGTCATGGTCTTACTACAAGCTTGAATTGTTAGGATTTAAGAAGATGTTCTAAATCTAAAAAAGATGTTTTAGGTTGATAATGCAAGTTAGAACAGTAATTGATTTAGATGCATAACTCTGAACTCACTAGGGTAGGATAGATAATAGGAAATTTTCCTTAATTGACAAATACTATGGACTTGACATTATAAATATACATCATATGGTATAGTTTTCATAATTGTTATAATTGTTTTCAATTTGTATTTGAAAAAAGAACCTTTTATAGTACTTCAAATGAGAATTGTAGAAAGAATATCTAATTTCTGTATGGCTATGGTATTTGTTAATAAGTCTGATGGACAATGGCTTAGGTAGTAAATAAGAAGTGGGACATATGGAAGAAGTGATAATTCTGAGATAGGACCAGGAGAGATTCACTTGGGAAGGTGTGAGGAGAGACACATTGTACCAGAGCACAGTTACATACATGTCACATAATGTATGTAAAACTAAATCAGTTATTCTAAGTTATGACCTAGTCAGAGAATAGCCTCACAATATGGCCAAGGTATTTGTAAATATCTTTTGAGTCTGAGTCTTCTTTCTGTGAGCATGGTGCTCCATAGAAGAACTGGATCAAACTACTACATTATATTGTTCATGAGTTTTAAGCCAGGCCACATTTGCAAGGGACAGTTTCTAAGTACAGAATCAAATAATAAATTATAGATGTTATAAATTCTTAAAAGTTGTGACTTTTGCCGTAGAAATAGTGCAGCATATTTGAGTTGAGGTCTTACATTAATTCGGTGGACTAATCTAAATTTGATTGAAAGTGGATTTGAATTTAATGGATAAACTACTGAAATTTATGTCTATGGAAATGGTTGAAGGGATAACTTTGTGTTGTAAACTACACAAAGTACATGCCATTATAGTAGATTTAATCTTCTACAATCTATTAACTATGGCACTCAAGTGTCTCAAACACACCATTAGATGAAAGTATAAGAGAGAGAAATAGGGTGTGTGTGTGTGTGTGTATGTGTGTGTGTGTGTGTGTGTGTGTGTGTGTGTGTGTGAGAGAGAGAGAGAGAGAGAGAGAGAGAGAGACCTCTTTGTTGTGTTGTTTCTTTTTCCTGTGGAAACACAAATAATTTTCCTTATATGTTTTGTCCTAATTTCTAAGCAAATATCCCCATGGTAAGAAGAATAAAAGTATGCTATTTCCAATGAAAGATTTAATAATATCCTGGGCCATAATTTTAAGTATCCTATGTAGGAATTGGAGAGATCGCTTGATGGTTGAGAGTGCTTGCAGCTCTTCATTAGACTCTACCTCAGTTTGTAGCAAACACATTTGGTGGATAACAAAAACCTATAACTTCAGCTACAGGAAATCTGAGGGACTCTTGACTTTGTTGAGCAATTGCTTTCATCTGACCATATATGTATATGCACATACATATACACATACACATGTGTATATACATACATTTATACACACAAATGTAAAGAAAATAAAAAATTTTTAAAACTTGTTCCATATAACTTGGGACATAGAGACAGGCAGATTTCTGAGTTTGAGGCCAGCCTGGTCTACAGAGTGAGTTCCAGGACAGCCAGGGCTACACAGAGAAACCCTGTCTCAAAAAACCAAAACCAACCCAAAGCAAAACAAAACAAAACCAAACAACAACAAAAATCTTGTTCCATATAAATGGTAAGTGAATTAATCTTATTTTTGTTCCTGGGATTTATGCTGGGTGTTCTCAAGACTCAAACTTTTCAGTATTTGGCTTAGTTATAGGGATTGGTCATCAGCTCACTATCAACACTCACTGAGGACAAACAGGATATCTAAAGGAAGCTTGACATTCTTCAGTAGCCCACTCTCACTGACGTGCCAGTCGCATGTGTGTAATCTCTCTATTTAGTAATCAATTCAGACTGCAGCTTTCCAAGTCTCAGGAAAACCAATGCTTTATCACTTTGTGCTCATAAAATATAATTCTCAGCTCTACACAATTCAAATCATCTTTCTTAGAAAAGAATCAAAACTTCATATCTTTACTATCAAGTCAAATATATATACTTTGATATGTAAATGTGGTAGGGAAAATACACCACACCACATTAAAAAAAATATATGTTCAAATACCAGCATCCCCTTGTCTTGTGACTCAGAAAATTGCTAATGGTGAGATTTCCAAAGTAGGCTACTAGTTCTATAAAGTTATTAACAGTTTCCTTCTAAATGTATCAAATATGTACTACTGAAAATCTATCATTCTTAAAAAAGAAAAAGATAAGTGTGCATCTGTGGACAGAGAGGAAGTATATGATCTACTTAGCCTTAACTGTCAGTTTGACACAATGTAGATTCGTCCAAAGAAGAAGTCTGAATGAAATAACCTGTCTTCAAGGGCCTGTCTGTAAGAGATTATTTTGATTGTTAATTCATTTAGAAAGACTCAGCCTACTATTGGCAGCCCCAATGCCTCTAAAGGTTCACTTGGATTATAATATAAATTTAGATAACTATGAGCCTGAGTGAGCCAGAGAGTAAGCCTCAAGGAGCCTGCCTCTACTGTTTCTGATGTGCCTGATTCACTTATTTGCTGAATGATGATGGGGTTTGACCTAAATGTGTAAGCCAGATAAACTTATTCTTTCCCAAGTTGCTTTTAGTTGTAGTGTTTTATCATAGCACACAAAGAAAGCTAGAAGAGAAATAAAGACAAGATTTTGTGGTACAAACATTTTTAATATGAATTTCTGTCAGGACATACCAAAGCTTCTAAAAGGGACGTAAAATGGATGCTCATCAGTATAAATAAATAATGCATATTTTCCTTACTGGGAGTATAGCTGGACTTGTTTTCTCACATTCTTTGTAGTTGATGGAACAAGTTACTATATTTGGAGACAAGTTTTGAAAAAAACATATTATGTCCCTTGGATTATTCACACTCTTTGGAGGATATGAGTGATGTGTTCAAATTGAGTAGCTATGGAAGATTTATTAATACCACTATAAGAACACAGAGTCCCTTTATCATGAGAATAAGAGAGTAGTAGATGTCTTTCTCTGTTCTTTACAGGCAAACATACCCTTACATTCTCATATATATAATTCTCTCTCTCTCTTACTCTCTCTCTCTCTCACACACACACACAAACACACACACACACATACACACACACACACACACACACACATACACACACACACACACACACACACAAAGTGTGAGAGCAGGATGTATTATCAAAGTCCCTCCATACAGCTGGGTACTGTATCTAAAGATTCTACCACAAAAAGAGAAACTATATGTACATACTCAGACACACTCATGTCACACTTTACATAAAGATAAAACAAAGGACAAGAAATAGATGTATGCAGACTTATCTGTGGGTCCAATATAGTTTTTAGTATCAAATACAATTTATAAATAGGTTTTTACATTTGGGCCAAGGAGTATTCGTTAGGACCAAAATAGGATTATCTAAGGATCCAGCTAGCGACTATCTTTGGACACGAGGACAAAGGTCCATTTTTCTTTCTAACACCCTACATGTATAATTATGACAAGTTAAAGATATGCTTTTCAATTTGTCTGCTGTTTTACGAAAATATCTGAAAAAGACCAATTAAGGAGTAAAGGGCTTATTAGAGATTTATAGGTCATGAGACAGTCCACAGAGGAAGTAATGATACACAGCTGGTCACATGGCCTCTACAAGCATCAAGGAGAAAGACGTGAATGTTGATGTTCCCCATACATAGCTGGAAGTCTTTCCATATTATCTATTAAATTCTGAAGCTATGTTACAGATATTTCCTGTAGTTTGACTCCTAGGTGAGTTTAGATCCTGTTAAATTGACAATGAAATTAGTCATCATGTTGTGTGAATAGCTATTAAAACAATAAAATAAGAATTTGTTTTTCTGTTATAAAGACCATGTCCCAGACAGAAGTGTGTCTTTATTTTTTTTCACTTAGTAATACCTCTTAATGAAACCCAACTCTGTCATGTGTCTCACTCAAGCTTCAGAGGAGAAGGAATAAGGAAAGGATTGTTTGTGTAGACATATCAAAGACTCAAAAGTAAGCAAATATATATATATATATATATA
>NW_022196891.1:13526887-13535765 GCF_008632895.1 Mastomys coucha
ATGAAAAAGAAAATGCCTCCAAAAGACTGGTTCCTGGGCATTTCCCTTATGATAGATATAGGAGATCCCAGATGATTGTATGTGGGACCACTCCTTGACAATTTGTAGAAGATAACAGGGAATGCCATGGGTAGCAAGCCATTCAGCAGTGTTGCTTCCTGGCTGCTTTGGTTTCTATCTTCAAGTTTATGCTTTCACTTCCCCCGATAATGGCCTAATCTATAGACAAACAAAGCTTTTCCTTGTCAAATTGCTATTGGTCACCGTATTTTATCCTAGTAATAGAAATCAAGCTATGGCACATGGTTTGTGGTGCTCAAACTCAGGTCTTGATGCAGTGTGACAAGACCTTTGTGGACTAAGCCATATCCCCAGCATCAACTCTTACTATTTCTGAAAGATAGCATTTTCAGTATAAATGAAGTATAACTTCTCACAGTGGTATATCATACCACTATGGTCTGAAATTTTAATTAAATGAATCTGGATATAACAAAACAACACATAATTGTTGCGTGAAATATAAAAATGACACCATCGCACACCATCTCTGCCTACTCTCTGGCCCTGACAATCTCACCACCTTCCTGGCTAGCCCATGCAGCAACTGCCCATCTCGAAGTTCTCTTGCTGAAGATTCTGCTCATATTCCCAGTCATCTGCCCCCTATGGTTAGGGGTCACAAACCCAAGTAACCCAGGAACATCAAAACTCTAGAGGCTTGTAATTTATCAATCAGATTTATATCAATAAATTCTCACTCCACAAAATGTCCACACAATGAACTCAGGGCCAATTGATATTGATAAAAATTGCCCACCTAATAAGATAAATTGTCCTATAATTACCCATCCTTTTAAAGATATTCATAGCTACCTGTGGCTATTTAAAGCCATGTGGAATCTAGATCATCTTTCTCTTCCTGCATCTTCGTTCCTTCTCCCCTGTCTCTCCTATTTCTATGTCTCTCCTCTCTAAAACTCTCAGCCCACCTTCTTTTTCACGGTCCAATCACAGGCTCTCACCTTATCTTGTGCCTGCACCTGTATTAGACATATCTATATGTACAGCAGTCTACACATAATTTAGCAAAATCTCTCCTTGTCAACTGCCATCACACTGAGTGTGATTCTGTGAATTGGCAAGACAAAAAATTGCAAAGAGGTGTGATATAGTGTTTAGCATGCCAAGTAAATTAATAAGGGAAGCAGTAGAATGCTTGACTGGTTTGTTAACAAAAATTAATTTGCATAGGAATTTTGTGCATGACATACTGTGCCTTTACCTGTGAAAACAGAATAAATAAATACAGCAGTGATAACTTTATGAACAACAACATATATGTGTGTTATGTGGTGTGTGTGTGTGAGACTCAAACATCTTGAGTCTCAGCTCTTCTTCCATATGTCTTGTACATTAGACCAATTGTTCATTATTATTTTTCTAGCAAGGCAGGAAGCATAAGCTTAGTATGGTAGCATTCAGAAGGTAGAGTCATGAAGAACAGAAATTCAAGATCATTTTCAATTACAGAGTGAGGTTAAAGCCAGCATAAACTACATGCAACCCTGTCTCAATAAATTAAAAGTAGAAAATGTTGTGCTTTAGAGGGAGGCTGGGGGTGGGAGTTGAACCTCCCAACAGTGCTTGCCTAGCATGTACAAGGCACTGATACCCCTCCCCCATACAGTTTGACCAGGCATTATGACTCCCAGAGCCCAGGAGGTAGAGTCAGCAGGATTAGATTATATCATACATAAGGAGTTTGAAGACAGCCTGGTATATAACAGATCTGTCTAAGAAAGGGGGAGAAGTAAAGAAAGAAAGAAAGAGAGAGAAAGAGAGAGAGAGAGAGAGAGAGGAAGGCCATGCATAATTTCATAGACTATGTATTTTATTTGATTTTAGAAAACTGACTGCTTGCAGTAGCGGTACTCTTTTTCAAACAGTTATTTTGTGAATACTAATTGATAAAAGACACTTTGAAAGAATAGCATCAAGAATGGAGTTCAGGGGCTAGAGAGATGGCTCAGTGGTTAAGAGGTCCTGAGTTCAATTCCCAGCAACCACATGGTGGCTCACAACCATCTGTAATGGGATCTTATGCCCTCTTCTGGTGTATCTGAAGACTCACATAAAATAAATAAATAAATCTTAAAAAAAAATTAAAAAAATAAAAGACAGAAAACAAAACACACATAAAAAAGAATGGAGTTCAAATAACAATCTCTATCATGTATAGTTATAAATTTGGCATAGTTCCCACTAAGACTATTGCATAATCAATTTAATTTTATCCTAACAGTGAACAGAGAAAAAATGTTACATTTCTAAGAATACATATGTTTTCACAGTGTTATGTCTTTCAGAAATCCACAATTCAAACACAGGTCTATTAGAGAACAACTATGGTGATCACAAGCCTTAGGACTATAGGAGAAACCTATGTTATTTTCACTATGTTACCTTGTAACATTAGCTAGAGTATGGTTTGCTCAGCTTGAGTCTTCTTCTTTTAGATTTAGTTTCCAATTCTTCCTGTACTCAAATGGCCAGTGAATGGAGCAATATTTCAAATCTCTGCATGAGTCAGATCAGGGATCCGGAGTTAGTCAGGTGCATCAAGAGGAAAGAGACAACATTGATGCTGACGCTGCAGTACAACAGGGAAAGCGATATCCACAGGCAGGCAGAGATGATCAGTCATTTCAACAACTTGTACCCAGAGTGGTGCACTAGCAAAATTTCTGACATTTTTTTGTTTATTTTTCGAGGTCACCTTTGTAAACATGTCAGTAAGAGAAATGCTTTGTGGCTGCTTAAGCCTTAGCTGTGTGAACACGGAATGTCTAACCTTTCATTTCTGCTTGAACTTAATATTTCCAGAAGCCCAAATCATGTCATGATACAAAAACGACATGAATTAAAAATTTGGGCTGGAGAGATGGCTCAGCCATTAAAGGCTAGGCTCACAACCAAAAATATAAGAGTTCTGTTCCCAGCACCCACGACTGTCTCTCCAGCCACCTTTTGAAAAGCTGGGCAGAGGTGGCACACACCATTGATCCCAGCACTTGGGAGGCAGAGGCAGACAGATTTCTGAGTTCGAGGACAGCCTGGTCTACAGAGTGAGTTCCAGGACAGCCAGTGCTACACAGAGAAACCCTGTCTTGAAAAACAAAACCAAAAAAATTTGAAGTAGCATTTTAAAGCAGTTGGAAACATTCCAAATTATGGTTAACAAAACACATTGATTTCTATTTAGGAGGAGACATTTGAAATTATAAAAAGTAAATAGCAATGGTCACGTGCTAAAAGCTCTTAGAGGACACAGGGCAGGTTTAATATCAGGTCATAGAAATTCTAAATCCTGACTGGAAATATAATTTATCAGATTTACAGAGAGGAAATAGGGCTGTCTTCAGAATTACTTAGAAGCAGGGCTAAGGGGTAGCTTAGTGGGCGAGAGAATTGGCTGCATAAAGAAGAGAATTTAATTCGAATTCCTGGGCCTGCGTTTAAAAACCGGCATGGTTGTCTCCACCTATAACCTCAGTGCTGAGATGACAGAGAAAGAATTGCGAGAGCCTCTGCACAGCGACGTAGCTTCAGTTTTAATGAAAGGCTTGGAATTGAGGAAATTGGGCAGAAAGCCGTGGAAGAGGACACTGTTTGTTTCCTCTGTCTTCCACTTGAGCATATAGACACACACAGACTCTCACACACACACACACACACACACACACACACACACACATACCACACACACCACACACACACACACATACACCACACACACACCACACAAACACACCACACACACACACACACACAATTCTCCATGACCACTTACAGGGAAATATTGTTTAAAATGTCTAACTTTGCACCTGTGAAAATCTTCCTTTAACCTTTATAGTTGCCATTGATCATGAATACTATATCCTGAACCATGGATCCAGGTCTACAAAATAAATCAGTGGTTAGAATAAAGGCAAGGCATGATATATTAACAATAACAATATTAACATAACAAAATTAAAAAACCATTACTGTATTATTTATTCTCTCTTCCTCTCTCTCTCTCTCTCTCTCTCTCTCTCTCTCTCTCTCTCTGTGTGTGTGTGTGTGTGTGTGTGTCTTCTGGTTCTACAGGATACGTAAAGGCCAGATGATCAATGTCTGGATTGGGTCTTCATCTATGGATTCCCAAGATCAAAGCGAGGGTGTCAAGCTTTGTTCTGCAAGTGCTTTTATGTATTGAGGCATCTTGCTGGCCCAATATAATTGTCATAACTTAAATGAATTCTAATAAGTAATTGATGGATGTTATTTACTCATCATGAAATGAGAAGTTCATATTGAAGCTCAGCAAGACTCCTGGGTGATATTTTATGTCAGCTGAGGATACTTGGAAAATTATAAGGGTTTATGATTAATTATCTTAATATTCATAAAATGACCAAACTGGGTTTGATCCTTGAAGAAGATGCCATTAAATTGGAAAACAAGGAGCCACCAAATAAGTCCAGCAGCTACTGAGACGCATTCACTGATTAAGCTGAGTCTGAGCAAATGTCAAAGAAACAGTGAGCTGTACTGTCGCCTAAATAGGAATACAAAGCCAAAGCACTCCAACTCCCAGAATGAGGCATACAGGAGTGGCAAAGCATTACAACCTACTCCTCCATTTGGCTTAGGCTACACAGACATCTGCCTTCTAAAAATGTACCTAACAATGAAGCTGCTCACCTCATCTCACCTGCATAAAACTGTATACAAATCAAACAATGGACTAAGACTCTCTACTCTTAACAATCTCTAATAACTTCTCTTTCATGGCCAACTTCCATTCAAAGGTATTCAAGAGCATATCCAGGGACCAGAAGCAACAGTCTGGTCTGGCGGGCCTGAGCCAGAGTACATGCTCAGTGAGTCACTTTGTGTCCCCTGAAAAACCTTTTATGAGAAACACCCTACTTAATATCATATACCTATGGATGACTGGATATGCTTGGGATTAAATTAGATGCATCCTGGGAACTGATATTCACAGTAAGTTAACACTTACCTCATCAAAATATGTCAATCGAAACAGAAATATCCACACCGAACTTGGAGTAATCAATTCCTTTTTCTCACGCAGTCCACAAATTAAGGCTACACTGACCACCAATGTGGCTCACTTTGCTTTTGAGTAAAGTTCCTTTGTCACTTTCAAGCAATCTGTGACGTGAAATAAGATGCCAAGATCCCGGAAACACCCCACCTAGACAGTAACCTCAGATCACACTGACAATCATCTTCTTCAAATAATGACATGAATTATGGAAGCTCGAAGAGAATTCTCACTGTTGGTTTCCTTGTAAGAACTTCTAAGAGTGGCACAATCCATGTCTAACCTCAAGCTTGCTGAATGAAATCAGAAGTTATAAAAAAATTCATCCTAGTGATATTTTTACCCAATTTCAACTTTAAGATATTAAGTACAACCACACTGGAATTCCTTTTTTTTCCTAGAAGTTTTGATAATGTCACCAACAGTTAAGCAAGAGGAGGATCCTTAGAGAATTATTTTCTAAAATATATTTGCATGGGAGATAAAAATATTAACTCTAGAATTAGCGTATTAGAAAAAATGCTTGTTTCTGTGCTGCTATACTGAAAATGTAATTTATACCCCTTTTATCATTTTCAAAACGCAGATGTTCATAGTTTGCATGTTAGATTACTTGGGTTATTATTAATAATAATAAAATTTTCTAGTATTAATAGAAAAGCCAAACCAGTATTTTAAAACATTAATGCTTTTGCCACCTTTAATGTCTAAAGTTTTGATATAGGTACACAATGACTTTCTACATATGAAGGTTGAAATGCTCTGCAGCTCAGGCTCGCTGGTTTCAAGAAGCGAAAGCATCAGTCATACCTTTTAAGTGCAAAATCAAGATGAAAAGAAAAATTTATGAGCAGGAAGAAAGGAAGAAAAATGGAGGAAGGAAGGAAGGAAGAGAGAGAGAGAGGAAGGAAAGAAGGAAGGAAGGAAGGAAGGAAGGAAAGAGAGAGAGAGAGAGAGAAAGAAAGAAAGAAAGAAAGAAAGAAAGAAAGAAAGAAAGAAAGAAAGAAAGAAAGAAAGAGACAAAGAGACAAAGAGACAAAGAAACAGAGAAAGAAACGGTGAGAGACTTGGGAAGTTGCTCATTTGACAGGCTGCTTGCCAGTATGGAGGACACCCTGGATAGAGTCCCAAAACTGTAAATGATCAGGTATGGTTGTTTGAATCTTTAACCTTTTCAGTGCATATTAGTCATTTAATGTCATCACTGGGTTTCAGGAAAGTCTGGAATGCATGAGACCCTGTGGAAAAAGAGAGAGTGGGAAGAAACTCAAGACATAGGGACAGAGAAAGAGAGGAAGGAATAAACAAGTGAAAAAAAGAACATGATTCTTTCTTAGTCCTTTCAAACTTCATTAGGTTTCAAATTTTTCAAACTAGCCATATTTATAGCAAAATTCAAAAAGATACACTAAAAAATAAGTGAAAAAAAAGAAACAAGAAAGGAGAAAGTGATATTATTTCATTATCATAATTACTGAGGGCTGGAAATATAGAACAGACTGGACCTAATGTGTTCAGCCTGCTCTCATGAGCAATGATTTTTGAGTCAGTGCATAGAAGTCAGTGCAAGGAAAGCATGATTCCCAGTTCTCCTTTGAGCATTTACAATGTGTGTTTGATTTTTTTTAAACTTTTAATTTCTTTTCTTATAAACTTCAACATATCACTCATGTGTAGATTGTAAGTGCTAATAGCCTGATGGGGAGTGGCTAGAAGAGTTTGTGAGGCTCTTATTCATAATCAGTTTTGATTATTATTGCTATTAATATTATCTTCAAAAAGTTGTCTGCATCTCTACTCCCAGCATCTTGGGACATCACTCTAAGTCCTCCAGTCATAATATCTGAACTAGACTCATGACTGCTTGGTTATCTATTCAATTTCCACGGTGTATATTCATTAACATGGTACCATGTACATAAGAACATTTTCCTGAAAGCATAGATTGGATATTAAGTATATCTCTTTACCATCTACCTACCTTATTTCTCCACAAACATCTTTTATAGACAGGTCCCTTCTATTCTCATCCAAAATCTATTTCTAATCTGTCTTTAGTCTCTAGGGGGTTATTTGAGAATACAAATCTACTTATAGGATTTCTGTGTTTAACAAATGAAGATGCCATCAGTGTTCATAAGGCCCCATACTCAAAAGTCATGCTTTGTGATTTCACATAGTCCCTTTTCTTATTGTGGGCTCTGCCAGTAAAATATTCCATGTCTCTATTCAGAGAAAGTGAACAGCTTTCACACACACCCAAAAGAAATCAAAAGTGTTGATATAACAAGTCAAAATGGAAAGCTTGCCTTGGACAAAGAACAACACTGTTTAAAGAGTCAAAGACTTCTCTCAATCTGATCCATATTTTGTACTTAGCACATTCTCTGCCCTCTCATATATCTGTAATGAGTTCATATTATTCTTCTATGTTCTTAATTTTTGATTCTCGCCTTAAGATGTCTTTTTACTTCCTCAAAATATAACTTAATACCCTCCATTATGAAAATCTTCTGAGAAGAGACCCTGAAATAAGGAAAAATATGTCTCCTTTCTTATTCTCATAATAATCTATGCTTATAATGATTCTGTTGTTCCAATTTGTGTTGCTACTTGTATGTCTATATTTCCATCATACCAAGTATTCTCAGGTAAGGAGCTAAACCTACCATGTCTCTGTGATGGCAGTAGCCAGAATAGGGTCCTCCAGTCAGGAGGATCATGACCCATGTATATTGAAAGGGATGACAAGATAATGCATGGAATAGTTAAACTAGCATTTACATTGCTAGTTTCAACATGATGTGATACCAGCCATCTTTGTAAATTTAGATTTTCTAATTGACAGACACAAAAGGAAGGCATATATAAAGCAAAACCAAGTAAATGAATTAATATTTGTTTTTGTTTTTGTTTTTTTGTTAGATATTTTCTTTATTTACATTTCAAATGATATCCCCTTTCCTGGTTTCCCCTCCAAAAAAAAAAAAAAAAAACTATTCCCTCCCCTCTCCCCCTGCTCACCAACCCACCCTCTCCTGCTTCCTGGCCATGGCTTTCCCCTACAATGGGGCATAGAACCTTCACAGGACCAAGGGCCTCTCCTCCCATTAATGACTGACTAGGCCATCCTCTGCTACATATGCTTCTGGAGCCATGAGTCCCACAATGTGTACTCTTTGGTTGGTAGTTTAGACACTGGGAGCTCTGAGGATACTGGTTACTGCATATTGTTGTTCCTACTAAGAGGCTGCAAACCCCTTCAGCTCCTTGGGTCCTTTCTCTAGCTCCTTCATTGGGGACCCTGTGCTCAGTCCAATGGATGGCTGTGAGCCTCTACTTCTGTATTAATTGGGCACTGTCAGAGCCTCTCAGGAGATACCTATATCAGGCTCCTGTTAGCCAGCACTTCCTGGCATCCACAATAGTGTCTGGGTTTGGTGATTGAATATGGGAAGGATTCCCAGGTGGAGCAGTCTCTGAATTGTCCTTCTTTCAGTCTCTGCTCCATAGTTAAAATCTCTGCAACTCCTTCCATGGGTATTTTGTTCCTCCTTCTAAGAAGGATCAAAGTATTCACACTTTGGTCTTCATTCTTCTTGAGTTTCTTATGGTTTGTGGATCTTCTCTTGGGTATTCTGAACTTCTAGGCTAATAACCACTTATCAGAGAGTGCATACCATGTGTGTTCTTTTGTTGGGTTACCACAGTCAGGATGATATTCTCCAGATCCATCCATTTCCCTAAGAATTTAATAAATTC
>NW_022196891.1:13535775-13537034 GCF_008632895.1 Mastomys coucha
CATGTTGGAGCATCTTCTGGGTATATGCCCAGGAGTGGTATAGCTGGGGCCTCTGGTGTACCTATGTCCAATTTCCGGAGGAACCACCAAACTGATTTCCAGAGTGGTTGTGCCAGCTTGTCATCCCACCAGAAATGAAGGAGTGTTCCTCTTTATCCACAACCTATCTAGGATCTTCTGTCACCTGAGTTTTTTTATCATAGACATTCTGACTGGTGTGAGGTGGAATCTCAGGGTTGTCTTGATTTACATTTCCCTGATGACTAAGGATGTTGAACATTTCTTTAGGTACTTCTAAGACATTCAGTATTCCTCAGTTAAGAATTCTTTGTTTAGTTCTGTACCCCATTTTTTAATAGGGTTATTTGGTTCTCTGGAGTCGAACTTCTTGAGTTCTTTGTATATATTGGATATTAGCCCTCTATCAGATATAGGATTGGTAAAGATCTTTTCCCAATCTGTTGGTTGCAGTTTTGTCCTATTGACAGTGTCCTTTGCCTTACAGAAGCTTTGCAATTTTATGAAGTCCCATTTGTCAATTCTTGATCTTAGAGCATAAGCTATTGGTGTTCTGTTCATGAAATTTTCCCCTATGCCCATGTGCTTGAGGCTCTTCCCCACTTTCTTTTCTATTTGTTTCAGTGTATCTGTTTTTAAGTGGGAATTAATATTTGTTATTATTTGTTGTTACATAAGCTCATATAATAAAAGTGAAATTATTATTTTCATTAGAAGATTAAAAAATCAAAATACTGTAAAAATAACCAGGTAAAATGATTTACTATATTCCTAGTAAATAATATAGTAAATAGTATATTACTATATTAATCCATAAATATGTAAATAAAATGCAGGAAATGAGATTAAGCAACTGTGCTTCTTGTGTAGATATAGATGAACTCTAGTTGGTAGAGTGTTTGACTAGTTAGTAGAACAAACATGAGAATTCAGTAGCCGTCAAGATACGTTTGTTCCTGTAATTCCAGCAATTTAGAGAAGGCAGAAGGATTGGACCTTTGAGTTATTCATAGCTATAAGCTGGATTTAAACTCAACCTGAACTACACAGATCCTGGTCTTGAAACTTCAGCCCCACTCCAACCACCCACAAACACAAAATGAAAAGAAAAAAATAAACCATGCTCATGTAAATAAAACTAAAAGTCATTGAGAACAAATAGATTACTAAAAATAAAATTAATCTCTGCAACTCCTTCCGTGGGTATTTGGTTCCCCCTTTTAAGAAGGAATGAAATGTCC
>NW_022196891.1:13537428-13538781 GCF_008632895.1 Mastomys coucha
TTGCAGAGATTAACTATGGAGCAGAGACAGAAGGAAGGACAAGCCAGCCTAAATATAGCTATCTCCTGTAATAACATATTCAAATTGCCAGATTCATTTCTCTGTAGCAGATCACCTTTAACTCCATGTTTGTGTCTCAAATACTGGTTTCTTTGTAGAAATGATGAGAAACTCCACATGGCAATCTCCTGGAAAGGGGATTTGGCTACCATGATAGAAAGTAAGTGAGCTGAGTTGATAGTATAAGAACAAGGCAAATTTTCAACTGATTAATCTGAAGTATCTTTTCCTCACATACCAGCTTATATCTAAATGTGATGAATGGTAGACTGTCATGCTTTAGTGAACCTAAGTTCAGTGTCCACAATTCATATCTGGTGGCTCATTACCACCTGTCAATCTAACTCTTGAAATTGGGTGCCATTTCTTGCATTCTGTAAGCATCTGTACTCATTTGTACACAGATGTACACACACATAAAACAAATGTTTAAAACTACTTTCAAAAATGAAAAACTAGAAAAAGTTAAAAAGAAAATGGAGGGCAAAAGGCAATAATTTGACCATAAGTCATGTTAGTTCTGTACATAACTACAAGTAGTCATTTAACATGACCTTGATACAGCATAATTCACATAGTTAAAATGCAATCTCACACTCCTACCTAGTGTTCAATATCAAATAATTCTCTATAGTTATTCAGATCAATATTCAAATCAATAATCTCTACAGTTGCATTTAATAGTCTTTTGTTCATTAAAGTAATCAAAATTTATGTTGTGGTTATTGGAAGAGAAAGAATTTTATGAAGCTCTTGCGGATGCCCTCAATATAAGACTCATTTATGCAATTGTGAGAACGGAGTTAATTGTTGCCATTCTAACACATGCTATTAATGAGGCTTCACATGTCTCAAGTTAAATTTCTTCAATGTGAAAGTATCCATAAAAGATAAAGACCTGACATGCATCATTGTTCTGAAAGTGCCCAGATAGGAGAGAATTTTATGAAGAGACAGAAAATCTCTGTACGATAGCCATAATTTCCACGATAAGTGATATCTCCACAACTGTGCTATGTCTGCAAATTTCTTATGTTGTAATATTCAGTTCTCTTCACTGTTAGTCACAAACATGATCAGCTGGGCACATTGCTGTTCCATGATGAAAAAAATTCAATGATTTAAGCTTTAATTACACAAGCAATCACACAAGGATTAGATGTGGTAATAAAATAAACAGTATGTAGCATCCAGAAAAAACAATGATCAGCCCATGAAGGCAAGAGATGTTCCTTTTGTCCCCATATACTGCATTGTCTCGAGATAATTTTGTGAATGACAATAATGAAGATG
>NW_022196891.1:13538822-13561524 GCF_008632895.1 Mastomys coucha
CATTGTCTCGAGATAATTTTGTGAATGACAATAATGAAGATGACAATGATGATGATGATGATGATGATGATGATGATGATGATGATGATGACCATGTGATGATACTGGTGGCATCTCTCACTGTTCATCGAGTCCTTTAAAACAATAGGAACTAGGATGAGGAATTATAAATCAATATTATTTCAGTCACTTTGGACTTCATACATTTATTATAATGAAATCACATAAATATACATTTGTATGTATGTAAGTATTTGTTTTATTAAATATTGTAAGGTACTATTACAACTAATATCCCTTGAGAAAAAAGACAGGATCATTCATAGATTAAAAACAAGATTCTATCAACAGATGCCCAGTACTTTACTTTAATTTTCATCTAGAAAAACTAGGAAATAAAAATAAATAAATATTGTCTGGGAAGAAAATAACTTGTATGTATCCACAAATGTAAAAATTATTGTGATGAAAATGTTTAAGAATACATTTCAAAATTTACCAGAGTTTTGGCCAATAAGATAGCTCACCCAGTAAAAGATGCCTGCCATCATGTCTGAAGACCTGAGATCAATTCTCAGGCACAACATGAAAGAAGAGAAGCAACTCCTGTGCTTTGATCACTATGAGAGCACTGAGATATGCATAGACACAAATTAAATTACATGTAATAAATAAATATGAACAACAATTTCAAAAATTTGTTATATTTTTAAATTTTATTATAAAACAAAATACAAAATCTGTATTGTATCCTGTTATATTTCTATATATCACCAATAAACCAGATAGAAATTAAATTGATAAAAGCACAAAAACAATAATATAATTAAAGTAAATAGCAGAAGCTAAGGTCTTAGAAAGTATAATATCATTAAGAAACAGTAAAGAAATTTAAATTAAGTAAAATAATTCTCATCTTCATAAATCAAAATATACAATATTTTAGTACAGTATAGAAGAAATGGCACTAATAATAAAAAAAGATAATGAAACATTTCTGATCATGTTTAATGATACCAACAATGATATCAACTGAATATATATGGAAATGATGTATCCAAACTTTATAAAAGTTATAAATTCAACTCAAAAATATAAACCTATAATTATAATAACAAGGAAGTGATAATTAACCAAATTTGAGCAATTAAAATTCATCTATGTATATAAGAGAAAATATTTCAGATATAAAATTAAGAATTAAGTAATTAAAATAATGTATAGCTTAGTTTACTTAAGAAGAAAATCCTATGATCATCTTAGTAGAGCTAGAAAACATTAAGAAAAAATTGATACACATAAAAATGTGATACACGGTGCTTTGACCCAGGGACTCAGATGAGATCACCATTTTCTCTTCAGTGACTTTCTAAGGTGGGACCAGCCGGGAGGCACAGGCCTCAGAAGTGGCAGGAAAGTTGGGACAGGATCTTTTCTACCTCTGTCTACACCTAGGAGGGGCTGCAGATCCACAGCCCTCTCTGCACCTTCCCCACAAGCAGAGAGCTTGCCTACAGGGAGTGCTCCAACCCAGGGACTCAGGTGAGACCACCATTTTCTCTCCATTGACTTTCTAAGGCAGGACAAGCCAGGAGCTCACAGGCCTCAGAAGTGGCAAGGCAGCCAACACAGGATCCTTTTTACCTCCATCTACACCTAGGAGGGACTGCTGATACACAGCCCTCTCTGCCCCTTCCCCCAAAATGTAGAGCTTGCCTCCAGGGAGTGCTTTGTTTGACACAGGGACTCAGGTGAGATCTTCATTTCTCTCAGGTGACTTTCTAAGGCAGGACCAGTCAGGAGGCACAGGCCTCAGAATTGGCAGGGAAGCTGAAACAGGATCCTTTCTACCTCCCTCTATACCTAGGAAGGACAGCAGATACTGGCCCTATCTACACCTTTCCCAAAAGCAGAGAGCCTGTCTCCAGGGTGTGCTCTGACCCCAGGACTCAGGAAAGATGACTGATCAACAACCCTCTGCCCACAAATTTTACCAGAGGAGAGCTGATCTCCCAGAAGTGTTGACACAGGCTTACAGACTCCAGCAAGAGACAGCAAGAACATCTAACACCAGAGATCAACAGATGGTGAAAGGCAAATGCAAGAATCTTACCAACAGAAATCAAGACTACTTGGCTTCATCAGAACCTAGTACTCCCTCCACAGTAAGTCTTGGATATCCCAAAATACCAGAAAAGCTAGATTTGGATCTAAAATCATATCTCACGATGGTGATAGAGGAATTTAAGAAGGGCATGAATAACTCCCTTAAAGAAATACAGGAGAACACAGGTAAACAGGTTCAAACCCTTAAAGAAGAAACTCAAAAATCACTTAAAGAATTACAGGAAAGTAAAACAAAACAGGTGAAGGAATTGAACAAAACCATCCAGGACCTAAAAATAGAAGTAGAAACAATTAAGAAACCACAAAGAGAGACAACTCTAGAGATAGAAAACCTAGGAAAGAAGTCAGGAACCAAGGATGTAAGCATCAGGAACAGAATACAAGAGATAAAAGAGAGAATCTCAGCTGCAGAAGATACCATAAAAAACATTGACACAACAGTCAAAGAAAACACAAAATGTAAAAAATTCCTAACCCCAAACATCCAGGAAATCCAGGACATAATGAGAAGACCAAACCTAAGGATAATAGGTATAGAAGAGAGTAAAGACCTCCAACTTAAAGGACCAGTAAATATCTTCAACAAAATTATGGAGGAAAACTTCCCTAACCTAAAGAAAGAGATGCCCATGAACATACAAGAAGCCTATAGAATTCCAAATAGACTGGACCAGAAAAGAAATTCCTCCAACCACATAATAGTTAAAACATGAAATGCACAAAAACAAGAAAGAATATTAAAAGCAGTGGGGAAAAAAAGATCAAGTAACATATAAAAGCAGACCTATCAGACTTCTCACCAGACTTCTCACCAGAGACTATGAAAGCCTGAAGATCCTGGGCTGATGTCATACAGATCTTAAGAGAACACAAATGCCAACCCAGGCTATTATACCTAGCAAAACTCTCAATTACTATAGATGGAGAAAACAAGGTATTCCATGACAAAACCAAATTTACACAATATCTTTCCACAAATCCAGCCCTTTAAAGGATAATAAATGGAAAACTTCAACACAAGGAGAAAAACTACATCCTAGAAAAAGCAAGAAAGTAATCTCCCTACAAAACTAAAAGAAGATAGCCACATGAACAGAATTCCAACTCTAACAACATAAATAACAGGAAGGAACAATGACTTTTCCTTAATATCTATTAATATCAATAGACTTAATGCCCTAATAAAAAGACATAGACTATCAGACAGGGTACATAAACAGGACCCAACATGTTGTTGCATACAGGAAACCCACCTCAGTGACAAAAACAGACACTACCTCAGAATAAAAGGCTAAAAAACAATTTTATAAGCCAACAGTCCCAAGGAAAAAGCTGGAATGCCATTCTAATATCAAATAAAATCAGCTTTTACCCTAAAGTGATCAAAAATGATAAGGATGGACAGACACTTCATACTCATCAAAGGTATGATCTACCAAGGTGGATTCTCCATTCTGAAACTCTATGCTCCAAATGGGAATCCAAATATGAAGCAAATGGATTTAACAGATATCTATAGAACATTGTATCCTAAAACAAAAGGATTTACCTTCTTCTCAGCGCATCACGGTTCCTTCTCCAAAATTGACCATATAATTGGTCACAAATCAGGCCTCAACAGATACAAAATTGAAATAATTCCTTGTATCCTATCAGATCACCATGGACTAAGGCTGCTCCTCAATAACAACATAAACAATAGAAATCTCACATACATATGGAAGCTTAACAACACTCTACTCAATGATAACTTGGTCAAGGAAGAAATAAAGAAATCAAAGACTTTTTAGAGGTTAATGAAAAGGAAGCCACAACATACCCAAACTTATGGCACACAATGAAAGCAGTATTAAGAGGAAAACTCATAGCTTTATGTGCCTCCAAAAAGAAACCGGAGAGAGCATACACCAGCAATTTGACAGCACATCTGAAAGCTCTAGAACAAAAAGAAGCAAATTCACCCAACAGGAGTCTACAGCAGGAGATAATCAAACTCAGGGCTGAAAGCAACCAAATGGAAACAAAAAGAACTATATAAAGAATCAACCAAACCATGAGATGGTTCTTTGATGAAACCCACAAAATGGATAAAACCTTAGCCAGACTAACTAGAGGGCACAGTATCCTAATTAACAAGATCAGAAATGATAAAGGAGACATAACAACAGACCTGAGAAAATCCAAAAATATCATCAGATCCTACTACAAAAGCCTATGCTCAACAAAACTGGAAAACCTGGATGAAATGAACAGTTTTCTAGACAGACATCAACTACCAAATTTAAATCAAGATCAGATCAATGATCTAAACAGTTCCATATCTGCTAATGAAATAGAAACAGTCATTAATAGTCTCCCAACCAAAAAAAGCCCAGGACCAGATGCGTTTAGTGCAGAGTTTTATCAAACCTTCAAAGAAGACCTAATACCAATACTCCTCAAACTATTCAACAAAATAGAAACTGAAGGCACTCTACCCAATTCTTTCTATGAAGCCACAACTACTCTTATACCTTAAGCACAGAAAGATCTAACAAAGAAAGAAAACTTCAAACCAATTTCCCTTATGAATATTGATGCAAAAATACTCAATAAAATTCTTGCAAACTGAATCCAAGAACACATTAAAATGATCATCTATCAGGATCAAGAAGGTTTCATTACAGGGATGGAGAATTGTTTCATATATGGAAACCCATCAATGCAATTCACTATATAAACAAATTCAAAGAAAAAAACATATGATCATCTCATTAGATGCTGAGAAAGCATTTGACAAAATCCAACATTTCTTCATGATAAAAATCTTGGAAAGATCAGGAATTCAAGGCCCATACTTAAACATAGTAAAAGCCATATACAGCAAACCAGAAGCCAACATCAAACTAAATGGAGAGAAAGTTGAAGCAATCCTACTAAAATCAGGGACTAGACAAGGCTGCCCATTCTCTCCCTACCTATTCAATATTGCACTTGAGGTCCTAGCCAGAGCAATTAGACAATAAAAGGAGATCAAATGGATACAAGTTGGAAAGAAAGAAGTCAAATTATCCCTATTTGCGGATGATATGATAGTATACTTAAGTGACCCCAAAAATTCCACCAGAGAGCTCCTAAACCTGATAAACAACTTCAGCAAAGTAGCTGGATATAAAATTAACTCAAGCAAATCAGAGGCCTCCCTATACACAAAGGATAAACAGGCAGAGAAAGACATTAGGGAAACAACACCTTTCACAATAGTTACAAATAATATAAAATACCTTGGTGTAACTCTAACTAAGCAAGTAAAAGATCTGTTTGACAAGAACTTCAAGTCTCTGAAGAAGGAAATTGAAGAAGATCTCAGAAGATGGAAAGATCTTCTATGCTCATGGACTGGCAGGATTAATATAGTAAAGATGGCCATCTTGCTGAAAGCAATCTACAAATTCCATGCGATCCCCATCAAAATTCCAACTCAATTCTTCACAGACATAGAAAAGCAATTTGCAAATTCATTTGGAATAACAGAAAGCCCAGTAGAGTGAAAACTATTTTCAACAATAAAAAAAAATATATCTGCTAGAATCACCATGCCAAAATTTAAGCTGTACTACAGAGCAATTGTGATTAAAAAATCTACATGGTATTGATACAGTAACAGGCAGGTAGATCGATAGAATAGAATTGAAGACCCAGAAATGAACCCACATACCTATGGTCACTTGATCTTTGACAAAGGAACTAAAACCAACTAGTGGACAAAGACACCATTTTCAACAAATGATGCTGGCTCAACCTGCGGTTAGCATGTAGAACAATGCAATTCAATCCATTCCTATCTCCTTGTACAAAGCTGAAGTCCAAGTGGATCAAGGACCTCCACATAAAACCAGATACACTGAAAGTAATAGAAAAGAAAGTGGGGAAGATCATAGAGCACATGGACACAGGGGAAAGTTTCCTGATCAGAACACCAATAGCTTATGCTCTAAGATCAAGAATTGACAAATGGGATCTCATAAAATTATAAAGCTTCTGTAAGGCAAAGGACACTGTCAATAGGACAAAACAGCAACCAACAAATTGGAAAAAGAGCTTTACTAATCCTATATCTGATCCAATATATAAAAAGAACTCAAGAAGTTAGACTCCAGAGAACCAAATAACCCTATTAAAAAATGGGGTACAGAGCTAACCAAAGAATTCTCAACTGATGAATACTGAATGGCTGAGAAGCACCTAAAGAAATGTTCAACATCCTTAGTCATCAGGGAAATGCAAATCAAAACAACTCTGAGATTCCACCTCACACCAGTCAGATTGGCTAGGATAAAAGTCTCAGGTGACAGCAGATGCTGGCGAGATTGTGGAGAAAGAGGAACATTCCTTCATTGCTGGTGGGACTGCAAGCTGGCATAACAACTCTGGAAATGAGTTTGGTGGCTCCTCCAGTGATTAGACATAGTGCTACCAGAGGAGTCAGTTATACCACTCCTGGGCACATATACAGAAGATGCTCCAACATGTAATAAGGACACATGCTCCACCATGTTCATATCAGCCTTATTTATAATAGCCCAATAATCTGGAAACAACCCAGATGTCCCTCAACAGAGGAATGGATACAGAAAATGTGGTACATTTACATAATGGAGTACTACTCAGCTATTAAAAAACAAAGAATTTAATGAAATTCTTAGAGAAACGGATGAATCTGGATTATATCATCCTGAGTGACATATCCCAGTCACAAAAGGACACACATGGTATGTGCTCTCTGATAAATGGATATTAGCCCAGAAGATTGGAATACACAAAGTACAATCTACAAACCACAAGAAACTCATGAAGAAGGAAGAAAAAAGTGCAGATACTTTGTTTCTTCTAAAAGGGGGAACAAAATACCCATGGAAGGAGTTACACAGACAAACTATGGAGCAGATATTGAAGGAAGGACAATCCAAAGACTGTTCTACCTGGGAATCCTTCCCATATTCAATCATCAAATCCAGACACTATTGTGGATGCTGGCAAGTGCTGCCTGACAGGAGCTTGATATAGCTGTTTCCTGAGAGGCTCTGACAGTGCCCGACTAATACAGAAGTAGAGGCTCACAGCCATCCATTGAACTGAGCACAGGGTCCCCAATGAAGGAGCTAGAGAAAGAACCCAAGGAGCTGAAGGGTTTGCAAGCCACATAGAACGAACAACAATATGAACTAACTAGTACCTTCAGAGCTCCCAGGGTCTAAACTACCAACCAAAGAATACACATGGTGGAACTTATGGCTCCAGAAGCATATGTAGCAGAGGATGGCCTAGTTGGTCATCAACGAGAGGAGAAGCCCTTGGCCCTGTGAAGGTTTTATGCCCCATTGTAGGGGAATGCCAGGGCCAGGAATCAGGAGAGGTTGGGTTGGTGAGCAGGGAAAGGAAACAGGGTTTTGTTTGTTTGTTTGTTTGTTTGTTTGTTTTTATTTTTATTTTATTTTATTTATTTTTTTTTGGAGGGGAAACTGGGAACGGTTATATCATATGACATGTAAATAAAGAAAATATCTAATAAAAACCATCAAAAAACAAAAAAATGTGATACACATACATAACATTTTAAAAATATAATTATATTATATCATAATGTAATTTCAAAAGTTAGCACTATTATCTTTGGTTGTGTTTCTTATAAATGAAAGGGAGATATTATAGATAATAAACAGAAATAAATAAATGTTTCCAGAATTTTACATATGTGAAAGGCATTTAGAAACTAAAATTGTTAATAACATCTCTACCATAATTAGATGAATATACTCCTACCTTTTCACAATGGAGATTATATCCACTTCTAAAAGTCTACATCAAGAAAAAAATTTGAGAGCTGATAGGTAGAGAAGAACTAGAAAACTCTCTTCTGGACAGAATATGACTATCACACTCATGAACTCACAGCATCTGATCAAGCCAGTTATAGTCCCGACTAAGATGGGGTGACCCACTCTAACCCATGCCACACTGAGGAACTGTGGGCATTTGATGGCTACTGGGGAATGAAGAATCATTCATTTTTCAGGCATGGTCTTGGTAATTTGTTTGTGCTCCAGTAGATGACCCTCCATGAGTGACACTAGATTCTGATTTTTCAATGAATTATCCAAAGAATAAAGATGAAGGCATGTAGTCAGGAGGAGATGTATTGTGGAAGATTTGCTGAGAGTTAGATGAAGAGAATGAAGAGTAAATATGAGCATATTTATTTATATAAATATATGGAATTCTCAAACAATAAAGAAAAATATAAAAGCAAAAGTTGTATTAATTAACAGAAGATAGAATATCTCTATGAAATATCCTAAGTAGCTTATGAACATATAGCTAGAAATAATAGATGAGTTTAACATATATGCAAATTTTGTGTGCTGTTTAATAAGCACCTTAAGATTTCATGGGGAAAAATGAATATCATAATGTAATTTCAAATGTTAGAACCATTATCTTTGGTTGAATCTGTTATAATGAAAGAAGATGTTACAGGTTCATAGAAAGGAAGCATCCTTCAAATGAGATTTGTAAGGAGGGTTCCAGTGCTGTAGTCAGAGCAGGGAGAATTACCCTTTGTGTCTGAAGAGCAGTAATGAGAAGAAATACACATCATCACAAATAGTGTGACATGGATTCTGAAGGGATAACATGCTTAAGTCCTAGAGTATGAAGGGAGTTATTGCATCATGGCCACAGACAACCATGATGGAGCACTAAAGACAAAGTTAGGAGAGTCAGAATTTTACTTTCCTAGGAACTATAGGAGTTTGGTGTTTCTCACTCTTAGGATCTTTGGGGGTGGGTTATTTATCATATGACCTTGAATAAAAGATGGAATCATAGAAAGATAAAAGACAGAGGCAAAGTTATCATTGAAGTTTTGGGGGGTCTTGGAAGCAGTTGCAAGGGAAAGAGAGACTACAAGGCCACAGAATATGTTGCTTATCAATTCTAGAGAAAGATTTCAGAAGGGATTGTCTAGGTTTGGGGAAAGACGGCAGCCAGTTAGAGAAGTCTGTGATCTAACACTACCCTGCTTGTGAAAGAAAAATCAAAAAAACCACAACCAACTGGAAAATAATAAATAGATGTGGGGAGCCGGAGCTGCCCAAGGCTGTGGGAGACGTGGATGAAAGAATAGCCGGAGCATTAGTTCTGTGCCCTTGCCCAGGATCAAAGTCGCCAAAGCCTGTCTGATGCGAAAGCCAATGCTTCATTCAAGTTTAAGACGAGGTTTCTGGGACCACATTCTTCCCTAGGCTGTGGCTACCAGCCCTTAGGCAGATGTATCCTGTGTTCTTTTTTATTCAACATTGTGCGACTTAGCCTTTCTGTGGGCCTGGCTGTTCCCCACGCACAATCACCACTACCTCCCAGCACTGCAAATAGCGTATATGATTATATAATTTTTAATAAAGTTTCTTGGCATAAATCATCAGCTTAGACAAGACACCCAGGCCCCGGCTGCTGCCTTTGACTTCTTTATGTCTCATCCTTGGTCCTAGTACTTGATACCTCACTGTACAAGAACACTATTCCTACAGGTTGGAGTCAATTGAATTTCAAGCAGTCTTCACAAAAATGTTTACTAACAACAATCACGTTTTAAATCTGAAAAACTAAAAACTGAACATGCGACTCAGCTAGACATCTTCTGCACGTAATCCCAAGACTCTATCTGGCTGCAGAGAGATTTGCACAGCCACACCCACTGCTGTTCGGTTCCCCGCTGGGATTGATATGAATCTTAACAGGGTGACTGTTTTTCTTTTCTGGCCAGTCGTTTTGCTAGAGTGCCCCTATGCTGCCCTCCGTGTGTAATCCCGGATAGCACAGTGATCTATGGCCCCCAGCTATAATGGTTTGACTATGTCATTTCAAATATTGGAAAAGAAATGAAGTCTTAAACACCGCGGTATATTTACTTAAATGACTCTGTTTTATTCCGGAGACTGTGCTGCAAAAGGTGCATACACAGTTTTCCCTCATTTCCTCTGTTGCAATCTACGAAGATCAGTTTCAATTTTTCACTTGATACAGTACCACTCTCTCCAGACGATTTCAAGAGATGTATCCCTCTTATTCCCTATCTATTTAGTTATACAATCTAAACTACCATTATTTCAAACTCTGTTTTCTATATAACAGACAAACCCAGAAACGTCAACTGTGCTTCACAAGATAAGTATGCAAGATATGGTTTCATAGAATTGAATTATGATGCATCTACTCCCTTTTTATTTTCCAGTTTGTTCTGGTTTATCTTACAGGATCCATCTGCAGAGTTAACCATATAAAATTAAGAACAAAACAAAACAAAAACAAAAACCAATTAAATGGAATTAAAAGTGAGTGTGAACAAAGATGAAGAGAACTATGGTCTGGTGTCAAAGCTGAAGCAAACATTCACCACTCGAGACCTGGGAGATGTCCCAGTGGGCAAAAGCATGGGGACCTGGGTGTGACCCTCCAGCATGTGCACATAGTGGCAGGCATAGGGCACGGCTATACATGACTATAACCTGTTTGTTTGTTTGTTTGTTTGGAGACAGGGTTTCTCTGTATAGCCCTGGCTGTCCTGGAACTCACTCTGTAGACCAGGCCGGCCTCGAACTCATAAATCTGCCTGCCTCTGCCTCCCAAGTGCTAGGATTAAAGGTGTGCACCACCACTGCCTATAACCTGTGAATCCTGGGGACCCACTGGCCAGTTCTCCAATCCCACACTGAGTTTCTAATTCAACAAGAGAATCTTTGTCAAAGGAACAAAGCACAGCACTAAAGAAGACCCTTGAAATCCTCCTCAGGACTCCACAAACACATGCACAGTCACATGCACGCACCACATACTCACATCCAACAACATACATACAACACACAACCATACAGACACACAAAAACAGTTATCTGACTGCAGGATGATCCTTAATTTGCGGCCATCACCGAGTATGTAAATAGATCCTGACAGTAACCAAGAATATAGTAAGGAAGAAGATAGTTCAGCCATTGGTTTAACTTCTGTTTAATTCTAATTTAACTGCAAATATATTTTTCATGATTTTAAACAAAACAGTGTATCCCAAATTTATGGGATTCCAGAATCACACAGGACAGAACATGTCTGAGAGGGATACTTTGGGCTGGAGAAGTTGTAGTAGAAAGGTCTTCCTTAAATATGGATGGTACCACTCAAGGTATTTATCACATCTATTTTTTATTGTGTTATAAAGAAGTAATAAAAATTTAATGATGAGAAAACACATGATAAGTCATTAAAAAGTGCTCGCTAACAACATTTTTTAAACTTTTATTGCATTATGATGAGAAAAGTTATATGGTTTCAATTTATCTGACTTTGTTAACATTTAAAAACATATTTTAAGTAAATAGAATCGAATCACATTCTTGTTTCCCTCTTGTACCCCACTTCCTCCCAGAGATCCCCCCTTCAATACCTATAATATCTTCTTTGTCATATTCCTTAAAATTTATAAAATATTATAACAATAAAAATAAGTATTTTAAAAGTTGTTTGATATAAAATAACAATCATTTAACAGTCTTATGTAGATGCTCATCTACAGCAATAGTGAAAATACATTTTTCTCAACATAAATTTTAAATAACTCTAAACATATTAACTGTATATTTCAAAATAATACATCACTAATAGCATTTTCTTAAATGAACATAAATATATAGTCTTTTTGTTTTGTATTTAGTAGAGTTTAAAATCTTGGCTCTAAAACTCTTGCCTACAATTCATTTCTTGGTGCAGCAGAACTGTCAACTCTCAGCTTAGCTATGATGGAGATAAAATCATTAGGTGATGTGAGGGTCTTTGAAGTACAGCCTTATTACAATGAAATCCAATGTCTAAAAATTGTTCTTATTTTGGGCTTGTACACATTTTTTTTTATTTATTATTGTTCTTCCTCTAAATTAGTGAGTGGAGGTCCTTGCTTTTCACTGTAATTCCTGTGGAAGCATTTGATAACAAACCAGGCTGAAATACCTGTATACTGTCCAGTATAAACTGGTAATTTTGAGGGAAATGGCCCCCGGGAATTGAAGCCCAAACTAGCACACCTTCTTGCAAGTAGTGTTCCTGGGTGTCTCTCATTCTCAGCAAAGTTTCCAATTCCTCCATTACATTGAACTAAACCTACATTTGCTCAAGCCCACAGCTCCATTTTTGCATATATTTCCTGTCAAGATTTTTGAGATTTTTCTTTTGGGTCACCTTTTGCTTCAAATGATGGCCAGCTGTAAGCTTACTAACCTCTGCAGTTGTCCCAGAGGTTAGAGTGCCTGCAGTCAGTGCAGTAGCAGTATTACATCTGGGCATAAGTGATAAGCTGTGCATTGATCTGGGTATAAATGATAAGCTGTGCATTGATTCACCAGGTCCATTTCCTGCAGGGCAATTTCCTCACTGGCTCCCTTTAATAGAGATAACAGCAGCAATCCTGTGCAGTGCTTACCACCATGCAAGACTGCAATGTTGATGTTGCTTTAATTCTTTTCTAATGCATAGGATCGAACAAGAATAAACTGGAAATAAATGAAAGAAATATTGATGAATGTATGGGGATGGATTTAGTGTTGTAGAAAATTCAAGTAACTTACAAAGGGGTTGTTCAGAGTAGCTAGCCATTTTTTAAGTGCATAATTGGACTTTAAGTGCAGGAAGTGGCTAGAAAGAACTAAATAATGGACTTGAATCTTCAAGCTTCCCTTTATTATTTATTTATTTACTTATTTAGTGTGTGTGTGTGTGTGTGTGTGTTAAGCAGTTTCAAGTATGCCAGGACGACTTTGAACTTGTTATGTGAGAATGACCTTGGACACTTGATCTTCCTCCCTCTACCTCATACATGAGAGATGACAAGCGTGTGCCACCACACTCGACTTGTAGGCTTCTCGGAATGGAGTCCAGGGCCTCATGTATACTCATGGGCACTGTCAACTGAACGGCATCCCCACTCTTCAGAGACTTCACATCTAGTTACAGGAATAAGAGAATAATTGTATTTACGAACTTCTGCCTAGCAATTTCCTCTATACTTTGTAATATATTTGTAATTTTTGACTTTCCCCTGTATCCACATGTATGTTTGTGTGTATGTATACATGTCTGTGATTTCCTTTATAATTTGACCACTCCTCTTCCACTTACTTTATTAAGGTCATCACATATAACATCGTAGCTTTCATTAGGATGGCTTTATGAAAAATACTTGAATTATTATGAATTATTATATCTCTTTCAAATAATACATCTGTGTCAACAAGCATACAAGCGTTTTCTCCACTTGCCATAGTTAATCTGATTGAAGGGAAGATTTCCTGGAAAGATTAACTAAAGGGGAAGACCCTTCCCTAGATTGGCCAGCCCCCTGCAGTGGTGGCCCACAAATCAGAGAAGTCTGAGGAAGAAAAAGGACTACTTTCCGACCAGACTGCACTTGCTGCAAGTGAGAGAGTTTGTCCCATTGTTGCTGCAACCACTCCACCCATGCCTTTCACTGACCTTCCAGCAAGGATTGAATTCTAGTAGATCCCTGAATCCTCTTCTGATCTTCAGGGATAGATCGACACTCTGATGCTTCTAGTGTCAGGAACCAATCAGCTATAGTGTCTGAACTTCTCTATAGTACAGAGACATTTTTGGACTATCAAAACACTATCAGGTAAGCCAAGCTATCCAAGCCCCTTTTATTATAGATATCCAAGGCCAGCTAGATAACTCAGAAGGAAAAGGCCCATGCTGACATGCCTAGTGGCCAGAGAGTTTATTCTGAACAACTTTCATTTGGAAGGGAAAGCCAGCTCCTGTCAGTCATCCTCTGACACACATGTAAGTCATGACACAAATGCACAAAATATACATATTCATCCTGCAAGTTCTGTTCCTCCACAGAGTTCTGCTAATAACCCACGGAACATTGTGTATGCAACAAAATGTCAAAACTGTTAGACTGGAGAGTATGCATGGCCCCAAATCTCAAGGAACACAAGTCTAACTACTTTTTCCTTTCAGGAAAGTTGGTGGCCACTTTCCCTTCAGTGCTCATATTTATAACAAGGATCATTAAAATCCCAGTTCCCTCAGTTTTCGCCTCGTCTTCTTGTCTGTGAAGAAAGCAGGGCTTTCCCTGGTGATGGAAATAGTTTGTTCCAGTTCCACAAGGTTTGTGCAAATGAGCTGCCTCTTCTGGTGCTCGCTCATTTGCTAATGCAAGAAAGCTGACACTCTGTTAAATACCAACAAATAAAGGTGGTGCGCTTTCTTCTTTAAGACATTTATATGGGTCCAGAGTTAGCTTTGCTTGGTATGCCATTTAATGAGCTCCTGATATGTAAGAACACATTCATTTGTATTATACCAGTAAGGACAGTAATATAGAATTTACTTTTACTTTGCCGTCTACATAACCAGTCTCCAGATATGTCAAAGTAGTTATATTGTGAGTGAGCAACACTCCTAAATGATGATTTTATTCTAGAATGCTTAAATGGAATTTTTTCTCTCCGATTCTAACTACTTCTTTCTCCAAAGATAAATATGTGTATACACATACACACATACACATACACACATATACATAGACTGTGTGTGTCTGTGTCTTTGTGTGTATAAGTCTACGTGTATGCACTGAATAGCTACATTAAGGCAGGAATCTGATCGAAGGGTATTCCCATGAAAAGATATTGTTTACTGATCCCATAGGACATAGACACAATGATAAAATCACCTAAAAGGAACAAGAAAGATGGCTCAGTAGTTAAAATTGCTTTCTGCTTTTGCTAAGAACCAGGGTTCAATTCCCAGCCCACCTGTGGTGGATCACAACTGAGTATAACTCCAATCCTGAGGAGTCTGACACCTCTTTCTTTCCTTCTCAGACCTGGCACACACACAACGTGTTCAGATATGCATGGAGTCTAAGTCCTCATACACATAAGATGACAAAAGTAAGTCTTGAAATCTCCTACGGGTATATTCTCAGTTAATACCTGTAGCTACGTATGTGGATTTGATTTACTAACTTATTTTTCTTTTCTCTTATTTTTGAGTACCATATTTGCTTTTGCACATATCCATGTGTGTGTTCATGTGTATGTTCACATGAGTATGCCCAGATGTAGAGGCCAGAACTAATATCATGTTTCTCTCCACCTAATTTTTTGAGACAGTCTCTTACAGGAACTGAAACTTATGAATTAGACTAGATGAATTATGCAAAAAGCCACCATGATCCCCACATTTCTGCTTCCTGAGAAGTGGATTGTTAGTTGATGCCACCATTCCTGGGTTCTCATGCTTGCAAGGCAAGTATTTCACTGTCCTAGAGATCTCCAGCAGCTTTTCACACATGAACACACACAAACACACATACAATATGTGTTATATACTTATATACATATGCATCATATATGTATAATATACATATGTCTGTGTTTAAGGAAGCTATTTTGAGGCATGTTAATTTAACGTGTATTTTAAAGTATTGGAAATCTCTTCTCACATGATTATTGATTGTTATGCCATGATTGTTGAATGCTTGTCAATAGCCAATTTTGTCCCAGGAGTAGATTTCATTTTCAGCTTGTTCTACACTTTACTATGCATTCAGCAGTTCTGAAAATATGGATCCCAGGAAAACAGGTCTGGAAGGTGTTTCTAATTATATTATACATACAGAAATCATAAATTCTTTGAGGTTCACTGACTAGACAAATTTATTCAAGTCTGTGTTCTCCTGGACTGCTGATTCTTCATCTCCGCTCCCAGCATCAAAAAACATACAAGACTTACCTGACATGTTTGCAAACTTGCTTGACCCCTACTGTCTACTCCCTTGTCATATCCAATGACAGTCAGAACTCTGTAGACATGAATGTAAGCTGCTAAAGGTTGTCCTGAATATGCTGCCTGCTTGGATTTAGCTGGCACTTAAACCTGTTACAGGTTTCCAAAATTGCAGTGATGCAGCTTCTCCTTAGTAAGGATGATGCCTTAGTAAGATGATGGTGGTGATGTCCATCATTATTGTCCTCCATGTGTAAACATGGAGCCCAATGAAAAATCTGCATATGACAGGTTATGTTGCACTTTTACTGTCTGTGCTTCACAAGAGAAGCCTTAGAACACTTTCCATCCACTTAGTACCACAAATTCCCTGTGTCTTGATTGTTCTTGAATTTTTCTTCTTCTAAAATAAGAATGAAGACAGAAAGTAAAGGTGTCATTCCCCAATATTGATCTCCTGTGTTTTTCCCAGTTCCTTTAACCTAGTTTTGCCTGCCCTGTGCCCTTCCTTGCAGTTGTGCAGTTTGTTCAGTCACCCTACTTATGCTGTGCATGCACCACTGTGTAAAATATGAGGGTGGAAGTAGGTAGAACGCTTCCTCACAGACCCAGCTTTTCATCTACAATTTTCAGACTATTCTCAACTTTGTCACTGTAGAGATGTAGATAGAGGTTTGAATGAGAAATGGCCTCCCACAGGATAATTTGTGTCTGCACAAATGGTCCGTAGTACCCAATACTGTTTGGGGAGGTCATGGAGTCTTTGTGAGGTAGGGCTTTGCGGGAGAAAGTCTTGCACTGTGAGTGGATACAGTGGGTTTGTTTCTTTGGCCTACTTCCTGTGTTTTCTCTCTTATCTGTTCTGCGTGAGAGAAAATGTGATCAGCTAACTTCCAGTTCTTATCACTGTTTAATGCCTTCCCTGACATTACAGACCCTATCCTTGTGGTCCCATAAACAAGAAAAACAATTCTGTCTGCTCTAACATGAAGTAAATTAGAATGCACAAAAAGAGAAGCATTAAGAGGGTGTGCACACAAACACTCACACATGTACATGCATGCACATACAGACAAACACACACACACACAAGTATGTTCCCACACATACAGATATTTCTCCAGAAAAGAATATTTTTCATGAATTATACGAACTATTTTATTTAAAAAGAAATATTTTTGTTTCAGAACATTAACTTTTGCAGGAATGTATTAACACAAATAAGTGTGTATTTAAGACTAACTGAGGAAATATAAACATTTTAATCATTAAATATTATCAAATATTTTAATTTCATTGTTCTTTGTCATACTTCTGTTCCTACATGTTTAAATCAGAACATTAAAACCAAAGGCATCACAGACACGGCTCCAGGCAACAGCATATTTTCTTTAATTGGCAGGTATCCCTGTGCATACTATCTTCCAGTTTCATTATTTTGCTCTCCTTTCCAATTTTGAATAACTATGCTGTCCTCTGTCCTCCTTGTATTTGCCAGGTAAGCTCTTTTGTATATTAAGTACTAAAATAAAGCACTGCTTGCCCTAAACTTTAATAGGTTTTGATCCCTGGAAACACAGCATTTGTTTCTGCTGCATGTAACCATAAAAATGACAATTAAGTTTCTTATGAAATTGTATCTTTGTACACTTCAACTTCAATAAAGTGACGGAGTCTGGGAATTAGGTGAATAGCTAGAATTGCATTAAGTAGTTTCCCACGTTCTCCAAAAAAAAACCCACAAGATTACTGGAATCTATACTAAAGATTTCCATGTGATCAGAGGTCACAAAACTGATGGCTTTCTGTGCTTGAATGGGAACAAGAATTGATGGACTCATGTAGCAGCTATTTCTGTTGGCACAATTCTTTTATTTATTTGTTTGTTTATTTATTTATTTATGTTTTATTAGATATTTTCTTTATTAACATGTCATATGATATCTCCTTTCCCAGTTTCCCCTCTGAAAAATAAAAGAAAAACAAAAATAAAAACAAAAAAAGAAAAAGAAAACAAAAACAAAAACAAAAACAAAACCCTGTTCCCTCCTCCCTCCCCCTGCTCATCAACCCACCCTCTCCTGATTCCTGGTCCTGGCATTCACCTACACTGAGGCATAGAACCTTCACAGGGCCAAGGGCCTCTCCTCCCATTGATGACCAACTAGGCCATCCTCTCCTACATATACTTCTGGAGCCATTAGTCTCACCATGTGTACTCTTTGGTTGGTGGTTTAGTCCCTGGAAGCTCTGAGGGTACTAGTTAGTTCATATTGTTGTTCTTCCTAAGGAGCTACAAACCATTCAGCTCCTTTGGTCCTTTTTCTAGCCTCTAGCTCCTTCATTGGGGATCCTATGCTCAGTCTAATGCATGGTTGAAAGCCTCTATTTCTATATTAGTCGGGTACTGTCAGAGCCTCTTAGGAGACAGCTATATCAGGCTTCTGTCAGCCAGCACTTGCCACAATAGTGTCTGGATTTGATGATTGAATATGAGAAGGATTCCCAGGTGGAGCAGTCTCTGGATTGTCCTTCCTTCACTCTCTGGTCCATAGTTAAAATCTCTGCAACTCCTTCCATGGGTATTTTGTTCTCCCTTTTAGAAGGAACAAAGTATCCACACTGTTTCTGTCTTCCTTCTTCATGAGTTTCTTGTGGTTTGTGGATTGTACTTTGTGTATTCCAATCTTTTGGGCTAATAACCACTTATCAGTGAGTGCATACCATGTGTGTTCTTTTGTGATTAGATTACCTCACTCAGGATGATATTCTCCAGATCCATCCATTTCCCTAAGGATTTCATAAATTCATTGTTTTTAAAAGCTGAGTAGTACTCCATTGTGTAGATGTACCACATTTTCTGTATCCACTCCTCTGTTGAGGGACATCTGGGTTGTTTCCAGTTTCTGGCTATTATAAATAAGGCTGCTATGAACATTGTGGAGCATGTGTCCTTATTACATGTTGGAGCATCTTTTGGGTATATGCCCAGGAGTGGTATAGCTGGGTCCTCCAGTAGAACTATGCCCAATTTCTGGAGGAACCGCCAAACTGATTTCCAGAGTGGTTGTACCAGCTTGCAATCCCACCAGCAATGACGTAGTGTTCTCTATCTCCACAACCTCTCCAGCATCTGCTGTCAACTGAGTTTTTTATTCTAGCCAATCTGACTGATGTGAGGTGGAATCTCAGAGTTGTTTTGATTTGAATTTCCCTGATGACCAAGGATGTTGAACATTTCTTTAGGTGCTTCTCAGCCATTCCGTATTCATCAGTTGAGAATTATTTATTTAGCTCTGTACACCACTTTTTAATAAGGTTATTTGGTTCGCTGGAGTCTAACTTCTTGAGTTCTTTGTATACATTGGATATTAGCCCTCTATCAGATATAGGATTGGTCAACATCATTTCCCAATTTGTTGGTTGCCGTTTTGTCCTATTAACAGTGTGTTTTGTGTTACAGAAACTTTGCAATTTTATGAGGTCCCATTTGTCAGTTCTTGATCTTAGAGTATAAGCTATTGGTGTTCTGTTCCCCCTCTGTCCATGTGCTCAAGGCTCTTCCCCACTTTCTTTTCTATTAGTTTCAGTGTATCTGGTTTTATGTGGAGATCCTTGATCCACTTGGACTTCAGCTGTGTACAAGGAGATAGGAATGGATTGATTTCCATTCTTCTACCTGCTAACCACCAGTTGAGACAGCACCATTTGTTAAAAATGTCTTTTTTCCACTGGATGGTTTTAGCTCCTTTGTCAAAGATCAAGTGACCATAGGAGTGTGGGTTCATTTCTGGGTCTTCAATTCTATTCCATTGATCCACCTGCCTGTCACAGTACCAATACCATGCAGTTTTTTGTTTTGTTTTGTTTTTTATCACAATTGCTCTGTACTACAGCTTAAGGTCTGGAATGGTGAATCCACCATAGGTTTTTTTTATTGTTGAGAATAGTTTTTGCTATTCTAGGCTTTTTGTTATTCCAGATGAACTTGCAAATTGCTCTTTCTAAGTCTGTGAAGAATTGAGTTGGAATTTTGATGGGGATCGCATGGAATTTGTAGATTGCTTTTGGCAAGATGACCATGTTTACTACATTAATCCTGATAATCCATAATCATGGGAGATCTTTCCAACTTCTGAGATCTTCTTCAGTTTCCTTCTTCAGAGACTTGAAGTTCTTGTCATACAGATCTTTCACTTGCTTGGTTAGAGTCACACCAATGTATTTTATATTATCTTGTGAAGATATATATATTATAATATATTATCTTATATTATATTGTGAAGGGTGTTGTTTCCCTAATTTCTTTCTCAGTCTGTTTATCCTTTGTGTAGAGGAAGGCCACTGCTTTGCTTGAGTTAATTTTATATCCAGCTACTTTGTTGAAATTGTTTGTCAGGTTTAGGACCTCTCTGGTGGAATTTTTGGAGTCACTTACACATACTCTCATATCATCAGCTAATAGTGATAATTTGACACGTTTCTTTCCAATTTGTATCCCTTTGATCTCTTTTTGTTGGCTAATTGTGCTGGTTAGGTCTTCAAGTACAATATTGAATAGATAGGGAGAGAGTGGGCAGCCTTGCCTAAGGCTTGATTTTAATAGGATGGCTTCAAGTTTCTCTCCATTTAGTTTGATGTTGACTACTGGTTTGCTCTATATTACTTTTAATATGTTTAAGTATGGGCCTTGTATTCCTAATATTTCCAAGACGTTTATCATGAAGGAATGTTGGATTTTGTCAAATGTTTTCTCAGCATGTAAAGATAATCATATGGTTTTTGTCTTTGTTTGTTTATATAGTGAATTACATTGATGGATTTCTGTATATTGAACCATCCCTGCATCCCTGGGATGAAGCCTACTTGATCATGGTGGATGATCATTTTGATGTGTTCTTGGATTCAGTTTGCAATAATTTCATTATTTTGCATCGATATTCATAAGGAAAATTGGTCTGAAGTTTTCTTTCTTTGTCTTTGTGTGGTTTAGGTATAAGAGTAATTGTGGCTTCATAGAAAAAATTGGGTAGAGTACCTTCTGTTTCAATATTGTGGAATAGTTTGAGGAGTATTGGTATTAAGTCTTCTTTGAAGGTTTGATAAATCTCTGCACTAAACCCATCTAGTCCTGGGCTTTATTTTTTGCTTGGGAGACTATTAATGGCCTTTTCTATTTCATTAGGGAACTGTTTAGATCATTTATCTGATCTTGATTTAACTTTGGTACCTGGTATCTGTCTAGAAAATTGTCCATATAGTCCAGGTTTTCCAGTTTTGTTGAGTATAGGCTTTTGTAGTAGGATTTCATGATTTTTTTTTATTTCCTCAGCATCTGTTGTTCTATCTCCCTTTTCATTTCTATTCTTGTTAATTAGAATACTGTCTCTGTGCCCTCTAATTAGTCTGATTAATGGTTTATCTATTTTGTTGATTTTCTCAAAGAAACAGATTCTGGTTTGGTTGATTCTTTGTATAGTTCTTTTTTCCATTTGGATGATTTCAGCCCTGAGTTTGATTATTTCCTGCCATTGACTCTTCTTGGGTGAATTTGCTTCTTCTTGTTCTAGAGCTTTCAGATATGCTATTAAATCTCTCTCTAGTTTCTTTTTGGAGGCACATAAAGCTATGAGTTTTCCTCTTAAGACTGCTTTCATTATTTTCCATAAGTTTGAGTATGTTGTGGCTTCATTTTCATTAACCTCTAAAAAGTCTTTAATTTCTTTCTTTAATTCTTCCTTGACCAAGTTATCATTTAGTAGAGTGTTGCTAAGCTTCCATATGTATGTGAGATTTCTATTGTTTATGTTGTTATTTAGGAGCAACCTTAGTCCATGGTGATCTGATAGGATGCAAGGAATTATTTCATTCAATCTTCTTGTATTTGTTGAGGCCTGATCAGTGACCAATTATATGGTCAATTTTGGAGAAGGTACCACGAGGTGCTGAGAAGAAGGTGCATCCTTTTGTTTTAGGATAAACAGTTCTATAGATATCTGTTAAAACCATTTGCTTCATAACTTCTGTTAATCTCACTGTGTCCTTGTTTAGTTTCTGTTTCCATGATCTGTCCATTGCAGAGAGTGGGGTATTGAAATCTCCCACTACTATTAGTGTGGTGTAATGTGTGCTCTGAGCTTTAGTAAAGTTTCTTTTATGAATGTAAATGCCCTTGCATTTGAAGCATAGAGGTTCAAAATTGAGAGTTCATCTTGGTAGATCATACCTTTGATGAATATGAAGTGTTTCTCTTTATGTTTTTTGATCACTTTAGGGTGAAAGTCGATTGTATTCGATATGAGAATGGCTATTCAAGCTTTTTTCTTGAGACCATTAGCTTGGAAAATTGTTTTCTAGCCTTTTATTCTGAGGTAGTATCTGTCTTTGTCACTGAGGTGGGTTTCCTATATGTAACAAAATGTTGGGTCTTGTTTACGTACCCAATCTGATAGTCTGTCTTTTTATTGGAGAATTGAGTCCATTGATATTAATAGATATTAAGGAAAAGTAATTTTTGCTTCCTGTTATTTTTGTAGTTAGAACTGGCATTCCGTTCATGTGTCTATCTTCTTTTAGTTTTGTTGGAAGATTACATTTTTGCTTTTTCAGGGATGTAGTTCCCCTCCCTGTGTTGGAGTTTTCTATTTATTACTCTTTGAAGGGCTGGGTTTGTGGAAATATATTGTGTGAATTTGGTTTTGTCATAGAATACTTTGGTTTCTCCATCTATGGTGAT
>NW_022196891.1:13562329-13577533 GCF_008632895.1 Mastomys coucha
GTTCTTAGTGTCTCTGACTAGAGCTTGTCCTGTCCCTGCAGCCCTGCAACTCCCCTGCGACTCGTGGGACCTCCTGGCTGGCTGCTCTCATCTTAGAAATTCACCAGAGAGAAAATGGCGGGTCTTACCACTGGGTTAAAGCGGTCCCTGGAGGTAGACCCTCCACTTTCAGGGAAGGGGCAGAGAAGGATGCTGATCCACCTCTGTTACTCAGAAGCTGAGAGGATCCTGTCCTTGCCGCCCTGCAACTCCCCTGTGACTTGTGGGGCCTGTGCCTCCTGGCTGGCTGTGTCAATGTTTTCTATGGTGTCTTCTGCACCTGAGATTCTCTCGTCTATCTCTTGCATTCTGTTGGTGTTGCTTGCATCTATGTTTCCTGACTTCTTTCCTAGGTTTTCTATCTTCAGAGTTGTCTCTCTTTGTGATTTCTTAACTGTTTCTACTTCCCTTTTTAGGTCTTTGATGGTTTTGTTCAATTCCTTCACCTGACGTTTGTTCTTTCCTGTAATTCCTTAAGGAATTTTTTTGTTTCCTCTTTAAGGGCTTCTACTTGTTTACTCGTGATCTCCTGTAATTTTTTAATGTATTTTTTTGTTTCCTCTTTAAGGGCTTGTACCTCTATACCTTTGTTCTCCTGTATTTCTTTAAGGGGGTTATTCATGTCCTTCTTAAATTCCTGTATCACCATCGTGAGATATGATTTTAGATCCAACTCTTGCTTTTCTGGTGTTTTAGGATATCCAGGACTTGCTGTGGAGGTAGTACTAGTTTCTGATGAAGCCTAGTAGTCTTGGTTTCTGTTGGTAATTATCTTGATTTTGCCTTTAGCCATCTGTTGATCTCTGGTCTTAGATGTTCTTTCTGTCTCTGGCTGGAGCTTGTTCCTCCTGTGAGTCTATAAGCCTGTGTCAGCACTTCTGGGAAATCAACTCTTCTCTGGTAAGACCAATACTCAGAGGGCTGTAGATCAGTTTTCCCTCCTGAGTCCTGGGGTCAGAGCACATCCTGAATACATGATCTCTGCTTGCAGGTCAAGGCACAGAGAGGGCTGTGGATCTGCCATCCCTGCAGAGTCCTTGGGTCATAGCACTCCCTGGAGCCAAGCTCTCTGCTTGTGAGGGAAGAGGCAGATAGGGCTGTGGGTCTGCTATCCCTTCTAGGTGTAGATGGAGTTAGGGGCACAATTCTTTTAATACATTAAGAAGAAACCATTGATGGTTGGAAGCCAGAATAAATTCTTAGCCAATATCTGTGAAATTAAAATGAAAAGTAATGAATAATATTCTTAATTAAGATCTGTAATTAGAAATTTTTCTGGAGGCCTTAAAAATGGCATTTTATTTAAAAAGTTCTGACCCATATTTTATGGCATGCATAATATTCTTTTACAAATGTGTATGTAAGTGTTTATTTGTTTGTTTATTTATATTTGTGCGCACATGGATATATGTGCATTTTTTTATGGGATGTAGGTGCCTGTCCACCTCAGAGGCCTGACAAACATATCAGATCCTTTGGAAGCTAAGTGATTGCCTTGTACTCAAACATCAAAGGAAGAAATCCTTTCAACAATGTCTTTAAAATTGGAAAATCAAACATTTTTAAGTGTTTCTGAGTTCTGGATTTGGAGAATTTCTTTGCTCTTTTTCTATTCCACCAACTTCCTCTTATCCACCATACATTTATTTTAATTGACAGTTTTCAGTAGTATGTTAAATATAGACACAAACACGTGTATGAAATTTAATATGCATATTCACAGACCTGATGTATTACACACACATACATAGAACAACGGAAAGGAAAAGGAAGGAGAAAGAAAGAGGGAGAGAAAAAAGAGAGGGAAATAGAGAAAATTTTAGTATGTAGAGTAGACTTATCTTTTTGTTTCTGAATAAATTATAACTTTTATCTTTTCTGCTTCCATCCACGTGTGTGTGTATCTGTGTGTGTGTGTCTGTGTGTGTGTGTATCTTATGCATTTGAAGGATGCATAGTTGTTATATAGATAATGGGATCAGAATTTCAGTCTTGAACATTGCTCAGTTAGCACTTTTATACAAGCCTTACTTCCAGCCCTGCTATAAACAATTTTCTTGAAGACTTAGAGACAAGAAATCAATACATCTTTTTCTCCAGAGCCTAGATATTCTTTCCATGTATGATTTGTTATTATTGTACAGGTACATTTGTACAGTTATATTTGTACAGTTGTTGGTGACTTCTATTAGAACCACAAACATAATAGAACTTCCTAGGAGTTTCATACCACACTCTTCATCTAATTACAGGGGAGTATAATGGGGCAAGGACCACTCAGCCTGTGTATACATAAGCTAATCATAAATGCACACATTTAGTGCTAGGAAGATAGCACAACTTGTATAGCTGAGCACAGGAATGTGGATCTACAATACTCCTGTTTCTACTGCAAGGTAAAAGAACAGAGAAGCATAGAGTCCTCCTGGGCCAGTGAGCCTGGCATCTGCGAAGTAAACAAGAGCCTTTGTCTCAAACAAGGTGGAAGGTGAGGATGGATACCCTAAGGGGTCATCTATCTGACCACCCACACACATGTTCTAGCAGGCACTTGTCCACATGCAAAGAACCACATCATACACAAACACATGTGTGTGGGGGGGGCAGAGGAGATAAAGCTATAGTTTATTCAGAAACAAAAAGATAAAATAAATCTCTATATGCTCAAAAATTTATTTCTGTTTCTCTCTCTTTTCTTTCCCCCTCTTGCTTGATCTTTACTTTTTCCTTCCATTACTCTGCATGTGTTCACACACACACACACACAGAGAGAGAGAGTAATATATATATCAGATCCAGTAAATGTGCACATTAAATTTTATACATATAAATATCTATATTTAACACACGACTAAAAATCTTTCAATTAAAATATATGTGTGGTGGATAAGAGGAAGTTGGAGGAACAGAAAAAAGAGCAAAGAAATTCTATAAATCCAGAACTCAGAAACTATTAAAAAATGTCCGAGTGTCCAACTTTAAAAGACCTTGTTGAAAGGCAATCTTCCTACATTAAATTTCTAGGAATATTTAATATTTCAAATATAAAACACTCACTTAAGCCAAGACATGAACATAAAACCAAGCTTCAATTTATCACTGCTAAATACTTTACAAAACTCTCAAAGAAAGTGGCAAGGATTTTCTGTGACCACAGGCCAAAGCCAGTGGCACATCTCCATTTAGAATATATTGGCTCCCAAACTGACTTTGATTGGGCTCCCTTGTATGTAGAGGGGCAGGAAGTTATGGCCACATGCTAAGCTGACGGTGCTACATTGGACTGCTCATAAGCCCAGCTCAACTTTATGTCGTTTCCATTTATTCTAGCAGGCTTCACTGAACATGCAAATAAGGAGACATGGTCGTAAAAGTATCCAGCATTAGAGGCAATATCGCATGGTAACAAACGTGCAGGTTTTACAGCTGGACAGTTGGAATTAAGTCCTTTCTAAATCCACAAAACTGGTACACTGATCTCAGCATGGTTTGTTTATCTGGACATCTTGAAATCTATCATTTCTGACAAAATTTTAAATCTGGGGTTTTCATAGTTTATAATAGTAAGCTCTTGAGTCCTATGATTAATACATGGGATCATTTTATGTGTTAGTATGAGTGTTTATTTCAATTTTAATGCTACCATTCACTTGTACTTGAATGATTTTCTTCGATGAAAGAGTAAATGTTTACCTTTCATTTATTTGAGACAGCCTGCAGCACAACCTCAAACTAACACTGTAGCAGAAGAAAATCTCCAATTCCTGACCCTCCTCCCTTTATGCACTGAGTGCTAAGATTGCAGGTATCCTAGCACCAGGCTCAATATCACAGTCCTGGGGATGGAACTCGTTTTTGTGTTTTGCATGTAGTAGGCACACTACAAACTATCTATGTCCCCATTGATACAGTGCATTTAGAAATACTGTAGGTATTTTGATAGGGATTCTAGTGATAACTCATCTGGTTGAACATGCGTCTACACCTCAGGGTAAATTACTTCTGAATATTCTCCAGAAACTTTGGGAACACAGACAGAGTTTACAAAAATAGTTTTGCAGGTAGAGTTTTTTTCAAGCAAGTCCTTCTGACACAGAGAAAAATCAACCTTTAAAGAGCTGTCTCATATTTCAGTCCCTTGCATCTGTCACTTTATGACATTCAAAAGTAACCCTCTGGAGTGTAGCTCTGGTCAACTAGAGCTGGTGGGAGACAGACACAACAACCAAGAGAGTGCAGGTGACTTTCTTTTTGTCCCTTTAACATTTCCTTGAGAAATAAAAGGTTGACACTGTCAGATGCTGTGGCATATCTGTCTTACTACTGATGAATAAGACAGGGAGGACAGAGTCTGCTTAAGAGCCAAAGGATCATGCAGAATGTCAGAGAAATAACGTTATGCAAGATCTTTTGTTATCTATGACTTCTTTTCTCAAAAACAAGACTTACTTGATCTACCTCTAAAATCCCTCTGCTACTTTTTTGACCTATTTTGAAACAAACAAATAATCTTTTAATTGCTATTTGGTAAGATCCCACTGCATTTTAGATTCTCAGATAGATAATGTGTGTCCAAAGAGATTCAGCATCATGGAAAAAAATGCCATCTAGTGGGAGAGGGAATAGAGAGCCTGACTATATAATTTAATCCTGCATGAACAACACTTAAACTATGCAGAAGTGGTAAGATCAGAACAATGAATTAGGGTTGCTTGGTGAGAACTTACAAGAGAGCTGACAGGAACTTGAAGCTTTGGTAAGAAGTGGGGGTCAGGGAAAATATGTAGCAGCCACAATAAAGAGATAGACTGTAGTGAAAATGTGATGGCTCTGTAAACAGAGTACTTGTTCAGAAATGGTGATCTGAATTCAGAACCACAGAACAGAATTTACAGAAAGACAGATGCAGTAAGAGTGTAATCCTAGGTCTCTGCTGGCAAGATATGGGAAATACAGTGGATGAGGGGAGTTCCTAGGAGCTTTCTGGCTAATTATCTTCTTGTACACAGAGGTTAGCAGTAAAAATCCCTGTCTCAAACAAGGTTAAAAGTAAGTAACAAGACCCTACAAATATTCTATAGTGAACACATGCCAGCAAACACACACACACACACAAGCACACACACATATACTAAGAGTTACACAGAAATTAGCACATAAACATGTGAAAAATGACTAGATTATGACTGTAAACCATAGTAAATTCTTCAGATCAATAGGAATTGTAAAAAAAAGGTTTTGATAGAAAATCCTACTGATTTTTTTTCATAATTTTCAAAACTTCATCCAGTTGGACTCAATGTGTTGCTCCAGAGGGGAGAATGTGAGTTTTTGTTTAGCAACGGTGACCATAAAACTGGTGAGAAATGCATACATTCTGTATAAATTGCAGAACAGGTTAAAACAAACAAGACTGGGCACTAAATTCAATATAAAAGACAGAAAGTGTTAAAAATAATAAAAATCAAATATTGGTATTACACTTCAAATAATTATCATACCATAGTTTAGTGATTTGCAGGAATGAAGATGAGTTGGCTGGTAAAATGCTTGCCTTGCACTCAGGAGGATTTGAGTTGGGAAATACAAAATGCACCTTAAAAAGCCAGTGTGGCAGCACACCGTTGTTATTCCAGTGTGGGTAAATGGAGACAGGTGGTTTCCTTGGTACTCATTGGACAGACGGCCTTGCCTACTTAACAAGTACAAGTCCAGGGGGATACCTTGGCTCACAAAAACAGGGTTGAATGTATACAAGAAATGGCATCCAAAATTGTTCTCTGGACTCTACATGCATACATAGACGCATACCTGTACACATCTTTACAATTACACGCAAATGTTTAGTAATTTGAAGTCAGAGGTGACTGTACGTCATTAATGTGAAGTGTATACATAGGAATCTCATTAAGTCTATCATGTTCAATCAAATAGTCATGGCCATTGAATCAGCGAGCATTGAGTCATGGCTCCTGGGAAAACACCAGGCTAGGCTCTTTCTAGCCACTGGCCACAAGTTGTTAAAAGATCAGCATACAATTTTGTTTCTAGTATATTTCTGTTTAAAAACTTCCTTAAGCCTCTCACATGCTTTTTCTCTGATTTAGTGCTTGGCCAGAAGGGCATTTGAAATACCAACACTACAGCAACACAAACAAAAACGTGTGAAAATTATAGCATAAGAGAAAATATTCATGCTCACCTTGTGAGAGGTGAATCTGCTCTTGTAAATAAATGTTAGGCAACCTAAAAAAAAAAAAAAATCGCAGATGATGATTCTAAGAAGAGTGAGAATCTCTGAATTCAGGTCCAGAGCACAGAACCGTCTGTGGAGAAAATAGTTTGCAAAGCCATCAGAAAACTGATATGACTCATAATTTTGAAAATGAAGATCATGTAGAAAATGAGACAAAATGCCCAATTTTATGTTCTGAGGAATCTTGCATTTTAACTGAGAAAACTCTGCAATTTCTCTGCAGATGGAAGGAAAAAAGGTGGCGCCAACGAAGAGCAATGAGAAGGGGCGAGTGGTGAAGGGCAGGATCCATGACCCAGAGAGAAGACCAACAAAGAGTCATGAGAAGGGGTGAGTGTGAGTGGTGAAGGGCAGGAGCCATGACCCCAGAGAGAGAAGAGAAGAAATAAATTGTGACACTATGTGATGTGCTAAAAACAGGCTTTATAACAAGAATGAGGGACTAGCGATAGCTCAGTGATTAGTAGTGCTCAATGCTCATGCAGAAGATAAAGTTCATACCCCAGCACACACATGGGGCTTGCAACTGCTCATCCTGTACCCAGTTCTGGCCTCTGAGTATCTACACACACACACACACACACACACACACACACATACACACACACACAAACAGGTGGTGGGGAGATGGGAGAGAAGTGAGGGGTTGGTAGAGAGAGAAGAAAGAACACTGATTTGGATGAAAGAATGCTCGTTCCATGAAGGTCCTGAAAAGAGGCACGTGGACCTGAGCCCTGCTCTGTGATTTACTGGCTTCATGACTTTGGAATGGGCATTCACACCTTATATAGAGGCTACAAGTTTTACTGTATCTACGGAGGACTTAGAGTCTTGGGGATAATGGTAATATATGTGAAATTGCTTAGGGATATGTCATTTTGATCAAATGGAAGTTATTATCAGTTATATGAAATCTTATTTCTCCATTTGTAACAGTTTTTTTTTATTACATTTAATGTTACTTCTACCTGACATAAGTTAGTATAACAGAAAAGAAATAACAAACTTGGATGCAAAATAGATGTTACATTCTAATGTCATGCCAGCCAGCTATTACTCATAGGTGAGATAAGGGTACCAAGCTCTTCTAAGACCCAGTTCCTCAGTATCCCATAAGGCTAATAATAGGCTAATAAGGCTTCCTCCAGCTGGGAAGATATATCTGTTAGGAAAGTTCTTTCTTTGACAAGATAAGGACCTGAGTTAGATTCCTAGATTCCACATAGCAAGAAGTTGTGACATATGCTTTTTAACCCCAGCCCTGGAAAGGCAGAGCCAGGAAGATGCCTGGAGCTCCCAGAGAGACAGCTTGGCCTACAGAACTCCAAACAATGAGAGACTTTCTCCAAAAACATGAAGTGGACAGCCTAGGTTGTCTTTTGGCTTTCTCACACCTAAGCATGCCGCCATCCTGCTGTATGGGTCCAGAACTCGCACTCTGGGTCTTGACACTTGCAAGGCAAGTACTTTGCTGATTGAACTGCCTCTCAGGCCAATAGGGGAGGTTTTAATTTAGTGCATTCCTGTAAACTATGTAATATATGTATGTAACAATAAGTTATATATAAATACAATTTACAAACCAGTTATAGTATATAAATAAGAAAAATGTGTCTTGAAAGAAAATACTCACATTGAACTTTGTTTAAAAATTTTCAGTACTTAAAAGAAGAAGGCAGATAATCCTTTAGGCATCAATTACTCATTTGAGATGATATTTAATCCTGATTAAAATAGAGGACTTTGGTAAATAATTTACAACAAAACATAAATGAAATTAGCAGTTTTTGAAAGTGTTTGTTTGTTCTGCTCATGATTGTGGTTGTAAGTGAATTATATCATTCCTTGTATTTTACAAAATAAAAGTGAAGTGTCCTTATGTGACATAAAAAACAGTGATATTTATCCATAAACACAAACTGCTAGATGGAAAAATGGAAGAATTCAGACCTACATGGCTTCCACAATACATGCTCTCTTGAATATGATCACCATATTCATCTCTTACCATAGAAGGTTGGTCACATTTACTCCATTATTCTAAATAGTGCACTGCTGGGCACAAAGATAACCCCCCACACACACAGTATCATGTGTTTTTGCCCAACAATACTAAAAGCATCACTCATTAACACAGTCAAAATTGACTAGCAGGTATCTGAATATGTTAATAGTTAATTTGATTTTAAAAGAAAGCCTAACAAACGGCAATTGCAGTGCTCGAAGGATGTTTGTTTTTCTTTTTCAGCTCAACCAGCCCCAGGTTGAGCAGACCCACGTCTTCCAGAACCCTCTTGTGGTAGTAGCTCACACACCTTAGAATCGGTATATTGAATACTAGCTGAATACAGTAACCCAAAGAACTTTAAAATTGCATTAAAATGCAAATGTTTTCAATTCTCAGAATGGCAGGGTACCAGAAGATGGATCTTCAATTATGAACAAAAAAGAAAACAAAAAATCTTTGAATTAAATCATAATTTTAAAAAAATATATTTTTGTTCATTTTTGTGTGCATGAATATGCATGCCATAACTTTTGTGTACAAGTCAGACCACAGCTTATAAAAGTTGATTCTTCCCTTTCCCAGGGTGAACTCCTGGGATCAAGTCCACATTGTCAGGTTTGTTGTCAACTGCCCTCACTTGATGAGTTATCTGCCATTCTGAACTGTAAATTCACAATAGATTTAGGTTAGGGAAAATAGTAGAGAATTCTCACATGCTTTCTGTCCTCTCTCCTATGACTAACCACAAAGTTCCAAGAGAGAGTTTTTGTTAGAATTGATGTGTCAATGCCCCCCCCCCTTTTTTTCCATTGGTCAATGCTTTAGGAATCTCAGAACATGTACCCTGGTCATTCTCACTCTCATGTCAACAGTTCTTCCCCTATGATCTTCCCCAACCAAACACAAGAGAAAGGAGGGGAGGAAAAAAGACAAACATATGTGCAATTTATCCATACATTCATGGAAGCATGATCAAATTCCTACTGGCCAGTCCTCCAAAGGAGGATGAGCCCTTCACCACCTGTATCCATGCCAGAAGCCATGAACTGAGGGGAGTGGAACAGTGCCAGCTCTCCCAAGCCTATGTCACCACCCCACTTGAACTGGAGTGTTGTAGGCTGGTGGGAAAACAAGGCCATCTCTTTTGTACTTACAGACATCGATATGGCTCCAGGCAGGAGACCAAACCATAGAAATCCACATGGGTTTCAGTGGTAACAGTCACAACAAGGACGTCAGAACCACTGAGCCACTCATGGCCATCAGGAGCTGCGCAGACCACAGGCCTTAACATGGTTTCAGGTAGCTAAACATACACTCCACATCAGCATGTCCATGGCCCCCCATATACACGGAAATAACAAAGCCTGAGGACCACTAAGGCAATAGGCAGTGGCACGAACCGCCTATGTATTCATGTCTCACAGGCGTCATGACAACCTGTGGCTGCAGCATGCATTAACGATGAGAACATGGCCTTGTGCAACATCATGGAGGTTCAATCCGGAAGATGAAACTTTCCTTATCTTGGGCCTCTTTCCTTGCCCAGAGCCGGGGTAATTCCACTGCCAGGTGGCAGGTTTGGGGCCATGTCTCCATCTAAGCTCTAAGCTGTTGTAAGTCATTACCTTACTGGGCGATGACAGCCTGTCAACCTCAGCTCTGTCTCTCATCTGGCACTGCCCTTATATCTCCAGCTCTCCCGCTCTCCATAATGTATTCGCTGCTCCAGTTTTCTATCTTTCCCACCTCTCCATCATGGTTTTTTTCATCGTAGAGGCTCCCCCTGTTAAAGCTTCAAGGCCAGAGTGGAACACAGGGTACCTTCTGCAGCCCTGGGATATAAAGACTTACATATATGTACTTGTGTTCATCCCTATGTGTAACCAGAGAACCACATGTGCTTGTTATTCCATTGATGTTTTCTTTCCATCTTGCATGGCAACAGACCTAACAGATTTGATTAGGCTGCCTGGTCAGTGAATTCTAGGGATCCACATGGCCAGGCATAAAATCATGTGCCACCACACTGGGAGCAATCTACTTGGGCTCCCAGAGCTCACACTTGGGTCTTCAAACTTACATGATGAGCTCTTTGCTGACTGAGCCATCTCCCAGTCCAATATAAAAGGCTTTCATTTAGAGTATTTTTTGTAAAACTTCTGAAGTGTTCCAGACACTTCCTCTCTATCTCCCCAAGTATCAACCTCTTAGATTCTTAGATTACTCTTTTCCTAGAATTAGTGAACTCATAGTACCTCTTTACTTAACATTAGGTAAGAGCCACAGAACATTCAGAGTTCCTGGTATGTAACCTAAGACTCATTTCTGGTTCAGGGATGTAACTGGGATTTCTTCTTAGATGTCTTTATCTTGATTCCTTAGGGTTTTCTTGAACTCAACAACTTCTTAGAGCCCAGTGTTTTGATGACTGACAAGGCTGGCATGTCTTAGGGGTTTGCAACCCTTTAGGAAGAACAACAATATCAACCAACTAGACCTCCTAGAGCCCCCAGGGACTAAACCACCAATCAAGGAGAACACATAGAGAGACCCATGGCCCCAGCCATATATGTAGCAGAGGATGGCTTTGTCTAACATCAATGGGAGGAGAGGCACTTGGTCCTGTGAAGGCTCGATGAATGCCCCAGTGCAGGGGAATTTGAGGGTGGGGAGGGAGGAGTGGGTGGGAGGATGGAGGAATACCTTCATAGAAGCAGGAGGAGAGGGGATGGGATAGGGGGTTCCCAGGGGTGAAACCAGGAGAGAGGATAACATTTAAAACATAAATAAAGAAAACATCCAATAAAAATGAAAAAACATTGAAATATGACCATGATTTCCTTAAGGATTGAATAAAATTCTTTTATGATTTTTGGAAAGGAGACCACAGTGGTAAAGAACCAGGCTAGGAAATCCTATCCAAGGCACATACACATACTGTTATCAGGTGATATCACCTTGATAGCATGACAATAAAATCTCTTGAATGTAAGGTTATCCAGAGTGTGTCACCTCCCACAGGGAAGGATGAAGACCTGAGTAACTTATTGCTCTCTGGGAAAGGCCTGTTTCACTGTTCATTTACTCAGTCATGCCTTTGTGTTGGTAAGAAAATACGGATATTCATTCCATACCTGCAGTTTATCATATTTTTAGTATTTATTTCTTTATGTATATGTATGCATGTGTAAAGGTATGTCATGCATATGAAAGTGCCTATGCAGGCCAGAAGAAGGCATTAAGCCTCTTTTAACTGCAGCTACGGTGGATGTGAACTGCCCAACTGGAGTGCTGAGCAGGAAACTGGGGTCCTCTGAGAGAGCAGCAAACACCGCCAAGATTGCACTCCAGCTGCTCATTTGCATTTAAATTCAAAATTATGGTTTTGGTTCATGTTTTTTCATAATGAAGAAATTATTTGGATAGTGGTTCAGTATCTGGGATACTTCCACCGGTCCAGGTTAGTTGACACTGTTGTTCTTCCTGTGGAGTGCCTATCCTCTCTGAACCCACAATCCTTCATCCCAAAGCCCCATCTACTGTTTGACTGTGGGTGTCTGCATTTGTCTGAGTCAGCTGTTGGGTGGAGCCTCCAGAGGGCAGCCTTGCTAACCTCCTGTCTGAAAGCATAACTGAGTATCAATAATAGTGTAAAGAATTGGTGCTTGCCCATGGGATGGGTCTCAAGTTGGATCAGTTATTTGTCTGCCATTCCCTCAGGTTCTGCTCCACCCTCCAGCCCTGCATTTCTTAGACACAGTACAAATTTTAGGTTGAGAGTTTTGTGGGTGGATTGATCCCATTTGCCACAATGGAGTTCCTGTCTGGTTTCAAGAGGTGATCTCTTCAGGTTCCATATCCCCAATGCTGTGAATCACAGCTAAGGTCATCCCCATTGATTCTTGGGTGCCTCCCATATCCCAGGTCTCTGTCTCGTCCTGGATATCCCCTTCACCTCCCCACCCCATCCGTTGCAAATGTCCATTCGTTGTCATGGCCATCTGATTAGCTTTCCGTTCCTCCCCACAGCTGATCCTGAACACCCCGCCATTCCCGTTCACATCCCCTTTCTAACCCAGTTCCTTCTCTTCATCTGCCCCTTATAAATATTGTATTTCCCCTTCTAAGTGAGATTGTGCCTTATCTCTTGTTTAGCTTCTTTGAGTCTGTCAGTTTAGCATGATTATCCTGTTTTTCGTGGCTAATATTCACTTATAAATGAGTGCAGGCCCTGGAGGGAATAAGACCTCCACAGGAAGAAAGCAGAGTCAACTACTCTGGACCTTTGGGACTCTCAAAGACTGAATGACCAACCAAAGAACATACATGAGCTGGACCTAGGCTTCCCCACATATATGTAGCAGATGTGCAGCTTGGGCTTCATATGGTATGGAACAGCTGGGACAGGAGCTATCTCAAAACTCCTGCATGTATGTAAGATACATTTTTTTGACATTTAAAATCTTTATTGTGGAGTAACTGGGACCAGAGGGACCAGGCACACAGGAACTTCACCAGCCCAGTGACTCAGTTTCCTTCCGGTCTGTCTGGGCTGGTGTCCTGAGCAGACCTTGAGTGCAAGCTCCACAGCCAGTCCCACAATACCCAGAGGTAGCTCTACTCCAAGGTGCTCTGACATACACAGGATAAGAGGTGAGGAGGACCCAACATCTGTCCCAACATCGGGAGTAACTGGGACCAGTGGGATCGGGCACACAGGGGTCGGGGGGTTGGAAGCAAAAGAAAATAAACAACACAAACCAAGGTCAATTGGCATAATCAGAACCCAATTCTCCCACCATAGCAAGTCCTGGACACACCTGGATACACTGGAAAAGCAGACTCAGATAAAAAAATCACTTCTCATGGTGATGATTGGAGACTTTAAGAAAGACATAAATAGTATCCTCAAAGAAATACAGGAGAACACAGGTAAACAGCTACAAACCTTTCAAGAGGAAACACAAAATCCCTTAAAGAACTACAGGAAAACACAATAAACAGGTGAAGGAAATGAGCAAAACAATCCAGAATCTAAAAACGGAAATAGAAACAATAAAGAAATAAGAAAGAGTGACAACGCTGGAGATACAAAACCTAGGAAAGAAATCAGGAGTCATAGATGCAAACATCGCCAACAGAATACAAGAGATAGAAGAGAGAATATCAGGGGCAGAAAATACCATAGAAAACATTGACACAACAGTCAAAGAAAATGCAAAAAACAAAAAGCTCCTAGCCCAAAACATCTAGGATATCCAGGATGCAATGAGAAGACCAAACCTACAGATAATAGGTATAGAAGAGAGTGAAGATTCCCAATGTAATGGGCCAGTAAATATTTTCAACAAAATTATAGAAGAAAACTTCGCTAACCTAAAGAAAGAGATGCCCATGAACATACAAGAAGCCTACAGAACTCCAAATAGACTCGACCAGAAAAGAAATTCCTCCTGTCACATAATAACCAAAACACCAAATGCAGTAAACAAAGAAAGAATTTTAAAAGCTTATATATTTCAAAAGTATTTATATACCCAAAAGAAACATGGACGATTAATGAGGGAGGTTGCTTGTAAGAGAACAACAAAGAGTGAGACTGAATGGTTTGCTTGAAGTTCATAACTCTTGTATCAAGTTTGAAGAAGAGGACTTTATAAGTTACTCTTTCTCTGAAATGAATGCTTTTCCAAATTATCACAGCTAATGAACCAAATTCTTACCCTCACCAAATGTCTGTGACACCCTCCAAGCAGAACCATTGTTCATTGAAACAGTTGATGAATGACTTTATGGATAGACCATCTTAATATCTACACCATTTCTTAAATGAATGTAACCTGTTCTGTGGGCTGAGAATAAAGTCACTCACTCAAGTGAAATAGCTTTGACCATAGCAGGAAGTCTCTATCCAAAAATCATGCTTACAATTCATTCCTTGGGGCAGCAGAACTGTCAACTCTCAACTTAGCTATGATGGAGGTAATATCCTTTGGTGATGTGAGGGTTATTGAAGTACAGCCTTATTACAATGAAATCCAATGTCTAAAAATTGTTTTTATTTTGGGCTTGTACCACAGTAAGAGCCACAACTCTACTAAATACAAACTCTACTAAATACAAAACAAACAAACAAAAAGACTTGATATACTTATGTTCATTTAAGAAAATACTAGTAGTGATGTATTATTTTGAAATATACAGTTAATATGTTTGGACTAAAATCTTTATTGTTTCATCATCAAAAGTTTTCTCTCTCCACAACAGGATGACAAAGTTGTGTTGGCGCATACTCATGAAAAAACTCTTAAGTAGCTAGCCTAGAAACCAGAGATGGGACTGGCAAGCCAGTGTCATAGTCAGACACGAAATTCTGCTGCTAAGATTAGTACCCAGAAAGAATATGCAACTGTTAGAAGAGGAGTCTACAGCCAAGCCCTGTCAACTTCGTTTGTGAAGGAGTAGAGAGCATGGAGGACCAGAGACGGAATCTCCAGCTCAATCCAGATCCTACGCTGAGTTCTGACCATTCGCACACTGGCCATGAGTCTCTGTTAATTACTCAACATGCCACTTCTGGTCTGACCCGCAAACGGCATGGCCGCATTTGGACATTTCATATGCTTCCCACCTCACAGTCAGAATAATGAAACATGGGTCAGGGCAAACAAAAACAAAATAAAAACTGCAGTTTTAGGCATCTTTAGTAAAAAGCTGAACAAACTTGGTGCATGTTCTCAGTTTTGTTTTGTTTTTAAGTTTGGTTTTTTTTGTTTAAGTATTTTTGAGAAATAAACTGTAGGAAAAAAAGAACAACAAAAGACAGTTGTCATTTTTCTCTCGGGTGAGTTTCTGAGACCTGAACAGCCAGCCGGGAGCCACAGGCCCCACAACTCCC
>NW_022196891.1:13584970-13616965 GCF_008632895.1 Mastomys coucha
AAAAAAAAAAAAAAAAAGACAGTTGTCATGCTTACTCATTTTCAGCTAAAAGCAGAACACTTCTTTTTATATAAGCACACTGGAGAAACATACAAATGTCCTCACAAAATACCGCTGGGTCAATGAGAACATTTTCATAATCAGCTCTTGGGTAAAGTAATGGGAACTGAAGATGCAAACGACCACTACGATTTGGTCAGGCCTGGTCACTGAGAAGTTTTTGTTCACGTCTGTGTTTGGAGCTGTGACACAGCTGGATTTGGCTACTCTGTATTAATTCATACAATAAATACTTCACTCACATCAACAGATCCATCACCATGAAACCAAACCCCAGGCAACTGAGAGGTTTACAGCAAACCTGCCTTAAGTGTTTTTAAAGTACGTACTATAAGTGGACGACACGGACGACACAAGCAACGCTTGTAAGGAGCTCGCCATATTCCTCACCCCAGGCATCGATGTCTCTGGTTTTAGACTCCCTGTTGTGTTTGCCAGAGCACATCTGATTGAGTGGAGAGCTAGCGCACTTGATCTCCCAGGAAACACAGACTATTCTAGGCTTCTTCCTGGTGATGACTTCAGCTGGCAGCAGTGTGGAGCTGTTGAATTGTAGTCACAAGGACTTCTGTCGTCTACCATCCGGTCTGCCATGCACAGGAGAGGGGGCCCGTGATGCTGAGTTGTCGGCGAGCCTTGGGGGTGTCGTAGGTGCTCCCTTCACACTGTTATATGCCTACTGTTTCCACAGGGACTTGCTGAGGATTAAAAGAAAATAATTTTTAATAAACCAGATACAAAAAGTAAGAGTAGTGAGACATGGTTAGCATTTGTCCACTGTCCATGTGAAATTTTATGATCTCATATTAGAAAATACATGTAAGGTTGTACAGAACTTTTCCCCTAATTATTCTATGCAATGGGTGATAAGAACAGGTCCACAATTACGAGGATATGAAGTAGCTAGGTGTATAGTTTTTTTATTCCTGTGGTGAATTGAGCAATACATTTCACAAGTGGAGCTAGAGAGATTACTCAATCAGTAAATATTTCCCTTCCAAGTATGAGGAATACATTTTGATTCATGGAACCCATAGGGAAACCTTGCTAAGATAACACAATCTTGAGATTCCAACAGTCGGAGGATGATGGAGATAAGAGAACCCTACACTTACTCTCTAGCTAGCATAGTTCATTTGGCAAATTCCAGACCAGAGCAAGATCCTGTTTCTCCAAAGGCAAGGTGAATAGGGTTTGAATAACATAACCAAGGTTGACCTCTGGGTGCCACATGCATATACATACACATATACTCTTCTACCCACATGTGCAGTTCTACACACAAAACATGCACTTACATGCCTATATTCACATGTACACAAAACATTAATAAAGACAATTACTTTTACAATTAGGATTTTGTTTGTTTGTTTTGTTTTTTGGGTTTTTTAAACTTTTCATTAGATATTTTCTTTATTTACATTTTAAATGATATCCCCTATCCAGGTTTCCCCTCCAAAAAAAAAACCTATTCCCTCCCCTTCCCCCTGCTCACCAACCCAATCTCTCCTGCTTCCTGGCCCTAGTATTCCCCTATAGTGGGACATAGAACCTTCACAGAACCAAGGGCCTCTCTTCCCACTGATGACTGACTAGGCCATCCTCTGCTATACATATGCTGCTGGAGCCATGAGTCCCACCATGTGTACTCTTTGGTTGGTGGTTTAGTCCCTGGGAGCTCTGAGGGAATGGTTATTAAGAGAAATTCCATTAAACATGTGTTGTTACTTGTAGAAATTTCAGTGAAAGAAATGAGAAGCAATGGCCTAGCAAACACTGCCTCAGCCTAAGGACATTGTTAATAGCTGTAATCGAGTTGATGGTATGCTACTCTGGCAGAGTATAGTAAAAGGAAAAATGGGATTTTACCTATGCAATATTCCTCAGAACTCTACTGTAATTCTCAAAAAAGATCACAGCCTTTTCCAGAGAGACCATACTACAAAGCACTCCTGATCAGGACAACTCAAAGCTATCAAGGCCATCCCAAAACAAGGAAAGTTAAAGAAATGGCCTCAAACCAAAGCATTGTAGCCTACAAGCATTAAGACTGCATGCCAAGGGACACACTAGATGGAATTTTGTACAAAGCTAAAACATGTGATTAAAAGTATGAACTTAACTTCTTAAAGCTCGACTCTTAGTACTTTGGTTCCATGACAATGAGAAGTTAATAGGAAGCAGACTAGATAAAGACTGTGTGACAAATTCTATTACCTAATTATTTGCATTTAAATGTAAAGCTGTTATCTTACAGATTTTAATTCATTAAGCATATTAAGTTTAAATTACCAAATGTTTTTTATTAATAAAAATAGAGAAAAAAGCAAATGGAAATAACTGAGTAAGAAAACCTCGTAGCTGTCGAAATTTCTAGAAACAGGTATGCATGCTACAAGATTTTGAAAATTAATAGATCAATTATCTCCCTGAAAAAAAATAAAAGCAGATCAACCCAGTACAATGGCTCAGCAGTCAAAAGTTGCCGCGGACCAGGTTCATTGCGGGGACCCCAATTTCCACGGGATGAGAATTCTGGTCAGGTGGGCAATAAGTTGGCGGATGACAAACAAAAGACTCGAGACACAGGGTGTGTTGAATCTGAATGTATTTGTGCAAGGTGAGAATCAGGCTTAAATACCATACAGCAAACAGGGCAGATGTCAAGGGTCACATAGGCAGATGGGGGTTACAGCAGGGGACAGAAGACTGAAGTCACATACGCAAGTAACACCCACACCAAGGTCAGCAGGGTCTGGTAGCTAGGTGTGAAGCAGGAGGAAGAGGAGTGGAGCCCTCCCTGTTGAGGTATTTTGATATTCCTAGGCTAATTCTCTGGTTCTACTGGAAGCAATGACCAGGAGATTTCAATCTAGCGTTTCCTGTTAATTCTCTGGTTCTAGCCCGGGGCAGGCAGTAGGGAGTTCTGACCTGACCTAACACTTCTAGCTAATGTCCTTGAGTGGAAGCCCTTCGATTACTCTTTAGTATGTAAGACAATAAACTATCTATTGCCCTAAGGGATGTACTCGACCTCTACTGCTAGCTCTGGGAAGGCAGTATCCTAGAGAGAGATTACACGTTATGGGAAGCTAGGTGATAAACCGGGATAAGTTAGAAACATTGTGTCGGCCAGGAGACAATGCCCAATCTTAACTATTTACGAATCATTTCTTGGGGTACTTTTATGCCTAATTATGAGGCCGTGTTGACGATTGGAAAGACTAATCTGGAACACGTCTGAGTTAGGGGATACCAGCGACTAGTCTGAAATCCAGGAGGCACAGATCTCCTTTTGGGGTCTTATTGCCTCTTATCCTTTATCAGGATTTTATCCCCGATATTTTGAATGTGACTGGATAGACGAGTGTGCGTAGCAAAAAGTGATTGCCCTGCAATTTTGAGGACCTGTGTTCACTCCTATATCCCACGTAAACGGACCTCACCAAACTGACCTACACATGTGTGGCATGGCACCGATTAGTTCGCACATCTCACACCATTTATAGTAGTAGTATTAAATTAAATTAATAGTAAATTATTAGTAGTAGTAAAATAGTAGTAGTAGTAGTAGTAGTAGTAGTAGTAGTAGTAGTAAAATAAACCAAGAGAGTTAAACTATAAATAGACAAAAGAAATTATGAAGGTTAATAATGAAAGGAAATACTTGATTCTAAGAGAAGTCAGGAAAGAAGTGAGTTGACTCAGTAGATTAAGCAGCTTGCTGACAACCTTGGTTACCTGAGTTGCATTGCTAGGATCCATATGACAGAAAGAGAGAACTGGTACCTGAAAGTTGTACTCGACATCCACTCAAAATCCAAGCTGTTTACATACATATGCACACACACACACACACACACACAGAGACATATGCAAATGGAAAAATGGATCTTTTTTCTGGATAGCTCATGGGTTTTCTTTTTCTTTTTCTTTTTTTAATTTTTGTTGGTTATTTTATTTATTTACATTTCAAATATTATCCTCCTGTGTCTACCAACCCTTGTATGGCCACGCCATTCAGTTGTATCATTCATTTGGGTCTCTGATCATTGCCCATTGTTTGTCAGATCACGTGTTTTCCAGGGCTACTGAAGGTCCCTGTTCATACAACTGTAGCAGCCTTGCCCTTGATGTAAGGAAACAATAATTGAGCAATCGTATCCCATGACTTAATTTACATCCCATGACATTTGCTATGATTTTTATTTCTTCCTTGCTATCTCCATCTAGTATACCTTGATATACAATAAATCTTGTAAGTCTGCATAATGCCCTCCACCAAGCAGCTGGTTTTTGTAGTAACATTTATTCCCCTTGCTAAACTACATTGTGCTATTTTTAGGCTTCATGCCTCCACCATGACAAGCATTGCAATTGTTGTCCAGATTCTAGAGCAGATGATATCAATCCCTTCCAATCTTGTGGGATAACCCTATGCTGTGTTATTATAATTTCTTTAAGAAAAGGAGAATGCCACCCATATTATATAATAACCCCTTTTAAATGCTTTAGATCTAGGATTTTTATCAGAAACCAGGTCAACTTATTATAGGCAGGAATACCATCATTAGCAGGCATATGCTGCACAAAGACTGGGAAGACTCAAGGTGCCTGTATAGATCCAAGCAAATCCTCTTGTGGTACACCCAATTGCACATTAACCTATTGTCACTGCGCTGCCTCCCATTCTTCCCCACCCCTATCTCACTGATGTGCTTCAGACACCTCATAATGAAAGTACATGGAGCAGGGTGGAGTGGCTATTTACCTTCCAACTTAGTTTGTCTCCCCTTCTCATCCTGTAATACATTCTAGGCTCATTCACCAAGCCTGGCATCTGTTGTGTTCTTTCCCCTGGTTCTTGTAACTTTCCAAGCATTTTGACCTTTACTCACAAACTCTCTATGTGCATAGCTAACGCTGCAATACTTTCTTTCTTTTATTTATTTTTTAATTGGATATTTTCTCTATTTACATTTCAAATGTTAATCCCTTTCCAGGCTTCTCCTGGAAAGGAAACCCCTCTCCTATTCCCCTTCCCCTACTTCTATGAAGATGCTCCTTCACCTACCCACCCACTTCCACCTCCCTGCCATGGTATTTCCCTACATTGGGGCATTGAAATTCCACAGGACCAAGGGACTCTTCTCTTATTCTTGCCTGATAAGGCCATCCTCTACTACATATGTGGCTGGAGGCAATGGGTCCCTCCATGTGTACACATTAGGTATACACAAATATAAAATTAAATATATAAAAAATATAATTACTCCTTTTCTAGAAGTACCTTAAAATACAAAAACATTTTTAATTTTAGAAATTATTTTCATCTTCATTACATAAACTTTTATTTCTACTTATTTGCTCTACTAATTTTCTAGTTTACTTATACCAGGATGTTTCTCTACATTCATTTCAGCAGTTTGATAAGTTATATTGTGTGTGTATAGGTGGGTGTTCAATACATGTCCTTCTATGTACATGTGCATGTGTGTACATATATGTGCAGACCAGAGGACAACTTCAGGTTTGCTCTTCAGAAGATCTCCTGCAGGGGGAGGGTTGTAGTTGACTTTTAAAAATTTTTTTTAGACAGAATCTTTCACCAAGCTGGAGCTTAGCAAGAAAATGATGATGCCACGGGGATATTCATGTCTCCTCTTCTACAATACCGAGATTATAAATTCATTCCACCACACATGATTTTTTTTACATAGATTCTCAACTCAAGTCTTTCTGCTTTCACAGCAAACACTTTAGTGAACCAGCTGTCTTTAAGCCCTTCTTTATTGGAAACAGATGTTGAGATACTTTTATCATGTTCTGAGAAACCATAAACTTATACTCCTTATGGTTTGCCTTGTGGTAGCTTATGGGTGATGGTTTGGAGAGTTGCTCATGACTTTTGGTTTCTTAAGCGTGCTTTTAAGACATATTGATTCATCTCTCTGGCTTGCTTAAAGTATTTGCTTTCCCAGACTTTTTACATATATTTATACATTCTGAATACTAAGCACTTTTAAGATATATGGTTTCAGTACATGCTTTTATTGTATAGTATAAACCATAGCCCTTTGATGTATTACATTTGAAATTTTTCCTTCTATTAATTGAAAATGTATTTTCCCATACAATATATTATGATTTTTTTCCATCCCCGAACTCCTCCATTAGCTCCCCACTAATGGACCTACCCCAATCCACAGCCTTCTTTTTTCTCTCTTTAGAATACAAATAGGCATCTACAAATAAAAATAAAATAAAAGCAAACAATCTGGAATAGGATAAATCAACTAACAGAGAAGAAGAACCAATGAAAAACTATGGGAAACCCATATAGTCAGAGACATACATTCACAATCACAAATATTCCATAAAACACCAGAAACTACAGTATGCAAAGGACCTATAAGGAAACAAAAAATTAAATGGAAGCCAAAACAAAACCAAATTAAATGACCAGATAGCACATTATAAAACGTGGACCCTCCAAAAATGAAATTGAATTGATTTTGTATTGACCATTTACTTCTAGGCATGTGATCTCTCCTTAAGAGTGGCCCTTGGCCCTGTGAAGGTTCTACGCCCCAGTGTAGGGGAATGCCAGGGCCAGTAAGCAGGAGCGGTTGGGGTGGTGAGCAGGGGAAGGGGGGAGGGAACATAGGTTTGTTTTAGTTTTTGTTTTTTATTTTATTTTATTTTATTTTTATTTTTTTGAGGGGAACCTGGGAAAGGAGATATTGTAAATAAAGAAAACATCTAATTAAAAAAGAGTGGTTTGTATACTCATTGAGACTTTATTGAAGAAAACTTTTTTCTTTGCAAATGGTTATCAATTATAGCTTGATAGTAATCCAGCTATCAAAAGGAGATGGCTTCTGGCTTAGTGATGAGACCTTGCCCTGTCAGTGATATAACCTCATCTAGCTTAGACTTATGAAAGCCCTGAGCATGCTGCTACAGTCTCTGTGGGATCATATGTGTGTTTGCCTTATTCTGTGTGGAAAATACTGGTTTTTGATGACCTCCATTCCACTGCCATTTTGAATCTCTGGGCATCCACTCCTTCAAGGTTCACTAAGCCCTGAAAAGAGATATTTGATGGAGATATCCATTTAAGCCCAGTGTACCAAGTATCACATTCTCTGCACATTGTCCAATATTGGGTCTTTGTTTTTGCCCTCATCTACTGTAGGAGAAAGCTACTCTACTGATGGCTGAGCAAGACAGTGAGTATAATAAAATGTCATTAGGACTAATTTTATTGCTTTGTTAATTTAGCAGAACAATAGTATTTGGTTTTCCCCTAGAGCTCTGGACTAATTATTTATTAAGAACCTAAGTCTTAGGTTCTTAGCCACTTGACCAGTATCAGGTATGGGTTCCATCTCATGGAGTGGGCCTTAAATTCAACTTGTAATTGGCTGATTTTTCTCACAGCTTTTCTGCCATTTTTGTAGCATTGTGTCTTGCAGGTTGGTCATTCTTGTAAATAGAAGGTTTTCTAGCTTAACTCCACTCAATAGCAGTAAATCCTCTGGTAAGATGACTTCTCAATGTTCGATGAGTTGGGTAGGTGTTTTGGGTTTGTATGTTTCTTTGTGTTGATTTTATTTTTCAGCAATAAGGCCTTACCATTAGTTTGTTGAGAGCAACCAATAGTCTGGTGTGGGTTTTTTAGAATGTCCTATTTATCCATTCTTCCATTGGCAGGTATCTATTCTGTTTCCACTTTCTGGCTATTATAAAAAAAACAGCAATTAAAATGGTTGAGCAAGTAACTTTCTATTAGGATATAAAGAACCTTGAGTATATGTAAAAAAAGAGTGGTCCAGCAGGATCTTGCTATAAGTCTATTTCTAACTGCCCAAAGAACCACCACAGTGATTTCTATAGTGGCTAAACAAGTTTTATCTCCCTCCAGCAATGGGTGAGTGTTATCTTTCTCTGAATCCTTGCCAATGTGAGCTATCATTTGCTTCATTGTTCTTGGCCATTCTAATTGGTGAATGATGGAATATCAAAGTAGTTTGGTTTGGATTTTCCTGATTACTATGTATGTCAAACATTTCAAGTGTTTCTCAGCCATTTGTACTTCAGCTTGTGAAAAGTCTCTGTTTAGATTTGTTTACCATTTCTAATTGGGTTATTTGTTTTCTACATACCCAAGTGTTTGAGTTCTTTATATATTATATTTATTTGTCCTCTCTCATATGTATAGTTTGTTAAAACAAAAATCTTCTCTTATTTTGTAGCCTTCCTCTTATTCTGAATTATGGTGTCCTTTGAAGTACAGAAGCTTTTCAATTTCATGAGGCCTCATGTATTCATTGATGGTCATAGTGCCTTCTCTTCAGAAGGTCTTCCTGTTCAATGAATTAACGACTTCTATCTTTTTTTACATCACAGCCAGAATTTCTGGCTTTATTTTGAAGTCTTTCAGGCATCAGCATGAAGGGATCTGTCAACCTCTACTAGCCTACTAACCATTTTAATTGCTGTTTTTTTTATAATAGCCAGAAAGTGGATACCTTTACATACATGGAAAGCACTTGAACAGATAATATAAACAAACACATAAAAGAAAACCAAACTATATGTTTAAAGATAGACTGTATATGCCTAATATAAAACTGATAGCTCAGCAAGTAACAGCTCTTGCTATCAAGACTGACAACCTGAGATGGATCCCCTGGACCCATATTGTAGAACAAGAGAACTGTTGTCTGCAAGTTTCTGTTTTGACCCACACACATACATCACAGTATGTTTGCCTATATATATCCATAAACATAAATAAATAATCATTTAAAACTTAAGAGTGATCACTAAAATTTACTAATGTTTTCTTTTTAAATCTGCTCTATTTTATCAAATATCTGGTGGCTATATTCATGTGTGTTTTCCTGGATTTGTTATTGTCTACAGAGGCCCAACTTTTTGTTATTCTAACTCTTCCTGTTATTTTTCTGTACTTCCTAATTTCAAGAAGGTTTAGTCATTTGTTTGTTAAGGGGTTTTATTTGTTTGTATGCTTATATAATTAGTTCACATAGATAATAATATCATTTAAAAATTAATTATTGATGATAGTACAATTTTATATTTACCTTTCAAATATACATATAATATTTACTCTTTTCTTCTTATAATAGCTTAGGCTTTGGGGAAATGTTAAAGAAAATAACTTGAACAAGGTACTGATCTATAGGTATAGAAGAAGTATGTCATTAAGAGTCATTTTATCACTATATTCCTTTAGCAGCAAAATGGTATTAGATTTTTCTCTAGGGTCCATGATCTACCAGTCCCTGATACTTGAAGACTTAAAAAGCTTCACTTATGGGCTCCATCACATGGATTGGGGTTTATATCCAAATTTTTAAAAAGTGATTGGTTACTTCCATAACTTCTACCATTAAGGTGTCACTCAGACTTCTCAATATCAATAAAACAATGACAGTACATGCTGGCAAGAATGCAGGGAAAGGGGTACACATATTGATCACTGGTAGAAGTGGAAGCCACTAAGAAAAATCAATGTGATCATTCCCCAGGAAGTTGGGAATTCATCTACCTCAATATTCAGCTATATTGCTTGGTAATAAACCCAAGGGCTATGTATTTTACTGCACAGATACCTGTTGATATATATTCATTGGTACTCTATTCACAATAGTCAGAAATTAGAAACAGTCTATATGTTCATCAAACAATGAATGGATAATGAAAATATCATATATTTATACAGTAGATTATTAAGATGATCAGAAAAATAAAACTTGCAGTTAAATAGATGAAGCCAGTAAAAACAAGCATTCTTGAGTGAGGTAGATAACTCAGCCTTGAAGGACACATAGAGTGTGTTTTCCCAATCTTTTTCTGGATCTTAGATAAGCATCCATCTTTCACCATACCTTTTCAAGATGGCTTTTTAAAAAATTTCCCATTGCCATATTAAGGAAGATTCACCTTGTCTTATTCACTAGTATTATTGATGTGACAAAATCAACTTAAAAAAAATAAAGGCCTTATTTTGGCTCATAGTTCCAAGGTATCATCCATTATGGCAGGGAAGTCACAGAGACAGAAGCATAAAATATCTGCTTACATTATTTCTTCAGTCAGAAAGCAGATAAAAAAAGATGTGGTATTCAATTCTAATTCTCTTTTATATTCAGTTCAGGATTTCAACCCATGGAAAGGTACCAATCACATTTATACTGGATCTTCTTACTTCTATCAACACAATCTCTTAATTCCCTCAAAAGTAAACAGAGTTCACTAGATGATACTATATCCTATCATGGTAGCAATCTATACAGGTCACCATCACACCCTCTGCTCCTGAGAAGCAGTGTGGTGGTTTGAATAGATATGACACCTAGAGTTTGAGCACTTGGTCAATAGGAGTGACCCTGTTAGACTATATGACCTTGGTAGAGTGGGTATGTCCTTGTTGAAGGAAGTGTGTCACTATGGGGGCAGACATGAAGTCTTCTATGCTCAATCTAAGCCCAGTATTGTAAACTGTCTTCTGCTATCTGTAGATCCGTATATTTGTATATGATGTAGAACTCTCAGCTCCCACTCCAGCACCATGTCTGCCAACATGCTGTCACTGTTCTCACCAATGACAATCATGGTCTAAACCTCTGAAATTGCAAACAATATCCAATTAAATATTTTCTTTTATAAGAGTTTCCATAGTCACAGTATCTGTTCAAAGTAATAGAAACCCTAACTAAGATAGAAGTTGGTAACAGGGACTGGCATATATCTGTTATATGCCTGAACATGCTTCTGTTTGAAGGAATGTGGATTTTGTGACTTTGAATTAGGAATGCACTGGAATGCTTTAAGCAGGGCTAGTAGGAAGATGGAAGACGGTAGTACTGAATATGGTTTGAACTGTGGGGGTCTGTCTCAGGAGGCTTCAGAGTAGAAGAATTTTAGTATATTGCCTAGAGATCATTCTTGGGATATTTTCATGAATAATGCAGTTTCTCTTTGTTCTTATCCAAGAAAATGTGCTGTAGGCTAAATTGAAGAGTCTTGGATTAATTGCATTTGCCGAGAAGATTTCAAAACAGCCCAGTGTGGATTATGTCTTGGGGGTATTATTGGCCAGGCTTATAAAGGTCTATAATGAAAAGAAGCAAGCTGAGCAAGAAAAAATACCGAATGGATTGGTCAAGAAGAAAAGGGGTACTGAGAAGTAGAATGGAACAAAATCCTGTGTTCAAGGAGATAAACATATTAAAGATATTAAATAGAATAAAGGGGGTGGTGACCTTAGGGAAATATCCCATCTGACTAAGTTTCCATATTGTGAAAAGAACAATTTAGGTCCAGGCATAGTGGTCACTCTTTTGATCCAAGTATTAAGGAGATAGAATCATGCAGATCTTTGAATTCAAGGTTACCCCAGTCTACTCCCAAGATTAGGCAGTGAAAGAAACCATTGAAAACAGAAGGGTGATGATAAAGATGTAATTGAAAGAAGGGTCATGTGTCAGGCTCCCACAACAGCAGAACTTGGCAGCTTCAACCAAGCAGTTCTGGCTTTTAGAGTCAAGGATAGAAGAAAATGGTTATAGAAACTCCCTCCATGATTAATGAAAGCCTCTCAGACCAGGCATGTGGCTGGGATGTCACTGCATGGAGACCACAGAGGTCATAATGTGAAATTATGAAGAAAAAGTCTGGGTTGCCTTAGATACCCTAAGAGGTTAGGGATACCAAAAACTTTGTGATAACTGCTGAGAAAAGATTCTAACAAGGAGTGGAAACAGCTAATAGAAAGAATTGTGTTGCAGTCAACAAAGCTGAAATGAGCTGGAGATTTTAAAACCCTTTTGACATCAAACATGGAGATGCAAAATTCAGAGTTTGCCAAGCTGTTTTTCAATTTTGCTTAGGTCCAGTACTTTTTCTAGTATACCCCCTTCTATACATTTTTTCACTGCAATATATATTTTGTACAATTATGTTAGAAGTAAGTAATCAGTTTTCAATTTTGATTTTACAGAAGATTACAGTTAGGAGATCCCACCAATCTCAACAGAGACTTTGAACATCTGGCTTTTAAACAAGTTTAAGACTGTTGGTACAGACTGTGAGGACAGTTGAAGTTGGACTGAATGCTTTTCGTTATATGTAATGGCTACAAGCTTATGGTAGCCAAGCAGTAAAGTCTGATGGTTTGAATAGATATGGCACCCGTAGATTCATGTGTTAGAATGTTTGGTACATAGGGATTGGCACTATTAGAAGGTCTGTCCTTGTTGAAGAAAGTGCGCCACTGTGGGTGCAAGCACTGAGGAATCCTATGCTCATGTTGCACTCAGTGTGGCAGACTGTCTCCTTCTGCTGCCTAGGAATCAAGCTGCAGAACTCTCAGCTCCTTCTCCAGCACCATGCTTGCCTGAACTCGATCACGTTTCCATCCGTGGTGATAATGGACTAAACTTCTGAAACTGTAAGCCATCGCCAATAAAATGTTTTTGTTTTGTTATAATTTTTATAAGAGTGGCCAGGGCCATGGGATCTACTCCTAGCAATGGAAACCCTAACTAAAATAAGGAGACTCTTCACTATCACAAATGATTTTATCAAATCCTACTTATTATTAATTCATATCATATCGATTATATTTCCATTTAACCTGTTAGGTCCAGGTTAACTTAAATGGTCATTATCAAATCATACTTCTGTCTCTCAAAAAAATGTTGTTGGTTATCACACTGGATTCTTTTAAATGTTAGTTTTATTTGTAAAAGTTTTATGTCTTTATCTTCAAGTATTTTTTAATTCAAGAAACTTTCTTCTGTATATCAAATACCACACACACATATATACATACACATACATATTTTAGGAGATATAGATTCTCCCTTAGGCACATGAAACATTTTCCCTTTTAGTTTGTGTTCTTCAGGCGATAGTACTGTCCCATACCAACTATATCATCAACCATCATGAAGAAGAAAAGAAGAAAGCTGTGGTGTACCTGCCGTTTCTTTCTTTGGTTTCTTTCTTCTAATGTCAATTATGTGTCCTTATGTGATAGCTCTGGTTTGCAGAATTTCATCCCAAACTCTTGATTTCATTTTCTCTTCTAAGTTAACTCATACTTTTATACTTTCTTGCCACCATTGTTTAAGCTTTTGAAAAGATCTGTTAAATTCACTTTGAGATCAATAATTTTATGAGTGCTTATATTCACTACTGAAAACCTAAGTGATACAACTTCAATTACTTTCAAATAAATTACAAACCTTGAGCTATGAAAACCCTTCAAGTTTACTTCCATCCATCTTTTCCATTTTTTTCCCATCACACCTCCTCACTTTTTTCTAATAGTGAAAACTTATTGTTTCCTACACTGTTGATACAATAATATCCTTCCTTCAGTACCTTAAATGACATTTGTCAAAGTATTTGTTTCCATGTCACCTATTGTTTAGGATTCCTTTTTGCATTGTTGTGCTGTAGAAACATATGAACAAAGAAAAGTACAACTTAGAAGATGTTAAGAACAAACACAATTGACTCCACCTTCTGAGTATATGCTCAACAATCCTAAAATTACATAATAGGTAGAAACTTTCCACAAAACAGTGAAATATCCATTTTGAAAATTAAATTTAAAAAGTAGTATTTAACCTTCTATGACTTTCACAATACTGCTTCCACAGTGAAAGCTTATTTGCATAATCTACATATGTATATTCTGAACTTTATCTTCCCTTAGTATGTATCTGCAGTTTAAGTGAGGCTGGAGGTTTATGAGGCTGGATCTTAATAATTCATTTAGGCAGCCCATACCATACACAGATGAGTGTTGTCTTTTTTATGCTGTTCCTATTAAAATGTGTAAACATTTGCTTGATTTAGTAACAATGGCAAAGGTATAAGGAGAGATAAAGTGTCTTTGAAACCGTCGGCCTAGCATGGTGATGTATAAGACAAGATCTAAAACACTTCTGCAGTATTGCTGTGTTAAAAGTCTATAATAATGAATGTCTGGGTGGAATTTATTATCCAATAAGATATTCAGGAAAAGGGAGTTTTTGGCTAAACAAAGACAGTGAGAAAGTTCTGGAAAACATGGGAACACTAGAGACTGATGAGTTAATTTGTATGACTGATAAAAAAGGGCCTGAGGGATAAATTAGATAATTGCTGATGTCCTAACCAATTTCCTCTATGGGATTGCTTATGGAATCCTATTTTACTGTACATGAGTCCTGTTACCATAGACAAGAACATGAGCCTGAGTCCAGGTTTATTATTCTGTGGGGGGGAGGGGGTCTATGTGTTTGTGCTTCCCTTTGTTTTATTTTGCAACCTATTTTTCTTATTTTTTTTGTTTCTTTTTTCTTTTCTATTCTTTTATTTATCTTTCTTTTTTAAATTTTGTCTGTTTTTTAATTAATACATCTATTTAAATCCAAAGTGTTGTCCCCACGGGACAGAATTTCCCACATCTTCCTCTCCTTCACCTCTGAGAGGGTGCCACCCTGGGCATCCTCCTTCTCTAGGGTACCAAGTCTCTACAGGACTAGGCACGTGCTCTCCGCTGGGGCTAGACAAGGCCATCAGCCCTCTGCTATATACATGCTGGGGGCTCTTTGGTTCATGGCTTATTCTCCAGGACGTCCCAGGGGTCCAGATTAGTTGATACTCTTGGTCTTCCTATGGAGTTGCCAACCCCCTTCAATTACCCTAAGTCTTCCACAGGAGTCCGTGACCTCAGTGCAATGGTTAGCTGTAAGTATCTGTGTCTGTCTCAAGTCAGCTGAGAGCTAGTAGAGCCTCTCAGAAAACAGGCATGCTAAGCTCTTGTCTGCAAGCACAACATAGCACCAGTAATGGTGTCAGGGTTTAGTGTCCTCCCATGGGATGAATCCCAAGCTGTGCCTGTCAATGGTCCATCATTTCTTCAGTCTCTGCTCCATTTCTGACCCTGTAATTCTTTTGGAAACAGTTCTGAGTCCACCAATGTGAAGGTAGGTTGAGGTTCTGTCCCTCCACTGGGGGCTCTAACTACTGAAGATGGACTGTTCAGGTTCCATCTCCCATTGCTGTGCACTTTGGCTAACGTTACCCTTACTGAGTACTGGGTGCCTCTCACATACATACCAGGTCTCCTGAGATGAAATTTTTAAGCTGAATCTGGGGTTTGACTCTTTAAATGCGGTCCCTGGTATGAGTGTTTAGTTCAGAATCTGGTCTAGTCTAGAATCTCTATTAGTGACCATTATAACCACATCCAGAGACATACCACAGAGTTAACTAAACACCATTGAATATTACCAACATTTAAAAATTTTGGCTAAGCTGAGAAGCATGAGACCACATTGCAATTATGAACCATTGAGGTGTGGTATGCCTAAAGCATTAATTGATCTTATCCTACTCACATTTATACCTGTAGACCTCTGGACAGAGCCCACATTCCCATGCTGGAGCAACAGCATGCCTCTGTTAAAACCCTTTATTTCTTCCAGAGACAAAATTAATCTGAAAGAAAATTGACAATGTTTATTTATTCATGTAGGTAGCTAGTTATTAAAAGGCTATAAGTATTCATAAACCTGCAGTCATATATTCACAGGTTTATGGATACTTATTAATGACCTTGATGTTTATGCATTAAACCCATCTGCCTTCATTCTTTTCCACCAATGTCTCAAAGGTATTTGAAAAGAAGACCCATTTTAGAGTAAAATTAGGTAGCACTCATTGGAAGATGTTTGACTATTGTAGTGATCTTGAAAGCACAAAATTTTCTCATTGGTCTTTCCATGCATTGAGATTGTTTGGTTGACCTCAAGGGGTGAGCACTCAAGGGATAGATCTTTTTAGGACGACTGGTGGTGTTAGAAGCAGAGTGTTTTGCGTAACTACCAGTCTTAGTTTCTCTTCTTGTCTCTGATACAAACAACTTAAAGGAGAAAGGGTTTCTTCCAGCTTGTAGTTCAAAGGTAGAGTCTATTTTGGTAGAGGAATCAGAGCAGCAGGAATTGAAATCAGTTGATCACATGTCATTTATAACTGGAAAGCATAAAGCAATAAATACATGCTAATTCTCAACTATTGTCCTCTACTTTGTATAAATGAGCATCCCTTATCAAGTAAGGTGGAAGAGTGGCCCTTCCCACAGTTAAGATGAATCTCCTCACATCTACAAAGCAAGATATAAAATCAGCCAGGCACTGGTGACACATGCCTTTAAAACCAGCACTTGGGAGATAGAAGCAGGCTGATTTCTGAGTTCGAGGACAACCTGGTCTATAGAATGAGTTCCAGGACAGCCAGAGAAACCCTGTCTCAAAAAAAAAAAAAAAAAAAAAAAAAAAAAAAAAAAAAAAAAAAAAAAAAACAAGAAAAAAGATATAGAATCACATAAAAATTTATTAGGTAACACTAGCCATTCCTTTGTCCATAGCTGGAATAACTGTGACAATAGTACCCATGTGTAGAATAGAGTGGCTGGAAATATTTTGCTCCAGTATGTGCTATTGGAAAGGATCAAGATTTTTCTCTGAAACTTTTCTTCAAAGTTCTCATTCTCTTGTGAAACTCATTCCAACCATGAAGGGCCTTGTCTGCATGTACTGTCTAGCTTACCCTTTCTTACCCTTTGGCTTTTTTTCTAGCCCAGAGTATAGAAAGATGACAGAGTAATTACATTTCCTAATCTGGGGAGGAGGAAGGCCAAATATGAATCCTTCTTAGCCTCTCAAATACCAAATATTTTCCCTATAAGGGATTTTATCCTTTTAAAAAAATCAAATAAAAATGGTGTCTTAGAAAATTTGGGTTCAGTAAATTTCATGACATGAATGGACTTGAACAGACAAGTCTGCCACCTGAGTTATCCTCTTCAACTCTCAGTATGTGTGATTACCACCAGATGCCCTGAGGATTGTGATAAGAACAGAAGAAAGGAACAGGCATGACAGTTTTATAGAGAGGTCCCCCCAAATATAGTGTCATGTTTGTTTGTGCATTTGTTGTTTATTTAAGTTTCTTTCTCTTCAGAAGCCAGAAATAATTAGGGACAAATGATTCATATTTTGGTTTCTTCCTGTTATTTTTTTTAATCCTTTCTATAAAAACCCAAGTAATCATTACTTCCTGTAAGAACTGTGTGAGGGTGTAACTCTCTTCCCGCTCAGACACCTGGGAAAGAGAGATAACATAAAAACCTTCTGAGTGGAGCAGCTAGAACTGACTTTACCAGCTCACTCCCAGTGCCTCAGTCCCATAGAGCCCTATTAGCCCATGAACAGACATGCCAACAGTACCTCTTTCCTGGAACCCACTCCCTAATATACAGGAGCTCTGCTTGCTTCCATTCTCTTAAATTTTATCTGCCACCTTTTAATAAAAAGATCTTTTCTAAAACTCTCTCTGATAGTCTTATAGAAGTCATCGTTTAAGCTCATAGGACAAAGTTTACAGAAGCCGCTGGCCTGGGATAGATTGATGACCAGAGACCCTTGCCAACCCAAATTATGTTCTCTGTCCTGTTTCGAGGATGCCAGGGCACTGTCTTGTCACTTAGGGGAGGTGAAACACAGGGACATAAGGCTGCATTTCTTCCTCACTTCTGGGGTCCCAGGCAGCCAACCAGCCACTCAGTGAAGGCATAATGCAATAGGGGTCTAAAATAGGGGTCCCAACCAATATTCATCCAGGAACAGAGGCTGTCTTTCCCATACTACTGTGTATCCAGATGCAGCTGGGGACAGCGAGGAATCAGGAACAGGAGCCACAGATCAGCAGTGACCCCGGGACTTGGCAGAATTGGGCTTACCTCTGAGTGAGTGCTGGAAATAAGGAGGAGCTTGAAGCAGGGACCTCTATGGGAGACTTAGGCACGGCTCTGTATGACTAAGGCCTCCCAGTCATGATCCAACAGGAAGTTAGTCGAGAGCTAGTTTGAACTCCTGCCATTCTCAATTATGAGCTATATCGGGGGTCTGAACTTGCTACAGAACTAAAGTTCTTCTTCCTGGTGGCACAGTCCTACTTCATACTCACATTCCCTGTGCTCCCTCAGTTCAATTGAGCCAAATAATATTCACTCGCGGGTGAGTGGGGAGAGACATCTAGTGAATTGTTGCTGTGGGAAAGGATGTGTCAGGCCGTATCCCTGTTAGAGGAAGTACAGATTGTTAATAATTGTTAATGACTGTCATGTTTTCTTTAGTGATCTAGTTTCCCCTAAATTACCCATACTTTCATAAGTAAACCATTAATCTGTGCTAAGTAACCAAATTGTACGTGTCCATCCAGGAAGCCTGGCTAGGATTCTGAACACGAAACTACACCAAAAGCAAGCATCTGAGTAGCTGAAGTAAAACTGAACTTGCCAAAGAGCATATAAATAACCGACAGCAGATCACAGAAGGGTGCTGAAGAGTAAAGCTAAATGTCGAGAATCAGACCTCACACGCTGCAGCTCCCTCCGCCCTGAGCCGACGAGAATTCCTGGACGACACTGCTAACTCCCGCGAAGGCACAAAACTCACCTTTTGGGGACAGCTGCCTTAGATCTTCCTCGTGGAGGCAACTCACCACAGCTACATTTTGATTCATGGAAAACGCTGTCGCCTCCAAGAAAAACCGCTACTCAGCAGCAGAACCCCTCCACTCAGCTCTTCTCCGGATGAGCCTCATGCTTGATAAAGTCTAAGATAATACAGGCGCTCTAACTTTGAAGAGATCTTCCTTTGAGTTTTGGTAAGAACTGCAAAGCCAAGGAGTTTCTAAGAAAGGAACTCTACTCCCTTCGCCTCTGAGACAGGTTTACCGGAGGGCAATGAATCTATTTACTTAAATCAATATGCATTGATTTATCGTTTATGTTTTTGTCTTTATAAATTATGTCCTCCTAGGAGAGAACCTTTGCTTTCTTGCTTAAATTTACTGGGTTGCTCCAGAAGGGTGGAAGAGCTTTTCAGCAAGAAAAGTGCTGATTTAACTCTCAGAGGGACCCTGTTAATATTAAGTCTGTGGCTTCCTCTTTCTGGCCAGTCATCTTTCTGATTTAGTGCATACCAACGTGCAAACACCTTAGCAAATCAAACCTAAGGATTATCACATGCATTACCAGAGGGTTTTAGTATCCGGGTTATTCTAAGCCTTCCAATTCGTCCACTATGAACACCACCGCTTACTGTTTCTGACACAAAGATGCCACCAGCTACTTCCTATAACGGTGCATATTTGCCAGGAACAGTCCCTGCTCTGTACGGTGATTTTCACAGTTACTTAAACATACATTGACTCAAACTATTTTCACTTCACTATGATGGGTAAGCAGGTAGACCTGAGACTACATTAACAGTCTGCTTATATGTGCCTATCACTCTTAATGACATTGATCAGTTACCTTTCTCATTGTGACAAACCGCCCACACAAACAATTACAGTTCAAGCATGCCGTCTGTTATGGCAGGGATGGGATGGAGACAGGATGCTGCAGGAGATAGTAAGGAGACAGCCACAGTCAGGAAGCAAAGGCAGACAGATGTTGGTACTCAACTCCATCCCATTGTTTCATTCAGTTTAAGACTTCAGCATGTGCACTTGTGCTGCCCACATTTAGTCTGTTCTTTCTTCCTCTGTTAACCCAATCTGAAAACTCTTCTGCAGCAGTAGACATATTCAGACAATCGTCTCTCGGTGCTCTTGGTGATGCTAGGTCTTATCAAATTGATAATACTAATTTTCACAGTAGATGTTGACATTTATTTTATATTACTCTAGGCATATTGAATCCACATAAACATCTATCTTAAACCGTATACACGCATACATTTATATATATGGCTTATATGTTAAGTAGATATATTCATGTATGTGAAATAATTCCATTTTTTTTTTTTTTTTTTTTTTTTTTTTTTTTTTTTTTTTTTGCTTTTTCAAGACAGGATTTCTCTGTAGCCCAGGCTGTCCTGGTACTCACTCTGTAGAACAGGCTGGCCACGAACTCAGAAATCTACCTGCCTCTGCCTCCCAAGTGCTGGGATTAAAGGCGTATGTCACCACCACCCGGCTCCATAATAATTTTTCTAAAGACTCTTTGATTTGAGGAAAATCCATGTCATTTGGAGAAGAATGAACACATCTATTTATTGTAACCTTCACTCTCTTCAATGGTTTTGAAAATTCAGGAGTCTCCAGCAGTAACCTAGACCTCAATAGCTGGGAGGAGTGTGCAACAGAGTAAAAGTGTATGTTTCTATCTCATGTCATGTTTTGCGCATGCTGATTCATGTTTACGATCTTAGGAACACCGCTTGCGGCTCATGAGCGTCAGCTTCCTCGACAGGAGCCGGGGTGAGATGTATGTTTCAGGGGTTTACTGTGAAGAGACTCTCTGGTAAGCTGGGGTGGGAAGCATCTCACCCATAGTAGAGACTTAAAAAATGTCTCTCCTTTCCTAAGGTGGTAGAAGTTTGGAGCTGCACAAAGGCCGGAGCAGCAGGGAGTCCATGAAAAACCTTTGAGAGTCTAACCTCAGCTGCCTCATGGCCCTCACCTACAACCAGGCAGAGAAGAGAGGAATGGAGGGACTTTGAAAGTCGAGCGGTTTGGTAAATCCTATGGATTTCTCTTAAACAGATGACTAAGCGTTTTAAACAGATGACTAAGCATTTTAAACAGATGACTAAGTGTTTTAAACAGATGACTAAGCGTTTTATGACCCACTCAGACACAGCACTCTCATGTTTCATATCGGTGTACTGGGGAAGCCTGTCCTAGGGTCTGCTTCCCTCCAAATCCTCCAACTCCTCTAGCTCTTTTCTGAACACGAAGAACGTACTCCTATCATCTAAAATAGTGTTAACTTCCTCTACCGGGTCAAGGAAAGAAGAGGCCGGGGAAAACTGGGCAAAGGCTCTAGGGCTTGTGTTTCTTTTAAAGCTGGAGGAGGCCAACTTCAAAGGGAGCTCAGCAAGGGCCTCTCTGAAAAAGATTTTTAAAATTTCCCTCAGCAGAGGAGCAGAGAACCCAGTCAGTGCCGCTTTCTAAGCATGAGAATTCGAGTCTGATCCCCAGAACCTACATATAATAGTAACAGCAATAATAATAATAATAATAATAATAATAATAATAATAATAACCCAACACAGGAAAGGTCCTGTGGGGTTGTTGACAAGCCAGATGGAGCTTTCTTGGTAACTCCCTGGACAAAGAGAAACTTTGTCTCAAAAATGTAAACCGTGCTGAAGAAAAGATATAGGCATCTATCTATCTATCTGCTGGCCTATATTCATGCACACACACACACACACACACACACACACACACACACATTGATACAGATTACTTGAAGTCTATTTTCCAGTGTCGTTGGTGTTGTAGAACAAAGACCATGGCCATTCCACATAGTAAAAATGTAGTTGAATTGAATAAATTGGTTAATGGGTCCAATTGTAGTAGTAAAATGCTAATATTGGACCCCAGAAAATATGACACAAGTGGGTATGAATCACACTTACCTCATTCCTTCCATGTGTTCCACATGCTTTCTGACTCTGAGATATACTAGGTAGGTGGCTTTGACCAGCGTATTTATGTAGCATGTCTACCTACATTGATAGTATATTCTATGTCACAGTCCGCTGTATAAGACTATGTATTCTAGGCCTCCGCTTTGTTTTGCTGTTTTGTTTTGTGAATACATATATATATTCACACATATACATATTCTTATTGTATTAGACTTGTGCATTTTCTGCTTTCTTAAAAAAAAAAAAAACCTTCAACCAACTCAATAAACTGAGCTCAGCAGTACAAGAGTGTAATTTGCTCATTGGGGTCTAATAGGAAACACCTGGGAAGACTTACTACTATGCAGTGTCCTTCCAAAACACTTTTTGTACAACAGAAATGAATAATTCTCTGGTCTTTGTGCTAATGGTGACTCATGGGTTTTAGTAATAAAATTTTCTTTAAAATTCCAGTCATTTTTTTATTTAATTCTTAAGAACATATGTAAAATAGGAATGGGGTTCGGCTTAATTAGAGGACTGCTTAATGTACCAGAATGAGGATTGTTGGTATCGGGAACCCGCTTGGAAGATTGCCTCCAAACCCAGTGACAACACCCATAGGTGACAGGGTCCCACACATCTGTTGCCATGGCAGTAGCATACATTCCCAGAGTCCACTTCCCTTCCATACCTGTGAGTATTATGTCATAGCCTAAATAAAAGTCAGACCCTTCCTGACCCTCACCCCTTTTCTCTGTTCTCTCTCTTTTCCCCTTTGTCTCTGCCCCCCCCCACACACACACACACAAAATAAGCCTCTGCCACGTGGAACTGCATTGGCCTGGTGTGATCTATCTGGACCTAAGCCAGGATTCCAACACAACATTGATGCAAAAACCCCGGGAACCAGTGGTGTCCACTGGTAGCTACTGCTGCTAGCTGGCGCTGGCTGAGACTGTGACCATGCATGCCGGCTGCCACAACCCTGCACAGTCCCACTGCCACCCAGGCCGCCCTCAGCGAGCTCGCCAAGACCCTGTGGGTGGGAGCAGGCAAGGGGAGCCAGCCATCCCAGTCCCACCACAGCCCCACCACAGAACCACTGACACACACTGGCTGCTGCAGGACTCATAGATGTCTACCACATGAGCTGCTGCCTCTGTGGCCTGTCTGGTCCACCACATGGGGCTAGCCTCTGCCACATGGTTTACGCAATCTGATGGGCTCATACCAACCATGCAGTTTCACGCTTCCTGCTACCAGACCACTAAAATTCTTGCACAAACATCTGCCTATTGATAAGGTATTTCCCTCCAGTCAGCAGGAAGGACCCTGATTTCCCAGGTAGGGCCCGGCCAGCATTTATGAACTAAGGGGTTGGCGGTTCGTGGCCATAATCCTTATGACCAGCCTCCTGGCTTACATACAAGATAAAGCTTCGACCCTCAGGTACTACTCCCTCAAAAGTGGTTCTCGTATCCCTCCTCCTCCAGGCTCTTGCAGCTGTTTAGGAAATGCGAGACCTAGGTGAGATGCTTTCTAGTAAGTCTGGGACTCATTATAGCCTCTAGAAGGCCTAGGTCACAACCTAGACATCTAACCTGGCTGAAATTTTTGTTACTGAATTATTCTTGGGACACCAGTAAGAATAATCCAATAACCCCCCATGGGTGCTTCGTTATCTTCAGATGTACCTCCAGACTCCCCACTGGGATGTCTCCTGGAAAATCTCAAATCTTCGAAGTTAACGCCTGACTTGACAGCATCAAAACTAGTACACCTCTGCAATAAGGCCTGGATTCAGTACCCATTAGACAATGGCGTCGAATGACACACTAGATCTAATTATTTTACGGGATCTTCATACATACGACCATCGGTTTAGTAAATGGAAAGAGCCCTCTATGCCCAAGCGTTTATCTATCTTCGCTCCAACCCCTCCCTGTGTTCTTCTTGTTCCCCAACACAACTTCTCTTAGCCATGAAACCTCTGATGCTACAGCCCTAGATCCAGCTAATGAACCACCTCTTTTCCACCACAGACCTGTTTCCATGCCTCCGAAAACCCAAACTGCCACCTCAGTTTCTCATTCTCACCAGGCTACCCCAGAGCCTACATGGTCTACCTCTTCAGACCCCTCCCCTCCTCCTGTGCCAGTGACAGGTCACTCCAATAACCCTGCATTGACACCTACTCCTCCAACCACTTGCTCTAAGGCCACAGCAAGGTGTATCTTAGCCAGAGATAGATTCAGAATCTCCCTCCTGGTCAGTCTCCACAGGGAAACTTAAAACCAGTACATTTTTGAAAAACTCCAAGAGGTCATCCAGGACAAACAAGAACCATCGCAATGTTAAGAACACCTCAGAAAGGCTTTGTTGCAGTATACTAATCTGAACCCTGAAAACCCAGAAGGTAAGCAACTTCTAATGACTTTTTCCCAGAGCTACCCCAACATAAAAGCCACACTTAGGAAGCTGGAGAGGGGACCCTTAACTCCACAGGCAAAAGTTTTAGCACTGGCCTTCAAGGTGTACCATGAGAGAGATGAGAAAGCCTGGAGACAAAAATTCCACATGCTGGCAAAGGCTATGGGACCAGCCCCAGCTACTTCTCTAGACTCCCGGTCTTCTAAGGCTCAGAGACCACCAGGCTCCTACCTATGTGATCATCAAAGTTATTGGGTGAGAGCTTGCGCTAACTTCCACAAGCCAGATGTCCTAGGTGCCATCAAGAGAGACATTGGGCTGTCAGTTGCCCTAGTGTTGTGCAGAACAGAGGGACATCACTCCCAGATAACCCTCCAGCTGATCTCCTAGGCTTGGCTATGGATGACTGAAGAGGCCCAAGCTCCCTCGACCCAAACGCTGCATCATTAACAGGGAGCCCTGAGTAGCCATCGTGGTATGTGTGCAGCCCATCTAAGAAGACCTCTTCGACACTGGGCCACTTACTCAGTCCAGACAGAGTTTTGGGGACCCACTTCCCCCTCTCATTTTCCTACTGTCGGGGTAGGAGGACAACCTTACCTTCCTCACCAGATTCTACCACTTAGCTGTAGTTTTAGGGGTGTACCTCTCATCCATTCCTTTTTGGTAGTGCCAACGTGTCCTGTCCTCTTTTTGGAAAGGGATCTTCTAGCTAAGTTGGGATCCTCTATTTCCTTTGCTCCCCCTATTTGCCTAAACCCAAGCTCGCCAGTAGCCCTTCTGCTCCTTCTAGCCAGCCAACATACTAACACTAACATGTTGTTTCCTTTACCAGCTTCTCAGATAGACAGACGCCCAAGTCTGGGATGTCCAGAACCCCTCTGTTGCTAAACATCCTTCTCATGTTGTCATCCAATTACTGGAATCTACCAGGTACATAACACAAGCTCAATACTCTCTCTCTCTCTCTCTCTCTCTCTCTCTCTCTCTCTCTCTCTCTCTCTCTCTCTCTCTCTCTCTCTCTCTCTCTCTCTCTCTCTCTCTCTCTCTCTCTCTCTCCCCCAAGAGTCTAAAGGGACTTAAGCCTATCATTTCTGACCTCTTAAGGAAAAAGTCCTTCGCCTTACCTCTTCCCCCTTTAACACCTCTATACTTGCAGTTAAGAAACCTAATGGAACCTATCTCCTGATTCAAGACCTCTGACTCATTAATTCTGCAGTGATTCCCCACCATCCTGTTGTGGCTAACCCTTACACACTTCTTTCCACTATCCCCTCACATTTCTCAGTCCTAGATCTCAAGTACTAAGAAATGAGTCCTAGATCTCTATCCCTCTAGATGCCCAGTCACTGAATGTATTTGCTTTTACTTGGACAGATCTTGACACCTACTTAACTACCCAACTTACCTGGACTGTTCTACCTCAGGGATTCCAAGACAGTCCACACCTATTTGTCCAAGCCCTGGCTTACTGTTTCTGTCTCTCCCTAAATATAAGATTTGTACATTATATAGATGACATCCTTCTCTGTAGCCCCTCTCTAAAAATTAGCTAAGCTCTTCTAAATTTCCTTTCCCAGTCGAGGCTACAAGGTCTTACCCTTTAAAGTCCAACTGTCTACAACTCAGATTACCTATTTGGGACTAACAATTATCCCAACCCACAAGGATATTATTACCTTAGATAGAAAGAATCTGATTCAGTCTCTAACTGTTTCTTCTACAAAGGAAGAGATTTTATCATTCCTAGGAGTAGCTAGATTTTTACATTCTTAGGCTCCTTCCTTTTTCCTCCTTTCTCACCCCTTATAATAAGAAGCATTAGGCCCTACCCAAGAACATCTTCTCAAACCTGTTACCAAGCCCTTTCAAAGACTCCAACAGGCTCTCCTGAAGTCCTCAGCCTTATATCTCCCTGACTTGACTGATCCTTTTTCCCTCTACTGAAGAAGAAGGATTTGCCCTTGGAGTCTTAGGTCACCAACTGAGATCCTCTTTGGCACCTGTAATATACTTCTCAAAAAAACTAGATCTAACCATCCATGGATGGGCACCTTGTATTTGTACCATAGCAGCCACTGAACTCCTTATTTCAGAGTCAAAAAAAAAAAAAAAACCCTAACCACTGTGTTGCCTGTAACTCTCTTCTCTTCTCATAACCTGTCACAGCTCCTCACTTACAAAAGCTTACAGACTCTATTGCTCTCCAGGGTTCTTTCTCTTCAGGTAGGGCCCCTTTTCCTACTCATTAGAATAGAAGCTCCCTTCCTGGAACTAACTAGCACCATGGTTTTACCCACATGCCCACTGTCAAACATGCTAAGTACCTCCTGGTCTTGGTGGACACATTCTTGGGGTGGGTGGAGGCATTTCCCACAACCAATAAAATGGCTCAGACAGTCTATGATCTCCTCCTCTGAGAGATTATCTCCTGATTTGATGTCCCAGTCTCCCCTTAGTCAGACAACAATCCTGAATTTAGTTCCCAAATTTCTCAAACTCTAAGGCCCTAGATATCACTGGCATTTTCATATTCCCTAGCACCCTCAATGTTCAGGTATGATAGAAAGAACCAACCATTCTTGTCAAGCTATCATAGGAACTTAACGTAGACTTCATAAAACTCCTACCCTCTGGCTCTTTTCAGGCTCTGAGCTCTCCCCAAGTGACCTCTCCTCATCTCATCCTTTGAACTCATGAATAGATGTCAGGTCCTAACTCATGGTCTTTCACCTAAATGCTCTCCTCTCCTAGACCATCTACTCAACCCATTATTTGCCTCCTCTGCTCTCTTCTATTGAACTTTGCTGACCACCAAATCTACTGTGGCCACACACTGTCCTCTGTCCACTGCCTGTCAACATTGGAGGCCAAGTCTTTCTATACCCTCCAAACAATCGAACCTCAACCTACTCTCCTAAATGGCAGGGCCCTTTTAAGGTAATTCTCTTGACTTCTACAGCTCCTAAACTCCAGGGATTCTCTCATTCGGTCTATCTGTCTCACCTCAAACCCTTCATCCCTCCACCTAAATATTCTTCATACACATTGACCGTAATAGGACCATGCTCTCTTAAGCTCCAGAAGATGATGAGACCACCCACCTTGTCCCTAATCCCAGAAAATAAGACTCAACTCTGGCAGATGTGCTCCTCCTCACTGTATTAGACAAGGGCTTTTCATCCTCCCTCTGCTGTTCATTTCTATCCAGGGTAGCCCTTATATCTAGAGATTCAAGGTTCAAGGAACCCTCACAGATAACAGTCTTTCCAAATAGGGTAAGGAAACTGTTCCATAGCTGGATGGCAGAAACCTAACCAAACTGCTGTCATCCCTGTATCTGTTTCCCTATCTAAATATTATGATATCTTTACTTGCCTTCTCATTGACCAGACAAAAGATCATTGTAAAAAAATGGCTGGATGAATATGGGATCTGTCCATATTGGTCTTGTCAGATACATATGCTAGGATCTCGGACCAATCATTTCTTCTATCAATCACTGCAAGACACCCTTTTTCTACATACAAGACCCATAGAATCCCAGATGAATTTTTGGTAAGTTCTACCATAAAAATCAAGGGGTACTTACAGGTCCCCAGTAAGTACTATCTGTACCCAGAAGAAATATGTATCAATTGCCCAACCTCTAAATATTGGGAAAGTAGGGAAATTAATCAAATACTCCTCCAAGGTCCTCACATCTTTGACAACACCTCTCAAAAATGGCACTAACTTCTCATTTCACCTTTTGCTTCAGACCTTGACGTTGGAGTACCAACTCAACTGACCTGGTCACTTTAAGGATTGTTGGCTATGCATACACCTGGAACTACCTTGCGATTGCTACTTACATCCTCTCCCATAATACTGCCAAGTAACTCCACCTCACCTTTTGTGAGAGTCAACTGCCCTGACTCTGATGTTACCATGACTCCATACCATAGAAAACATTGACTCAACAGTCAAAGAAAATGCAAATGCAAAAAATCTCTTAACCCAAAACATCCAGAAAATCCAGGACGCAATGAGAAGGCTAAACCTAAGGATAATAGGTATAGAAGAGAGTGAAGACTTCCAACTTAAAGGGCCAGTAAATAACTTCCAACAAAATTATAGAAGAAAACTTCATGAACCTAAAAAAAGAGATGTCCATGAACATACAAGAAGCCTACAGAACTCCAAATAGTTTGGACCAGAAAAGAAATTCCTCCCATCACATAATAATCAAAATGCCAAATGCACAAAAAAAAAAGAAAGAATATTAAAAGCAATGAGGAAAAAAGGTCAAGTAACATATAAAGGCAGACCTATCAGAATTACACCAGACTTCTTGTGAGAGACTATGAAAGCCAGAAGATCCTGGGCAGATGTCATACAGACCCTAAGAGAACACAAATGCCAGCCCAGGCTACTATACCCAGCAAAACTCTCAATTACGATAGATATAGAAACTAAAGCATTCCATGACAAAGCCAAATTTACCTAATATCTTTCTACAAATCCAGCCCTTCAAAGGATATTAAGTGGAAAATTCCAACACAAGGATAGAAAACACATCCTAGAAAAAGCAAAAAAGTAATCTTCCAACAAAAAGAAAAGAAGATAGCCACATGAACAGAATTCCAACTCTAACAACAAAAATAACAGGAAGCAACAGTCACTTTCCCTTAATATCTATTAATGTCAATGGACTCAATCCCCCAATAAAAAGACATAGGCTATCAGACTGGGTATGTGAAAAAGACCCAACATTTTGTTGCATTCAGGAAATCCAAATCAGTGACAAAGACAGACACTACATCAGAATAAAAGGCTGGAAAACAATTTTCCAAGGAAATGTCCCAAGAAAAAAACTGAAATAGCCACTCTAATATCAAATAAAATTGACTTTCAACCTAAAGTGATCAAAAAAGATAAGGAGGGACACTTCATATTCATCAAAGTTATGATCTACCAAGATGAACTCTAAATTCTGAACCTCTATGCTCCAAATGCAAGGGCATCTACACTCATAAAAGAAACTTTACTAAAGCTCAAAGCACACATTACACAGCACACAATAGTAGTGGGAAATTTCAGTACCCTACTCTCTCCAATGGACAGATCATGGAAACAAAAACTAAACAAAGATACAGTGAGAATAACAGAAGTAATGAAACAAATGTATTTAACAGATATCTATAGAACTTTTTATCCTAAAACAAAAGGATATACTTTCCTCTCAGCATTTCATGGTACCTTCTCCAAAATTGACCATATAATTGGTCACAAATCAGGCTTCCACAGACACAAGAAGATTGAAAAAATTCCTTGTATCCTATCAGATCGCCATGGAATAATACTGCTCCTCAATAACAACATAAACAATAGAAAGCCCACATACACATGGAAGCTCAACAATACTCTACTCAGTGATAACCTGCTCAAAGAAGAAATAAAGAAAGAAATTAAAGACTTTCTAGAGTTTAATGAAAATGAAGCCACAACATACCTGTCTTGGTCAGGGTTTCTATTCCTGCACAAACATCATGACCAAGAAGCAAGTTGGGGAGGAAAGTGTTTATATACCTTACTTCCACATTGCTTTTGATCACCAAAGTAAGTCAGGACTGGGACTCAAGCAGGTCAGGAGGCAGGAGCTGATGCAGAAGCCATGGAGGGATGTTCCTTACTGGTTTGCTTCCCCTGGCTTGCTCAGCCTGCTCTTTTATAGAACTCAAGACTTCCAGCTCAGAGATGGCACCACCCACAAAGAGCCCTACCCCCTTAATCACTAATTGAGAAAATGCCCCACAGCTGGATCACATGAAGGCACATTCCCAACTGAAGCTCCCTTCTCTGTGATAAATCTAGCCTGTGTCAGCTTGACACACAAAACCATCCAGTATAATACCCAAACTTATGGGAACAATGAAAGCAGTAGTAAGTGGAAAACTCATAGCTCCAAGTGTCTCCAAAAAGAAAATGGAGAGAGCCTACACCAGCTATTTGACAGCACATCTGAAAGCTTTAGAATGAAAAGAAGCAAATTCTCCCAACAGGAGTTGACGGCAGGAAATAATCAAACTCAGGGCTGAAATCATCCAAATGGAAACAAAAAGAACTATACAAAGAATCAACCAACCAGGAGATGTTTCTTTGAGAAAATCTAACAAAATAGATAAACCTTTAGCCAGACTAACTAGAGGGCACAGAGACAGTATCATAATGACAAGATCAGAAATGAAAAGGAAGACATAACAACAGAAAATAAGGAAATCCAAAAAATCGTTAGATCCTACTAGAAAAACCTATACTCAACAAAACTGGAAAACCTGGTTGAAATGGACAATTTTCTAGATAGATACCAGATACCAAAGTTAAATCAAGATCAGATAAACAATCTAAACAGTTCCATATCCACTAATGAAATAGAAACAGTAATTAAAATTCACCCAACCAATAAAAGCCCAGGACCAGATGGGTTTAGTGCAGAATTTTATCACACCTTCAAATAAGACCTAATACCAACACTCCTCAAACCATTCCACAAAATAGAAATATAAGGTAACTACCCAATTCGTTCTATGAAGCCACAATTACTCTGATACCTAAACCACACAAAGACCTAACAACAAAAGAAAACTTCAGAGCAATTTCCCTTATGAATATCAATGCAAAAATACTCAATAAAATTCTTGCAACCAAAACAAGAACACATCAAAAGGATTATATATCATGATCAAGTAGGGATGCAGGGATGGTTCAATATATGAAAATCCATCCATGTAATGCACTATATAAACAAACTCAAAGAAAAAAATCATATAATCATATCATTGGAGAAAATTATAACTCCCAGGCAGTTGACTGGTGAGGCAATTGAATTTGTGCCTAAATCATCATTTCATATAGCTAATATGGAAACCACATGTAACTTAGCCAGACTGTATTGTGTAGCTTCAAGAACTTGCAGTACATTACCAGCTGTGATTCTTCTAAAAATTCATGAGAGCTCAGAGTCACAAGAAATTAAGCAACATCCTGTAGCCCTATTCAAAGTTGATGTGAAAAATTTTTGTAATTGGATTAACTCTCTTCCTGCTTGGTTGCATTATAATTTGTGAGTGAGGATCATTTGTTAATGTACAGTAACATATTTAATGTCCTGTTGCCTCAAAAAAGAAAGTAAGAAAGAAAAGAAACTCAAGAAAAAAGAAGACCAAAGTGTGGACACTTTATTCCTTCTTAGACAGGCTGACAGGTGCCTGATATAGCTGTCTCCCGAAAGGCTCTGCCAGTACCCAACTAATACAGAAGTAGAGGCTCACAGCCATCCATTGGACTGAGTACAGGGTCCCCATTGAAGGAGCTAGAGAAAGGACCCAAGGAGCTGAAGGGTTTGCAGCCCTTTAGGACGAACAACAATATGAACTAACTAGTACCCTCAGATGTCCCAGGGAAAATGCAGTGGAAAATAGACAGCATTTTCAACAAATGGTGCTGGCCAACTGGTGCTTAGCATGTAGAAGAATGAAAATCGATCCATTCCTATCTCCTTGTACAAAGCAGATCAAGGACCTACACATTAAACCAGATACACTGAAACTAATAGAAAAGAAAGTAGAGAAGAGCCTTGAACACATGGGCACAGGGGAAATTTTCCTGAACAGAACACCAATAGCTTATGCTCTAAGATCAAGAAGTGACAAATGGGACCTCATAAACTTACACAGTTCTATAAGGCAAAAGACACTGTCAGTAGGACAAAATAGGAACCAACAAATTGAGAAAAGATCTTTACCAATCCTATATCTGATAGAGGGCTAATATCCAATGTATACAAAGAACTCAAGAAGTTAGACTCCAGAGAACCAAATAACCCTGTTAAAAAATGGGTTACAGAGCTAAACAAAGAATTTTCATTTGATGAACACCGAATGGCTGAGAAGCACCTAAAGAAATGTTCAACATCCTTAGTCATCAGGGGAATGCAAAT
>NW_022196891.1:13618279-13629599 GCF_008632895.1 Mastomys coucha
ATGCCAGGGCCAGAAAGTGGGAGAGGGCGGGGTGGCAGGCATGGGGAAGGAGGAGGCAACAGGGGTTTCTTCTTGTTGTTTTTGTTTGTTTGTTTGTTTGTTTGTTTGTTTTTTGGAGGGGAAACTGGGAATGGAGAAATTTACATGTAAATAAAGAAAATATCTAATTAAAAAAAAAGAAAAGCCACTCAGTAGATGGCAAAAAATAAATAAATAAATAGATAAAATGTAGATAAAGATAATATCTAATAAAAAAATTTCCTCAGTTAAAAAAATATAAAACAAAACATAATCAGCCAACCAACAAACAAAAACAAAGGAAACAAAAGCATGTGGAGGTCAACTGAGGACCTGCAAAGTTGACCTGTAGCCTTCAGATGCACTTGTAAGGTAGACTCACACACACACCCACACCCCTTCATAGATATCTACACACATATGAACATGTACACACACACATAGAAGTAAGAATACAGCACAAAAACTAATTGGACCTGATTTTTAAATTTTTGAAACTCACTTTTACTAAAAAAATTAAGGATGGATTTATCTTCTAGGGAATTCTAGATGGTATCAAACTGGAGAAGTTGAATATCAACCAGTTCATACAAATGATGTTTCAAATACCAGAATCTCTACCTTATTTTAGATTTGCTCAGCTAAGGATAAGAAGGATGCCTTTTTTTTTTAGTTGCCAAGCAATCTATAAACATCTCTTGTTGATGAATAAGATTAAAAGCCACAAACTAAATGAGCAATGATAAAAGGGGAATCATATGAGGAAATTTTAGAACAATGAAAGTGAGCTGTGTGTGTCAAGGCAACAATCTCTGGCATAAAAGAAAAATGAGAGAAGCATCTTTAAGCTGCATCAATTTGTAGCTTGTCTCTTGGACCACACGGTGCCTTTATTTTGTTTTTGTTCTCAATGTAGGTGATTAACTCTAAAGTCTCTGACTGCAGAAGAGAGAATCACTGTTCTAGCTATGCAGAAACTCACTGAACGCTGAGTTATGGATTCATGTGCTCTGGTGGTAGGCATAGATATTACAGTATCCCTTTTAAAAATCTTATGAATAGAATATTTATTTGGAGCACTTATCGCCCAAATATCTCCTCTGTTCTTACAAAGAAAAAACAGAACCAAATGCCAGTCATAGAATTGTAAAAGAATTTATTATCTAATAAGAAACGAGTGAAATTTGCATGACAGAAACCTTACAACTTTCAATAATAAGGAACTGTATTTCAGTTGGAACCTCATCTCCCTTCTCGTTTGCACCTCCACTTGCACTCATAGCAGATTGGCTTGCCTATCCCAGAGACCTGACTATCTCTCAGGAGGGCTAACCTAATCCTGGACATAGGTGAGTCCAAATATCTTGCTGGAAACAATGTAGGGAAAAGGGAATATGCCTCCATTGCAGGTGAGGTTTCAAACTTGTACAACTACTCTGGAAATCAATGGCGCTTGCTCATAAAATTGGAAACGTTCAACCTGAAGATCCAGCTACCCAGACCTGGGCATATACCTAAAAGATGCTCCACTGTATCACAAAGACACATGTTCCACCATGTTCATAGCAGTCTTTTTCACATAGGGAGATACTGGAAGCAACCCAGATGACCATCAACATATATGAAAATGTGGTTCATATATACAATGGAATATTAGTCAGCCACTAAAAAACAAGGACATCTTGAAATTTACAGATAAATGGATGAAATTAGAAAATAGCATCCTGAGTGTGATAACCTGAAGGACATCCATGGTATGTACTCACTGATAGGTGGATATTGGCCAAAATGTACAGAATACCCATGATATGTACCACAGATCCAAAGAAGTTAAACAAGAAGGAAGGCCCAAAAAAGGATGCTTAAATCCTACTTAGAAGGGGCAACATAAAAGTCATGAGAGGCAAAGGTAAGGAGGGAGAGATCTAGTTGTGAGGGCGTGGGGGAGCATGGAGGTGCAGGATGAGGTATGGAGAGAGACCAAGAGGGCCAGGAGAGTGAATAGAATATGCAACTCCTGAGATAGGGTTAGAAGGAACCTCTAGGAAATCCAAGAGATCTGGGATGGGGGACACTCCCAGGAATGAATGTGGGTGACCCTATCCAAAGTGACCAACAGTAGAGATATGGAACTTAAAGAGACAACCACCCCTAGTAATCAGACAGGACCCCTAGTGAAGCAATGGGGTCTTCAACCCACCTACAAAACATGTGACCCAAAATTTACTGTCTAAAAGAAACACAGAGACAAAACTGGAGCAGAGACTGAACAAATGGTCGACCAGTGACTAGCCCAACTTTGAATCCATGGGCTGGCACCAATCCCTGACACTAGACAGGAGCCCAGTATGGCTGTCTTCTGAGAAGCTCTATCCAATAGCTGACTGAGACAAATGCACATACCTACAACCAAGCATTGGAAGGTGGCCTGGGAATCTTATGGAAAACCTAACATAAGGATTGAAGGGCCTCAAGGAGATGGCAATTTCACTGGAAGACCAACAATGTTAACTATCCTGGACCCCTGGGAGCTCCTAGAGACTGAACCATCAACAGAAGAGCCATACAAGGACTAGTTCAAAGCCTGAGGTATATATGTAACAGAGGACTACCTTGTCTGGCCTCAGTGGGAGAGGAGGTACTTAATAAAAAAAAGAAATTCTACTTCTTTGATCCATTACATTAGTTGCTTTTTGTTGTTATATTACTGTCGCAAAATACCCATCAAAAACAGCACAGTTAAGAAGAAGATATTCTGGCTCACAGTAGTGAGAACACAATGTATTATGGTGGGGAATGCATAGGAGCAGGAGTGTGAAGTAGCTTTTCACATTGGATCCATGTTAGGAAGCATAGGAAATGAATGCTGGCATCTAATAGAGTTTGGTTAGTCCCAGCTCCAAGACTTTGTGATGATGCAACTCACATTTGGGATGTGTGTTCTCTCTTCATTTAAACCTTTATAGAAACAACAACATAGATATACGCAGGTAATATTTTCATGGTAAATCTAAATGTCATCAAGTTGACAGACAATATTCAAAATTACAGTGATGATAGCTCCAAACATTTGAAAACAAACAAATTAGTCAAAATACAGTATAAAATATGATATATATATTGCACACACACATGTATACATATACCCATACATATACACTCACACATACGTACATACACACAGAGATGCATCTGTCCTTTCAATCAGTACTTCGTCTTAGTAACCCACACTCCAAAGCAATTGAAAGTTCTAGGTACTATTACACTAGAGCAACTACCATAATCAAACATGTTTGCCGAGTGGATAAAATGTTCACAACTCTGATGTTTAATGGCAATTATCACTTAACAAAACCTAGAGTCATCAAGGAGACTCATCTCTAGATGGCTGTAGGGGATTTTCTTAACTGTATTAATTGATATAAAGAGATTCTTGTAGGTGGGACCTGGCCTAGAGAAGTAAGAAGAGAAGTGAGCAAACATTAATGGGTTCGTTTTTCTTTTCTTCTTACTGTGGAAATAAGGGGACTAGCATCCCAAAGTCCTGCCTTTGCGACTTCCCTGACAGGATATCCTCTCTCTTAGGTTGCTTTTAATTAATAGGTTGTTTTATTCCCTCTCTCTCTCTCTCTTGCTTAGGGTGTGATCATTTTTGCCCTAGTTGTTCATTTTTAGTAAATGAGTTCTTATTTTGTGTCATTACAGTATGGAAATGTGTATCTTTGATTTTGTAGAACTGACTTTTGAATGGTTGGGACTGTTGATGACTGTGAATTTTTATGTTTAGATTGAAAGTGTTTATGAGATGGCTTTAATCTTATGGGACTGTTGAATAAAATGATAGCCCTTAAAACTGCTGTGATTTTAGCACCAAATACCTGAAGATTTGTAATGGTTATTGTTGTCAATTTGACAAATTCTAGGAATTACGTTAGAGTCAAACCTCTGATTCTCTTGACTATATTTATTGATATGGAAAGATCTGTCTTTTGTGTCTGGGACCAGAGAGGGTAGCCATGAGAAAGTGAGCTGAGTATTAACATACGTTCATGCATTCTTCTTTCCTGACTGTAGAGACAGTAGTACTGGCTGCCTCAGGCTCCTGCTAGTGTGACATCCCTACCACAATGATTATAACCTAGAACTGTGGTTCAAAAGAAATCCCTTATCGTGTAAGTTGTTTTTGACAGGGTATTTTCTCACAGTAATAGGTAAAAAAAATAAATAAATAAACTAACTCACCAGTTCAGCTCTTCCTTGTATAAGAGATGCTTTATTTCTTACCCTCAAAGTAGATTTCATTGACTATGGATGGGATACCTGGGCAAGAAGAATGACTTTTCTTATAACCAGGCAAAAGGAGAAGCAAACCACTGTGGAAAGATAAGAAAAATTATACTGTTATATTTAACCACTGTAATTGCCTGAAAAGAATAATGCAGCTCATCACTTTGAAACTATGCCATACCACTAGACTTTATTATCTAAATACCATTAAGCATAAAATTGTTTCCATTTGCCACTTGAACACACATATACATGTACACACATACTCAGACTGACAAATAAAAGGACATTGTAAATCAGATTTTCCGCTTGTCTATGATATTTCCTATACGTGCATCTAACCCTGACAATCTTGGATCTTCAAGTACAAAGCTGACTTTAAAAAAAAAAAAAAAACACCCTTGAAGACAAAGAAGACTAATAGTTAACCTTATCTCTTTGTGTGTGTGTGTGTGTGTGTGTGTGTGTGTGTGTGTGTGTGTGAGTGTGTGTGTGTTTGTGTGTGTATCCGCATTTACATTTTGGGTTGTTTTTGAGATTATTATTTAGTTACAATATTTCCCTTACCCCTCCTCCCTCTAACCCTTCCCATATACCCCTACTAAGAACCTACTGTGACAATTTAATGTTGCTCATATATACACATCTTTATAGCTAACCTCTTGGGATATAATGATCTACCAGATCACTCATCCCTGAAGTAAATTGGTTCTCCCTCTCTTAGGAACCACTGACTAGCTGTAGTTCACCCTTTAGAAGTAGGTACTTTTGAAATTTGCTTTATCCATATTGGCATGCCAGTTGGTATTCTCAATATGCCAGACTTTTTAGGCAACCATATTGTTGAGGTTTCACCAGTATATCTTCTCTGTCAGGTCTAGAAGACATTAGCATGTTTACAAGATGGAAAGGGTGTCCTCAGTCTTATAGTCTCAAACTCTGTGTGTGTGTATCCATGCACATGTGGAAGCTAGAGAACAATAGGAGGTGAGGTGTTATTTTTTTCCAGTCCTATTCGCCTTGCTTTGTGTGATAAACTCTCATTGGTCTAACGTTTGCCAAATTGCTAGCCTGGCTTGCCAGCAAATCCCAGGGATCTACATCTCTGCCACCCCAGCTCTGAAACTGCAAGTGTGTTCCACTATAACTTGCTTTTATTTTTACATGGGTTACGTGCAATAGACTCTGGTTCTTGTGTTTTCACGGGTACACCTTTTGCTTATTGACCAATCAATCTCACCAGCTCCTGAAGTCTCCAAATGATATGGTTCGGTATTTGTCTTCCTACAACTTTGAGAAAAAAATCATACTTGTTCTGCAAAGCATGATGCCATGCCCATAGTGTGCCCCCAAATTAGTTACTCAACTTGTCTATTCACAAGTGAAGTTGGACTAGGTAGCAGTGTACCTTCTATGTTAAGCAGACTACCTACAGAGCACTCACATATCCCACTATATCTAGTGGGCTAGACAGTATATTAGAGGGTAAGAGGTTGTAGATTTTAGTCCAATTTTATGACACTTTAATCTTACCTGTGGTGTTGTTGCTGAATCTGCTTTGGGCAAATAACTATATTTTCAAATCTCATTTTCTCCTCCATGAGATAAGGAAAATAGGATCCATCAGAATGAATTGTTTTTTTTTAATTATGTGTATAGATGAAGTAACTTATTTAAATGATAAATTATCCCTATGGACCCTTAGGGTCTTATATGGGTTAACCACTATCTATGGGAGATTAGAGAGCACCTCTGGAAATGGTGCAGAATAACTTTCAGACTTCCTTCTGAAATGATTCCTGAGCGTTTAAGGAAGGCGTGCAGAATGTGTATCCTATTTGGGATAAATATTTTGTAATATCTTATCCTTTTTACGTTTGCCATTTGTTGGTCTCTTTGGGTTTTTTTTTGTTTGTTTTTTTGTTTCTTTGTTTCTTTTTATGTTCATTAAGGGATTTATTTCTCTACAAAATAACAGTGGTTGTGGCTAGACAAGGTGGCACTGTGACCCAGTGAATGGAACATGAGAGATTCAGAGCAGCACAACAGAAGCTGTTCTCATTGACAATAACCTCCAAGATGGAACCACATTCATTCATTAATGCTAAAGTCTCCCTGGGAAAAAAATAGAAACCTTTGGAAAGCAGGGTTATTATTATAACAATGCCAGTAGCTACAATGTCCTTCTAATGGATAATATTCAATTTGTGATCTATTACAGGATGGTGTGTCATTGAACTGGAAAAATGCCCAGCATCTTCTTTTAAGGTGAAAGATACTTCTTCCCTAGGGTGAGCTAATTTGTCATATGTTAAATCATTGTCCTGAGTCAAGGCTTTTCAGGGGAGGCACCATATGTGCCTATGCAAGATCTGGCCTACATGCCTATCAGCTTCAATAGCTGGGTGGCTGGTTGTATAAATAGGTACAGAAGGTGGTTCAAGGGTAGACGTATCAATTGCAATCTGGAGAAAGAGGCTTTGTACTGCCTTTCCATGGCAAAAATCTAAGAAGCAATAAGGTCTTATCTTAGAGTATTGGGTTATGAAGATGGGAGACTCTCGGAAAGGGATAAGGATACAGCCAGAAAAGCACACAAGAGCTCATGAGAAGAGTCCAGTGTTGTTGGTCTCTTTGTTAATCATCATCTACTGCAAACAGAAGTTTCACTGAGGAAGGTTGGGAAATGTGTTCATCTATGTGCCATTAATGTTGGTTCAATATTATGGATATTTAGCTGACTAAATGAGGTTCTCTCCTAGTTTCTATGGCCTGTTTATCCATACGTTCTTGGCCTGATTGTTCAGCAGTCTTTAAAGCCAACCAGAAAGTGGTTAGGTACTTGCTCATTGTTTATGCCACTATTACACCAGTGGCACAAATATGTCTTATCAGGCAGGCTGTTATAGTGGCTCACGAGGTTTATTCTTAAATAAATTTATAATAACTTTTCTCCTCCACTCTCATACATAGCACCTTCCAGCACTATGAAAGCTACTCATCCAGGGATGAAACTTTCACGTCAGGACAAACATGATTTCTCAATATTCTGTGGTTAAAATATGCAATGTCTTCAGTGAAAGGGTCTTGCTGACATGTTCTCCATGATAACCAAGAGCATTAGCAATAGATGGTAGTGTCCGTGGATCTTTGGCACTCCACTACCTAGCAACCCCATATAAATAATCTATTTCTACCACTTTTGTTTTTTGTTTTGTTTTTTTGTCTCTTTGTTTTCTATGTGTTAGCCTCTGGTAAACAGTAAGAATATTGCGGCCTCTGATGTGTTAACTCCATTTTCACTCACCTATCTATCTATCTATCTATCTATCTATCTATCTATCTGTCTGTCTGTCTGTCTATCTATCTATATACCTATCTATCTATCTACCTATCTATCTATCTATATACCTATCTGCCTATATCTATCTATCTAGTATATATTATTTATTTATCATTTTATATCTATCATTTATCTGTATGTCATCTTTATATCCATCTTATATCTCTCATCTATAATATATTTATTATATCAGGTGTCTATCAGCTCCCTAATATCAAATAACACATCTGTCTATTTATTTTTTACATCTGTCTATTTTTATCTTTATCTCTACCTGCACTTTTCTATCCTACTGCCTCACAGGGTCTTAATATAATATTGTTTTAATTAATGGTCTTGTAGATTTTTATATTTTTATTCATTTGCTTATTTTTTTTCTTCCTCTGTGTTGATTAAATATATTCATAATAATTAAGTAAAATTTTCTACTAGTAATTTTAAGGTGTGTATTTTCTAAAGGAAAATTTCCTTGCTAGTTTTTTTTGTTTGTTTGTTTCTATGCCTGCATTAGCAATACAGTCTTAATTTTGGAATAATTTGCAGTCATTTACAACATTTGCAAATGTTATTTAGTGCCTTTTGTCAAAAATCAAGCATATAAAGGATATTATGTCAACTTTGGAAGAGATTCTCCTTTGTGGGCATGGACTGTTGATGCTTCTTGTTTTGTTATTGCTACTTGCTGCACAATTCTAGACTCATTCTCTGAAGTCTAGTTCGTTATACTTTTATCACGACATCTCTGCTTATCTCAGTCATCTACTAATGCTTAGAAGAACATTTATTTTCTTCATGGAAGTAATATATCTCCAAATCTTCACTAATAACCTGCATGTATATGCTAGCACAGCCTATAAACCCTATGCCAGAGAGTTGCAACATCTACCTTACTTCATCCTCTTTGTTTGTGTAGGTCCTCAAAGTTTCCAGACATGCAAGATTGTTATAATCTGAGATGTTTTCTGATGGCATGCCTGTTATGGGTATGTACAAAATCCTATGTCCTTATTTATTTCTTTATAACTGGGTATGACAGATGTTTTTCAAAGTCTCAAGTACCTCATTCTGCATGGGTCTTTTAGGTAGTGGGTTATTTGTTCAAAGAGGTTTCTATTGCCCAAGGTTAGCTGCATTTTTTGAGCAAATTTTTCTTTAGCTTATTCAACAATATCTCATAAAAGAGAAGCTGTTCTCATTAGGTGAGCCTCGGGGCATTTAATTTAAAATATTTTTAAAACGGAGTTTTTCTGAGATCTCTCAGACAGCCTCAATGACAAACAATTCTTTGAAAATAGGTTTGGATGAACAGACATTCCATATGTTCCTTCCACTGCATTTTATGACACACATTTTTATCATGACTTTTGGTGCTAGATTTTCAAGGGTACATGATATTGAACATGAGATACCTTAAAAGCCTAATTCAACAGCTACATAGATTCTCTACCATGCTTATCTGCACATAAATAAAATACAAATGCACACATAGACTATAAAGTGATTTGCTTTAATGCCAAGAACAGTTCTCTCTGAATAACAATTGTGATTTATTTTTTGCTTGATGCCCTTCTGTATGTCTATCTCTTTTTTTTTTTTTAATATTGGACACTTTCAGAGATCATTCAGAGATCTGACATTGAGCTGTTAAATATGTATAGGTATTGTAACTGGCCTATCTACATCACAAGAATGCCACATCAGAGGAAGACAAATAAATCACAGTCGTCAGAACATCCTTCAAATGCAGAGAACATGGACACACCAGAATTCTGATGTGCTCTTCTTTAATGTACCTTAGAGCCTTCTAGCAGCTTTCAGAACAAACTCCATCCAGGTTACAAAATTGCTGGGAGCTGTTCTGCCGAACCTACTCAGATGAAATAGTATTAAAAATCTTTGGCATGACCCTTAACTCTGTCTTGATGTTATCTAATATCGTGAATGCTCATTCCAGCTGCCCCTCATGAAATGATCCAGCCAACATGTGTATCACACTGTCTTGATCATGATGTTTAACTGCATGAGACCTTGGCTGGTGACTACATAATGCCTCCCTAGTATCACTTACAGTCCAGCAAATGCAAATTATTATAACATATTCAATTGCCTTTGAAATGCCATTAAGAACACACGTGTTATTGTTTCACACAAGAACTAAGTCAAATAAATTTGAAAGAAGGGAGAATGTTAGACATTTTTTAGATAAATGCTAGTCATTGCTGCCCTGTCATTTTTAGTTTTAAAAAGTTGATTGCAAAAAGAGGCCATTTCTCTTCTTAGTTAAAAATAGGTCCACAACATCCACAAAGCATCTAGTCATAATATCTACATTGCCCCTCTCTGTATTTTTCGTTATGTCTTATATGTGTGAGTACAGCCATATATATTCCAGAATGCAAGTGTGCCAGTTAAAAGACAACCTCTGTCCTTATCTTCTATCTTGGTTGAGACAGTCTGTCTTTGCCCCAGAACTTCAAAAATGTCAGGCCACTTGCCCTGTCTCTACCTCCTACTGTGACTGACATACAAGTTTTGGGATTATAGATGTACAAGTTTTGGGATTATAGATGTACATTTATATACCACATTTTATGTGACTTATGAAATCTTCACTCAGGTGCTTAACCCATTGAACCATTATCTGTGTCTGTTCTAACTTCACTTTTTTTCCTGTGAAACTAGGTATAAATAAAATGAGTGACATTTTTGTTATTAACATTTCTTCAACTCTCAAAAGCTTTTATGAGAAAAAATAATTATTATTTTTCCTATTACTACTACCAATACTATTACTATTATATCATTATTATTATTATCAGTAGTAGTAGTAGTAGTAGTAGTAGTAGTAGTAGTAGTAGTAGTAGTAGTAGTATGTGTTTGTGTGTGTGTGTGTGTTTGTGTGTGTGTGTGTGTGTGTGTGTGTGTGTGTGTGTGTGTACTCATAATGTGTTTGCATGGTCATGTATGCCATGATGTACATATGGAGGTCAAATGAAACCTTTTTTCTTCCATCTTTACAAGGGTTCTTGGGATCAAATTCAGGTCAATAAACTTTGTGGAGAAAACAGATTCACCCACTGAGATATTTTCTGGCCCTCGAGTGGGATCTTTGAAGTCTGGCTCCTCTTTCAAGTCAGACTGAATGTAGGTTATTGAAATCTCTGATGATAACATCTGTCTCTCTCAGCTTTTAGTTGCAACTTCACATTTCTACATTGTATATCTTGTATCCATTCTATTATCTTGTTTTACTTCAGTTCCCTTTGATCAGTTCTCTCAAGGAGAGGTTTCACAGGGATTGCTCGTTTAGTGTCCTCTGGTGCTTGGTTCCTTATCTCTCCCCTACCTTCCTGTCTTAGTTCACCGCAAGCCCCTCCTCTGTGATAAGCCAGTCTCCCTCAAAGTACAACCCAGAGCAGAGACTCCATTCTCAGGCTTGAACAACAATGTTTTGAGAATTCTTTCTCATCTCCTTAGATCCTATTCCAGAAATGTATTATAAACAACCTATGCTGCATGTTCATAAAAAAAAATCTAGTGATTACATCTTTAAATAGTTCTTTATTCAGAAATATGGTAATCCCTTGCTGGGAAATCATCAAGGTTTCCCTGGAACAAAGAAAATAAATCAATTCAATCCAATGATCAGGTGTGACTTCAGATTTTAGCTTT
>NW_022196891.1:13629609-13639070 GCF_008632895.1 Mastomys coucha
TTCTGGCCAGGTAGTTCTTGTCACTGGGATTCCTCATTATCAATATTATGTCTCCACATGTCTAAGAGATGGTTTACAAATACCACAGTGATTGAATATTGCAAACTTCTAGGGTTATCTAAATAACATCTTCATTTTAAGGTATCTGCAAAACAAGACACCCATTACAGTGTATACCTGTCTTAGAGTTATTAGTGCTGTAATGAAATACCATAGTTGGTACTATTGTGATGAAACACCATGACCAAAAGCAACTTGAGGAGGAGAGGTCTATTTTACTCACAGTTTCATGTAACTATTCATCATTAAATGCAGTGAGGGCAAGAACTCAAACAGGGGAGGTGACCTGAAAGCAGGAGATTATGGTAAAGCCATGAGGAATAAATACTTCTTACTGCCTTGCTCATTTTGGCTTGCCCACCATACTTTCTAATAGAACCCAGGACCAGAAGCCGAGGGATGGCACACACACAATGATCTTGGGCATCCCACATCAATCACTAACTAAGGAAATGTCCTACAGGTTGATCTTATGGAAACATTTTCTCAGCCAAAGTTCCCTACTTTCAGAAAACTCTAGCTTGTGTCAAGTTGATGTAAAATTAGCCAGCAAGGTACATAGATGTGGTGACACGTTATTATGAAAGTATTTCTTACATTAGAAGATACTACAAATTGTTTTGGGCATCATACTTTGGTATGTATGTATGTATGTATGTATGAATGTACACAGGAGGGCGGGTATGTATATGTGTATGTACATTGTACACAGGCAGGAAGGTATGTATGTATGTATGTACCTAATAAATGCTAAAAGTGGCAAATAAGTTGGAAAATATCCACCATTAATACTAAAAGAAACATGTAGATATTTCTTGATAGTGTAGGCTTGTTTGTTATCTGGTCCACTTGGGGTCAGTCAAAGTTTGTAAAAATTTATCCCTTATAAAACTCTGTTAAGGATTTCTGTGAAGTATCCTTGTTATTTCCCTCCTGATGCAATCAGACCAGAGTAAAATCAGAGTCCAACAATGTATAAAGTACAATGCTGAATATTTGAAATTCATTCACCATCCTCTGCCCTTTAAAAGGCTTAGAAAATCAGCTTCTCCAATTCTACCATCTACCAGCAGCTTCTCCGTAGGCTCAGGCTGGCTCTACGCTCTTCCTGTTACTGCCCTTCATAGTCACCTCCGTCTATCAGCATCTACAAAAGGCTCGGTTTCTTCACTGCAGCTGAGCTGTACCTCCACCAGTAGCCTCTCCTGGCTCTCTTCTGAGACTCTGATCGTTTCACACGGTTCAAACTGTCCTCTTCTCTCCATGATTCCTTCAATCCGGTATTTCTACTTCAACTGAGTCTGCAACTTCACTAATGCCCTCTCTTTAGGGATCCAGCCTGCCACATAGTATCAAGCTTCAGGTTTTCTCCATGACCCCTTTAGTCCTTCAGATCCCGTACCTTCTGGGTGATGCTTAGATGCTTCAAGACTTGAGTGCTAGCACGAGAAGAAACTTTGACTGCCTCTGGAACAAATCTTCTGAGTACTGACTGAGAAAACACTTTCCAAGAAGATTTGGCCTCAGTGATGCAAATCTAACTTTAATCACAGCTTATTCTTCAGCTACAAGCTGGCCAGTATTAAATGTCCCAGCGAAGGAATGGTTTCATGTTAGTTATTCTGGTGTCTTGTTAATGACAGCCAGTTCTTCAGTTCCATTTGAGCAGGGCTTCTAATTTTTAACTCAAGATGTGTAGCCGTTCCAATAAATTCTTTAAGGGAGTGTTAAACCTGCCCTTTGAATCATCACAATTAGGTCATTTGTATCTGCAGTTCTCCCAATACTCTCTACCCTCTAAGCTCCCGCAGAATATCTCCCTCAGCTCTGAGCACTCAAAGGCTTTTGCAGCAAAAAAAAAGTTTAATGCTACCACAACCCTCTCCAAAACATGTGGTCAGGGCTGTCATAAGAAATATTCCATGTACCTGGTAGCAATTATTTTTGTCTTTTTAGGGTTTTTATTGCTATGACTTGGCTAGGACAGTGTTTATTTCATCTATGGCTTGAAGTTCATCATACAGGGAAGTCAGGGTAGAAATTCAAGGCAGGAACCTGGAGCCTGGAACTAAAGCAACGACTATGGAGAAACGCTGCTTATCAGTTTGCTCTTGTGGCTTGCTCAGCTTGCTTCCTTATGTATTCAAAGAAAACTTGCCATGTGGAATGGGCCTCCACAAATCAATCATTAATCAAGGAAATACTTCACAGACTTGCCTACAGGCTAATCTTATGGAGACATTTTCTCAATCCACCTTCTCTCTTTCTACTATGGTAAATTTGAATCAAGTGCAAAATACCACCAGCATAAGGGCTTAAGACTCTTGTCATCCCTGTTCTGCGTAACATCATTAGCATCTTGTTCTACCTCCCTTCCCATCTTCACATCATCTTCCTGACAGTGCTGCTTTTCGAAATCAGTTCACCATGTGTAGCAGGCAGAGAGTATCAGCTGGTCACTATAAGTTGGCATTTCAGAATGTCTTTCCTCTGCTTTCCATACTCCTCACCCATCTCCCTGTTAGTGTGATCAACCGCTGCTGTCTAGTTCATGTCTCACCATCAGAATGTGAGCTCACCAAGGGTATACCAAATTGTTTTCTCTTCATCCACAGTCATTACCACAAACTAAATGAAGTGCATATGGAACAGGAAATCAAGACTTCTTTGCAGCTGTGGTAGGAATGCCCCCCATGCAGGTAAAAATATTCAACCCACACAAATACACACTTATACAAATACACACAGACATGAAAACATACGTACATACACACATTTTCTCTCTGCGTCTCACCCTCTCCCTGTACCCCTCCTCCCTCTCTCTCTCACTTATCCTCTTCCAGGGAAGGTTAAAGATTTCACAATAAATAAAAATGTTCATAATAACTTTTCTGAAGACCTATTCTCTCCCTAAGAACAATGTCATCGCTGACTCAGTTTACCTTTTAAGCTAGAACATTTTGTCTCTTCTATTCCCTTGGTGCAAATTGTCTGTCTTATATGAGTGACATCAACTATGAGTGAAGGATGTCTTGTGCAGAGGACCCACTGCTGCTTAAAGCATATCTTAAATGGCAAGGCTATGATGGATTCAATTCTGCTTGTCCTTGAGAAAAGGCAGGGGCAGCATGTTGGTTTATAATTGTTCTACCTTGCTTAAAGGTAGAACACTTGGCTGGTCAGACATTGATTCATTTCAAATTTGTGTCTCTTTCAGCCCCAGGGAATATCCCAGGATTGAAATTGACACGGAACAGGAATAAATGGATGTGTAGAGGCTATGGAGTCCTGACACTGATATTGATGGGAAAATGTCCTTGGTAGATTTTCTTTCTGTATCTTTTCTCCATCACAGAGAAAGTACCCTAGGACCACTGTTCCAAAACTATGTGCACAATCAACACTTTGGAAACCCCATTTATGCTACTTCAAGGAGGAAACAAAATGTTACATAGTTCCAGAATTAACAGACAATCCACAGGGCAAAGCTAGCAATAATACCACACACAGAAACTTTTATTCAAGCATCTCTTTAGCATACAGAGATTCAGCACTTTTATCTGCTAAACTTTGTAATTTTAATATTTAACCAAGGACACACAATAAAGTTCAGTGGCAGCTATAGCCAAATGCATACTTCTTGTCCCTGAATTGCACAAAGCTTTTTCTGTCCCTATGAGCCAAGTAGATATTTCCTGTCCTCCTTACCACTTAGATACTTGCTGTCTTTCAGTACAAATGAACTCTTCCTATCTCTTGTACCATGTGGACATTTCCTGTCCCTATTGCTGATTATTCTGAAATAAAGAATATATCCTCATGTATGACAAATTGTTAAATAATTACTTACTATTATAAGGTTAAGTGGGATTACATTTCCTATCAAGAAAAACTTTTATAGAAAATAAGATGGAGCCTCTACCGACTTTTTGCCCACAAGAACCAGCAGCTTGCCTGCCAGCACTCATGACATCTCCTCCTCTGCTTCTGCCACCTGTTCAAATCCTACATATTTCCACCCATACCCAACCAGAGAGTGTTTTAAGATGCATCAACTATGTGTTGATGGAACATACCCTTAATCTTAGCACTCTAGAGGTAGATGTACCATATCTCTGAGTCGAAGGTCAGCCTAGTCTACAGAATGAGTTCTAGGACAAACAGGGCTACAGAGACACCCTTTCTTGAAAAGACAAAAAACAAAACAAACAAACAAAAAGATTGGACAAATTCAAAATTATGAAAAATCCTATCTTAGAACCATCTGGTTCTGCCTCTGTAGTGGTTTAAATTGTCCTATAGACTGAGACATTCCTTGAAACACTTAATCTACATACTCAGTGGCACCGTTTTGGTAGATTTGGAAGTGTGGCCTTCCTGAATGAAGAATTCAATTGAAGCTGACTTCGTGAGTTGGTAGATTTGCACTACTTCCAGCTTGTTGTCTCTGCTTCATTAGTACAGTTTAGAATGTGACATTTCATGGTCCTTTTTTTCTGTTCCTAAGCCTGCTGTTAGCAATCAGGGCTCCCTGACGTGATGGACTATTATGTACGTGCAACCATATGTCAAAATAAACTTTTTTCTATGAGTTGGTTTTGGTCATGGCATTCAATCATAGCAACAGTACAGTAATTAACACAGGTCCTGAGGCCATGTTGATGCAGGTTTTTCTGACTTCTGTCTTGGAGACTCTGCCAAGGCCCTTTTAGGATTGTGTTTTCCAAACGGGGTTAAATCTAGTGTCTTTGCTCAACTGTATGACTTGGAAAGTCAATATCATCGATGAGAAAATTCTCCCGCTAAGAATAGAACGTTTTCTTGTTTATTTCCTTTTTTTATATTAGTATTGCTTATTGCCTTTTCCTAACTCTCAAAACAGTGCAGATTCCCACTTAATTTTTCCAAATGATCTTTCCTTCTTACTGTTTTGACTTCCACTACTCTAGACTTGCTCATGCTCATGCTCATGCCATCTTGTTAACCATAGATATCTGTACCTTGTTTTAGTGAAATGATTTGTATTTTCTCTCATAATAGTGAATTTCACTGTATACATAACGTGTGCATTTAATACTAATGTTGAGAAGGCAGATAGGTCTCTGGAGCTCACTGCGAAGTCAGCACATGTACACTTACACACACACACACACACACACACACACAAACACACACACACACTTTTCTATCTTAGGATAGTTGCACTCCTGGTTGGCAGCTTCCCTTGGCAGGTATTGCATGACTCTGACATCTCCATTGTCTTGGTCTCCAATGTAATCCAGGTTTGATTTTGATACCTTCACATAATGGCCCCTTTCGGCCACCATGCAAGAACACCCCAGACATATGCCTGGCCTCATCAACCTTCCCTTAATCACAGCAGGAAATTCCATTACTCCTTTATTGTTTTTTTTTTTTGATATATATTTTTTATTTTAGATATTTTCTTTATTTACATGCGAATTTCTCCATTCCGTTTCCCCTCCAAAAAACAAAAAAACAAACAAAAACAAACCCCTGTTGCCTTCCCCCTCCCCATGCCTGCCACTCCGCCCTCTCCCACTTTCTGGCCCTGGCATTCCCCTACACTGGGGCACAGAACCTTCACAGGGCCGAGGTCCTCTCCTCCTATTGATGATCAGCTTTGCAATCCTATACTATACACATGCTGCTAGAACAATCAGACCCCTCTATATGCACTCTCTGATAAATGGTTATTAGTGCAGAAGTCTGGAATACAGGAAGAACAACCCACATTCCACAAGGATCTCAAGAAGAAGGAAGACCAAAAGGTAGACATTTCATTCCTTCTTAAAAGGGGGAATCAAATACCCACGGGAGGAGTTGCGGAGCTTAACTATGGAGCAGAGACTGAAGGAAGGGTAAGCCAGCCTAAATATAGCTATCTCCTGAGAGGCTCTGACAGTATCTGACTGACACAGATGTAGAGGCTCACAGCCATCCATCGAACTGAGTGCAGGGTCCCCAGTGAAGGAATTAGAGAAAAGACCAATGGAGCTGAGGGGTTTGCAGCCCCTTAGGACGAACAACAACATGAACTAACTAGTACCCTCAGAGCTCCCAGGGTCTCAACCACCAACCAAGGACATTACTCCTTTATTGTACCATCTAAAGCCAGAACCCCTCTATCCACTAAGCCTCTATCTGCTAAAGCCAGAACCCCTGCTGAGTTCCTTTGCTGGCTGTGGCTGAAACATGACCCACTCACTCTGTTTTTGATGGTTTCCTCCACTGCCTAAAGTTGCCTGTCCTGGAACTTGCTCTGCAGACCAGGCTGACCTTGAACTCAGAGATCTGCCTGCGTCTGCCTCCTGGGTGGTGGGATAATAGATTGAATCAGCAAGTATGGCCCTAAGGTTTTCTTTAGTTCCTTTTCACAAATTAGAAGCTTAGCTGTGTCTTCATATTTTGTGCCTCACATTATCTCCCTCTGTACAGCTTGTTGGACATGCTTCTAATAAAGTGCTATATTTCTCCATGCATGAGTTAAGTGGCCATTTTCTGTTGCCAATTGTGGCAGGTCAGCATAGATGCACATACATGCTGGAGCAGTGTACTGAGTCATATTTCCTAAAGGTTCCACCATATCCCAGAAACATCACAGGCCTCATAGGAGCCTTAAACAGTGAGTGTAGTGAAAAACCCCTGTGGGGAGACCCCCACTCAAATCTCGGGAAGACGTGCACCCAAGGAATCACGAGAGACCATCTTGATGTAATCACAAGAGGTATTTTTATTCAGAGCGCTCCGGGCCTACTCCCAATCTCATGCAGGAGACAAGGAATCGCCCACGAACCTCAGGGGTTAGGAGTTTATATAGGAAAAGGTCTGGAGGAACAAAGGAATCAGTGTGTCTATACATGATTGGCCAGTTCAAATATCAAGTAGTACATGTAGAACAGAGTGGAAAATTCCTAAAAGGGGAGTGCTACTCAGGGTTTCTAGTTGACCTTCAACTATATCTAAGAGGACCAGGTGGCCCATTAGTCAATGTCCACCCTGGCACGTCCCTGCAGGCCTGGGCCGTTGATATGTCCTTGCATGGCATTTTTACCCTATCTCTATGGTTTATGTCTTCCTGACCTGTTAGTCCCTGGCCACTTGCCTCTGCTTTGATTTAACTCTTTCCATCTTTCAAGCCGAGCTTACGTGGGCAAGCTCGTGCTGAGCTTTTTATTTTCCTTTTCAGTGGGACACACCTTTGTTTTTATTGAAGTGTTGGTATAGGATCTGTCATGGCGCTGTTCAGAAAACTCTCACTAAGTAGCAGCAGCAATTCAGAGAGAACATTTTGGGTCCAGCACTTAGGAACACAGGCAGAGGCCTCTGTGGCTTTCATGTGCACTGTCATATACAATTAACTACATAATAAAAGTGCTCCACACCAGCTCTTCTCCCATGTGGATTTTTTCTATAATTCACAATAGGACTGTTATGTTTTGTAATTGCAGGAGACAGCTTTTGCACATCAATGAGAATAACAGTTATTCATTAATAATTTATCCAAACAAACGTCACTCTGAAACAATAAATTAATTATTATTTGTTGATTCCAAGGGAAATAATTCTGAACAGGACTTGTTCTCTGTCACCTTCCCTGCTTATGTTTTAGGTTGCCACAACATTTGCAGGTGAAGCAGATACCCCAAGAGAAATTATGTAAACCAGTCAGGGAGCTGCTTTTTGAGGTCTACCACACTAATCCCAAAGACATTAAAATTAAGGCATCCATTAACAAACACCTTTATAATGTGTACCTAACCTAGAGGCAAAGGAATAATATCTTATGTTTTGTAGGAGAATAGTCCTTAAATTAATCGTTTATATGTTAATATTTGTCATTTTTTAAATTTAAGAATAATTGATGAATTATTTCATACACAGCCCCCGTTAAGAGCAGGAGGTCGCTTGCACGTCTATCCTCCCTGGTTATCTCATACCCTGCACAGATCCTGATGCGTAGATAAAAACTCTCAATGTATTTTACTATTTATTCTAACTTTTTTAATCTTCACATAAATTTGATCAATGTGTCTGTGGTATATGTGTGTATGGGTGGACCTGACTTGTAGATGTTCGAGAACAGCCTGAGGTGTGTCAATCCTCACCTTCCAAAAAGGGTCTCCTCCCTTGTTCACCACTTGGCAGACCAGGACAAGGCTAGGAGTTTTAAGGATTCTCTTGACTCTGTATCTCTTTTCTTTGTATGAGTACTATGATTACAGACAATGAATGCCAGTTTTTATGTGGGTTCTGTAATTATGAACTCAGGTCCTTATAGTAGTATAACAAGAGATTTATCTACTGAGCTACAAGCTTACTTCAGATTTTTAAAAACAATAATAAATCATGATGTAATAGTTGTATTTCATGAAATGAAGTTTCCAGACTGGGTACAAAAATCAAATAGAAATATGCACCTGTGTTTTAAGCACTTTTCAAGGGTGATAGAGTGAAACTTCTTTGATTATAGAGAGATCAGAGATTACCTGTTGGGAGTTAAATCATTTTGAACTATCTTTATGCTTCAAATAGCCATTTCTTGTCCACCGCTGTGCTTGACATAACATTTTTGTAAACATAAGGTGAAATCTTTTGTGGAGAGGGCAAACCAATCCTTTGGGTTTTACCAACCCAAAAGCTATGACTGATAGCAGAATGTATCTGAGGCCTATGACAGAATTTTCACCTTACTGTAACCCACCCTTAAAGTCTTTGAAAAATTGCTTTGATTTTTATAAAAAAAAAACTTCATAAGATGATCATCATGTTGGAACATGGTATCTAGATAGGTGTGCATTGGTTTCTATGTCATGGTCACTTGTACATGGCTTCAGAATGAACCATCTCGCTGTCCTCTAAGGTGAGAGCTGTATATTTACACTGACACTTTCATTAAGTTCTAGCTGAAGAAAGAAAATTCACAGTGTTCAGATCTTGCAAGGCAACTTTACAGTGTATTAAATGGCATATAAGAAGAGAAATTCCATCCCCATATGTTATTAAAGAGGTGAATGCAGGCCAAGTATTCACATTTCACAAGAGACTCATTGAATATGATTTGACTTTCACCCCTGAGAATCAAATAGAAAAAGAATTAATTTTTGGATCGACAATCCTCTGAGGAAGATGACACACTGAGCATTCTTTTTTTTTTTATTAGATATTTTCTTTATTTACATGTAAATTTCTCCCTTCCCAGTTTCCCCTCTAAAAAATAAAGAAACAAACAAAAACAACAAAAACAAATCCCAGCTGCCTCCCCACTCCCCATGCCTGCCAACCCACCCTCTCCTGCTTATAGGCCCTGACATTCCCCCACACTGGGGTACAGAACCTTCACAGGGCTGAGGTCCTCTCCTCCCATTGATGATCGAATT
>NW_022196891.1:13640581-13703212 GCF_008632895.1 Mastomys coucha
TCCCATTTGTCAATTCTTGATCTTAGAGCAGAAGCTATTGGCATTCTCTTCATGAAGTTTTCCCCTGCCCTGTGCCTATTTGCACACTGAGCATTCTTTGAAGGTTTCCTGTCCAATTACAAAAATATTTAGCTGAAACACATTGCATACCACTGTCTACAAAACAAAAGCCAGGCTTCTTAGTAAGAAATGGTCTGCTCAAGGTTAACCCTATTTTGACCCCTGTCTTAGCCCTATACTAAAAGTTCCAATCCCGTTTCATGATAAACAGTACCAATGCTTGACTCTCAGGTGCTTGAATACACACTTTTCCATTTATGGAAACCCTACCTCCTACACTAAATATACCTCTCTGTCCCAGATCCTCAAAATAAATAGACACTTGTCAAGTTCTGGCCCTTAGTTCCAATCACTGTTTCAGATTCTACTGACCTGCAATCCTCTTCAGAAGCCTTTCTTTACAAAAGAATGAATGGTTATAAGAAACAGCTTTGGTATTGTATGTGTCAAGGACATGTAATAGAGCCAATATATCCACATGAGCATAGAGAGAGTGAGTGTGCAAGTGTTAAAACCTAGGTAAAATATGATAGTCTAGATGGAATCTTAAGCCCTAGGTAAAATATAAAAGCCTAGGTGAAATCTTAAAAACTAGATAAAATATTAAGGCCTCAAATTTAGACCCATCCCATGCAGGCACCAATTCCTAAGACTGCTAATAATAATCTGTTATGCTCACAGACAGGAGCATATTGTTTTCTGAGAGGTTCCACCCAGGAGCTGACTTGGACAGATACAGACACCCACAACCAAACAGGGGATGGAGCTTGGAGACACTTATGGAAAAAATAGGAGGAAGGATTGCAGCCCCAAAGGGGATAGGAACTCCACAGCAAGACAAACAGAGTCAACCAACCTGGACCCTTGGTGCTCTCAGAGTCTGAACCACCGGACAAAGATCACACACAGGCTGGACATGCTCATATGTAACAGATGTGGCCTTCATGTGGGTCCCTGAGGCCTGGAGCAGGGGCTATCCTAGAAGCTGTTGCCTGTATTAGGATATGTTCTACTGGCTGGGCTGCCTTGTGGGTCCTCAATGGGAGAAGAGTCTAGCTTCACAGAGACTTGAAGTGCCAGGATGGGGGATACCCAGGGAGGCCCAAAGCACTTAGAGGAGAAGAGAGGAGGAGATGGGGAAGGATTGTGGATGGGGGTGCCTGGAAAAAGGGCAGTGAGTAGGATATAAAGTGTAAAAGTAAAAATATAAAATTAAATTTTAAAAAATTAAGGCCTAGGTAACTGTAACCTGGCTAGGCTGCCACTTTGTGTTATTGCTAATATTATAAGGAGAATTTTTCATACGTAGTTTCTTCTGTTACTAGGAAACCCTCTTATGTCCAAGTTGATTACGTATTGTTATGTTCTGTCCTCTTCGTAACCAGTCAGAACAGAAGTAAGAATGATAAGCCACTAGAAGGGACCATTCCTTAAGTTCTTACTGGTCCCTTCTGGTGGTGTTGCCAAGGTCAATCTTGTAGGTGTTTGGATGTGCTCCTTTTTGCTGTCTTGTGAGTCGTAGCCAGTGCTCCAGATGCCCAAGGGTGGGGCCTCTGGAGGGTCCAGCCCTCCCTGTCCCCAGCGCCTTTCAGACAATCGAAGTGAGAAGGCTCTGCAAATGGCCACCTGGCCAGACAGCACATGCCTCTTGGGCCTGGATTCCACTGTTAGTGAGTGTAGGAAAATACTGTGTTTTTAATGGATGAAAATTCAATGTATGCTGTGAATTTGTTGGTTTCAAACATTGAAAATTTTTCATTAGACAATGTTTACATACCTCACCTGAAGAACCTTTGAGAGTGTATATATGAAATTTAAAAATATATTAAGTTGCTTTAAAATAGTATGTATAGCTATAAAAGTTGGAGTTATTTTAACTTTGAGTATGTATTGAGTCTCTTAAATATTGAAATCTTGTAGAGTTTCTGGCTTCTGTGTTTTGCTTTTCCTGTTGGACCACATAGATAACTGTTTTTGTTCTTGATAAAGGGGGCCCATACCGAAGTCCAGGCTTGGAAGATTTTCTGGTTTGGTTTTGAGGGGATGGGTGTGGAGCTAGAGGGCGTGTGGGAGGGATCTCTCTAACATTGACATCTGTTCTATGAGCCTTTCCAAGGCACTTATTTTATTGTAGCATATTAAAGTTCTTTGATATTAAAAAAAAAAGAATGATAAGCTACAATAAGATTGGGTCTGAACCAACTATTCAGAAGCACCTCCGGCCCTGTATACAACCTTTTATTGTATTTGCCTTCGTACGCTGTTCCGGACACCAACATAAGAGAAACACCAGCACCTATTCAGAATTAGACCTCCATGTTGAGTAGAGGTCCAGTAAAGCTGAAGTTCTCAAATCTTCCCTCAGAACAGACATCTTCCTTGGCAGAAAGATGCACGTGCGTGAGTAACTAACATCCTAGCTGGCAAGTTAAGGCACGAATGTTCACCACGGCAAGGCCACTGCCACAGCTGAACACTCCAACATATGGAGGCAGGATAATGAACAACAGAGACGTGTTCCTAAGGAAATCCCCTGTCCTTCAATCTGATAAGTTTAATAACTTGGCATAGCTGTTTGTAGATCTCAGGCTTCAAAAACCCAATAGGCTCTTGACTCAATGTCACAGTCAGCTCCAGCGTCTGACCATTGATTGACCGAATCAGTGTTGGGGGTTGATATTCAATAAACTATCGCTATTGGACTGAGTTTGGTGTTTGAGTGGTTTGTGAGGTGATTCTCAGACCCCAAGACAAGGACCAAATGCAAATGAGAAATCCTCAATAGAATGACAATGACTGGGACTGACCAGAGAGTTTGCCTTAAAGTGAAAAGGCAAAGGAAAATATAAAGATCATGTTGGTGATGATTTTTAAAGAGCCTATGAATATTCCAGGTAATATGATTGATAAGATAGAAAATAGGAGAAGGGATGGGTAATAGACTTCCCTAAATTCACAGGAGGAAGAAAAATCACTTTTAGCAGGTTTGAAATGTGAACTTCCAGTTTAGAGGAGCTAGATCCTGAAATGATGCTACAAATTTTTGGTTTCCTATAAATCATCGCAAGCAATGTTCCATGTTTCACCCAAAACTTTTTAGTTCTCCGAGATAAAAGTATGATTTATAGATGTCATGTCTACAATCCAAATAGCTGCAATATGCCAGAATGGGTTAGCAAGGATCAATTAACAGTGATAAGAATAATTTTGTCTCAAAATCATTCTAATATAATATAGAGTAGATTAGTGGTTTTGATATGCTTGTTGGGTGTGCTTTCTTTCTGTCTTAAAGAAATTAGAGTCTTAAAGAAAATGTGCAATGCCAACCACCGGTACCAGATAGCAAAGAAGAACATAGGAAAAAGCCATTTAAGTCCAAAGCAGTCCTTTAAAATGACACTGCTGGTGACCATACCTTTAATGTAAAGATATTGGCCAGGTAAATAGCGGGCTTTTTATTGGTAAACCAAGGACTAAATGTGGATGTCTGTTTCCTAGAAGCGTCCCTTAGGCTATGAGAACCCTTCCCTAATTCATGTCAAATGACATCTACTTTGAGCAAAAACTTCTGTCTACTTCAAGCAGACCATATCAACTCAAAGACCTCCACCATGTTGACTGTCATATAAATTCTGTTTTGTTTTCCATCATGTTTCTCTGTTTTCTAGCCTCCTCAAATATTAACCTTGGCAGTTGAAACTTGAATAAAATTTCTCTCACCCCATAGAATAGTCCAATTTGTTATTTTTACTGTAAACTCACTTGTAGAAAGAAGCTTATTTCTGCTATTATTATACCAGAATGTATGTATGTATGTATGTATGTATGTATGTATGCATATATGTATGTATGAATGTGATATATGTGTGTGTATATGTACATATACTATAGAATATATATTTTAGAATAGAATGTGCATGTGTATGTGTGTGTGTATCAGAGAGAGAGACAGCATGCACATGGATGTGGAGGGCAGAAAATAACACTGAGTATCCTTGCTCAGATATTACACCACTGTACAATTTATGGATTGAAAAACTTTTATGAGGCTTTCAGATAGTATGAAAACTCCCAAATAAGCTGGGGTCTGAGGCAATTGAACCCCAAAATCTTCCTGCCTATATCCTTAGCACTGAGATAATAAGCAGATGCCCCAGAATTACATTTTTCAAATGCGCTTTCAGGATAAAATTCAAGTCCTTCAGAAAGGAACTTACCGTTACCCCAGTGCCATGATCTTATCTTTTAAGAAGGAACTACATAGAATAACCTCCACAGACTCAAGAAAAAAAGAAATAAACAAACAAATAAATAAAAACAGTTATTTTTCAACAATTTATTTGACTTTCTTCATCTTGCAACACACAATTTCAAGTCTTCTTAGTGTATGCAGTTTGCACAGATTGAAGGGGACCTGGTTGAGAGAGAGAATTTGAATGGACTATACCCCTTTATTTTCCAAATCACTCTTTTTTCTTGTCCCAAGAACTTCTAGATGTCATTAATGTGCCCTACCTGTGGTTATTTAAATGAGAATGGCCCCGTAGACTTATAGTTTGAATTCTTGATCTCTAAGGAGTGACACTGTTGAAACGATTTGCTGAGGCCTTGTTGGAGTTGGTATAGCCTTGTGGGAGCAACTGTGTCACTAGTGGTATGCTTTGAGGTTTTAAAACACCTATTCCAGGCCCAGAGTGTCTGTCTCTCTTCCTGCTGTGTGTAAGCCTGGATGTAAAAATCTCAGTTATTTCTCTAACAGCAGGTTGTCTATGTTCTACCATGCTCTGAGCCATGATGATAAAGGATTAAACATCTGAAACTGTAAGCAAGGCTCAGTTAAATGCTTTCTCATAAGGGTTATGATGGTCATGGTGAATATTTATAGCAATAGAACACCATCACACCTAGGTGTCTCTTAACCAAAATTCTTAACTTTTTGTTAGGATTCTACTTAAGTGGCTTTTTTGAGTACCTTACATCCATTTGCTTATTAGAAGCTGACTTCCATTTTGTGTGACTTTTCTGTGTTTTATTCTCTCAATGGTCCTTATTGCGGTTTCTTACAAAACTGGCAAAGGAAAATGATAACAGCAGCAGAGACACAAACACAGATTCACAAAAAGAACTGTTGGTCATGAGTCCAGTAATGTTGCATAAATCATTTATTCAATCAATTCAATCACACATTTGACTAGATTTTCAATAATTAGTATTTACATTTTCAAATGAGAAAGAATTAAAAACCACAACTATATTATAGATAATGACTCATAGTTATTAAGTTTGTGAACATGCAAGGTCAATGGGAATAAAGTCCAGGGTCTGATTTGCCATTGTTGATTCTTCTGAGGCCATAGCATTCTCCTTGTCCTCCCACATATCCTCAGTAACATTACTTTCACATTTCTGGGTAGAATGTGATGGAATGCGTGCATTGTAGGGCAGCTTCTTTGGAGACGGGACCTTGTAACCTTGGAGGAAACTCAACTCTCAGACTCAAAAAAATACATTTCCTCTTTGGCATAGAGGAAAAATGCATGGAACAAATCACTTGAGTGGAATTCCTGGAAATAACTGGTGGAAAAATGCTGAAGGCCATAAAGAGGAATGAGATACAGAGGGAACAACTGCCCAGGAAAAAATCTATATTTATCCAAGGCATCAAACATTGAACGTCTTCTTTGAAATCTAGTATTATCTTCTCATACATCTTAAAGCACTAAGTTTTTAACAAGTTATTTTTGATGCAGTTCCAAAGATGGATTAAGTTATTATTATTTAGTCTTTTATTTTTATATTTACTTCTTTCTGTCTATCTCTGTCTGTCTGTCTCTCTTTCTATGTATATTTCTGTCTTAACTTGTTTGTCTATCTCTCTCTCTCTTTCATTAACTCTTTTCCTCTGTATGTATATCTGTGTCTCTGTCTCTGTCTCTGTCTCTCTCCCCCCATGTGTGTGTGTGTGTGTATCTGTGTGTGTCTGTGTGTGTATCTGTGTGTGTCTGTGTGTGTGCCTCTGTGTGCCTGTGTGTCTGTGTGTCTATGTGTATGTATGTCTATGTGTATGTGTTTATATGTGTGTGTGTATGTCTGTCTGTGTGTGTGTCTGTGTGTGTGTGTGTGTCTATGTGTTTGTGTGTGTGTATGTGTGTTTGGTGACATATGCTCTGTGAATGTATGCCTGTGTGTGTATGTCTCTGTGTGTCTGTGTGCCTGTGTGTATGTCTGTGTGTCTGTGTGTCTGAGTGTCTATGTGTATGTGTTTGTGTGTGTGTCTGTGTGTGTGTATATATGTGTGTCTGTGTGTGTGTCTGTGTGTGTGTCGATGTGTGTGTGTGTACCTGTGTGTGTCTGTGTGTGTGTCTCTGTGTGTCTGTGTGACTGAGTGTCTATGTGTATGTGTTTGTGTGTGTGTGTATGTCTGGTGACATGTTCCGATGCTACTTAGGTCAGAAGAAGACATCAGCTCTCTGCTGGGACTGCAGTTATGGTTGTGAGCCACTTGAATGAGGTGCTCAAAACTGAACTCAGGTCTTCTGAATGTGCAGCAAGTACCAATAGAGCAATCTGTTTAGCCCCCAGATTACACAAAGAGTTAAAGAACAAACAGTATCTCATTTTCCCTAGAGTCATTAATATGAGTTAAATTTATTATCAATTCCTTAAAGTTGCTACCAAACTGTTCTTCTATTTCTAGTGGTTTGTGAAAAGCAAAGTTAAGATTTTTGAGTCATGAAGTCACATCCTCTAAGACGTAACTTTTAAGGGAAATTTTAGTATATTCCTGGCTTTCTGTACTCTGAAAACAGATGGAGGCAAGGGGAAATATATCTTCCAAGTAAACAAAGAAATGGGAGAGTCACCAACCCCCAGGAGAATCTAGCACAAGAATCTTGCCAGGCAAGTAGCTAGACCCTCTCTTTTCTAGTGCATTTAGCTATTTTGGACCAATATTCTCAGTCAATTTTTGCCCCCTTTCTCTTCTATGTGATCTAATGCATATGTCTACAAAACACTTATGCTCCTAAGGCTCAGGGATTAATGGGGAAGGGTAAACAAAATGACTCTAGGAGCCAGAGCATCAGGGAGATCATGCTGAGATTGTCAAATTGGACAGTGAAAAGCATCTTAACACCACACAAAGTTTCCTATGGGAAACGAAGGAAATCTGAGAGTAAGTAAGGTCCTTTTCCCCAAGAAAGAGAAAATCAACTGGTTTTCTAGTGCTAAACAAACAGTACTAAATAAAAGTGTGTGAGCGTGTGTGTGTGTGCGTGTGTGTGATTAGACACAGTGAGCAAATTCTATTTAGGAATATATGTACGTACATATAGATATAGATAGACATGTAATAACAATTAGTGGAAGAGGCCAAGAATTTGAAAGAGAGCAGGGAGGAGTATATGGAAGGGTTTGGAGGGAGAAATGGGACAGAGAAATCTTATAATTATATTATAATCTCAAAGGGGGAAAAGAGAAAAGAAACAAAGAAAGGAAGTCTGTCCAAAAAAAAAAATTAAGCAATACAAAGCATACAAACAAAAAAATACAACCAAAAGTGGATCACACACACAAACTAATAAATCCAAAATTGTGATAGTTTAGTTGCAACATTTATTTGGAGTCTGAAATGAAAGGCCCTAAGAGTTACTGCAGAAGTCTCCTTTTGATAGTTAAGAATTTGAAGTTGGAGTATCTAATTTGTGAAAGTGTTGAGTATGGCTTGGGTCCCATCCCTGAAACCGGGTCAGCAGAACATAGGCATCCAAGTGTGTTGATGGTTACTGTGGGCATAGGACTTTTTATGTATAATAATGTATATATTTTCATGTTCCTCCTTTGAGGAATGTCCTCTCTGCCAAAGTTAATGACTCCATGATAATCAGAGACAGCATAACCCAAGGAGGCAAGGGAATAGCTTCTGTCTCAGCAAAATGGTAAACATGGAAACCTTTATGATAGCACTTAAGGCTGTGGGAAAGAACTCTGAAAACATGAGTTCAAAACTATATTATTTCTCAACTATGCAAAACATTAGGATGCTATGTGAATTTTATAAGGAGCTTCACATACCTAAATGAACAAAGGCAGCTGTACAATGAACCAACTTCTCAGAAAGATACTATAGAAAGAGATATAAAAAAAAAAGTTTTATGGAGTAGTGATCACAGGAGAATACCTCACCCAGCTATGGTTTTTTTTTGTTTGTGTTTACAAATACAGTCAGATTCCTGAATTCAAGGTCAGACTTGGACAGAAGGAATTTAGGTCCAGTCCCAGGTCTTGGAGGAATGGGAAATTCAGAGGAGGCTCTCACCCAGCTAGCTTATTATGTGTGCTTAACAAAGACAGGCAGATCTTTGGATTCTTTTACAATGTTTAAAAATGTGCTTGCTGTCTCTTTCTAAGAATCAAGAGGATGCGGTCACAGGATACTGATCTATGGGGTAATCAAAAAGGAACCTGAAGTAATGATTGAATTCATATGTAAGTAAAAGACTGGGCTTTTTATCTTCAAGAAATGTTATCCAGAAAGTTTTTAGACTAGCAAGAAAAAACTGTTGAGAGCAGAGAACATAGAGACAACAATTTGAAAAGCTATCTCAAGCCAAACATAGACAGTCAGTTCATAATCCATGATTTGACTTTTAGTTGTTTGTTTCACTACTCCCAGGCACCTCTTCTCTCAGGAACCCCTCTCTGACCTGAGGCTGGTCCTTGGCATGAAAGGAAATCAAAGAGGTAGCCATGGAATGAGGCATAATGCAGCAAGCAGAGAAACCCGTAGCCATAGGTCCAGTGTTTGTGCAAGGACAAAGAATTACAAAGGGAAACCCAATTAACCTCCAGACACTGCTAGGAGCTTCTGTTGGAAAGTGTTCCCTGCACTGCTGTCATATGTGCTTCTCCTTTCTTTCTATAGCAAAATATAAGAAGGTAACAGTGCTTGTGTCTTTGTTTAAGCTTATTTTGCATAATAACTAAAGAAACATAGTTTGGATATTGGGTTTTATTTAGTAAAATAATGATTCAATTTATTTGTACACACACACACACACACACACATTAATATATGAACTTTGTACAGAAGCCATGTAGAGATCAGAGCAAAACCTTGTGTGCCGGTTCTCCCTTTCTACCTTGTTTAAGATGAAATTTCTGTGTTGTTCACCATTATGTTCACCACCTGCCAGGCCCAATAGATTCAAGCAGTGTCTTCTTCCTGGCTCCCATCTTGTCATAGTAACACTAGGGTTAGATACACACTACCTTACCCGGTGTTTAAAAGTTCTGGGAGATGCCAACCTGTCTGCACACTTGAGAAGTGCTTTACCTACTGATCCATGTCTTCAGCCATAAGAGTGAGACAATGCATTTCCTTGCCCCATGATATGAGAAAAGGGTGGCATCCCAAAGAGAGCTTAACAATTCTGAGCCTGCTGTTTCACCCCTCAGCCTTCTCTGGGCACAAAGAACAGGACTATGCTTTGTGGCTTACTGTGAATGCAAAGTGCCCAATCCTTACAATGTGGAACTTTTCCTGATTTCTACTTAAATGTCTCATTTGTGATTTAGATGTCAACTCACCACCAGAATAAACTCTTTTAAAATCTTCCACCTCAACTGATTTCTCATACTTTATTAAATCAAGCTGTTTTAATTTTATGTGGCTCTTGGTTCCCTCAAAAGGGTCTCTTCTATATGGATCACTTCTGCTTCCCAACTAAGTTGCACATTAAGTTGCACATGCTGAGAGGCGGTCATTTGTGTGTTTCTACTTCCAGTGTCTACAACTCTCTCAGAAACAGTCAGATGAAGCATCACAAGTTCTGCCATCACTTGTTTTTTTTCGTAAAGGGGGTTGTCTGCCAATTTAACCCCTTTTCAAGGTAAGAGATAAAGAGTCATAGAGAGGGTTAGCAGATTTCTTTCTTCACATATCTCATGAACTTGTACCCTTGTGTGTGCATGCATGCATTCAACGTACATACAAACACACCTACACACACATATCCCTACACAGAGAGAGATCCCACAAGTGCATAATAACCAAAACTATTAACATTAGGTGGGCTAGTCTACAACAGAAATGAAAAATATTGTCTGTGCGATCAACTAAGTCACAAAAAAGGCAGGGATGGCTGGAGTGAGAAAAAGACTAATACTTGATATTTTAATTTGTCACAAAAATAGTATATAGGTTTGTGTTTATTTATTTTTAATAATATAATATTTTTATTACTCAAAGATAAATTCAGGCCTTTTAAGGAAAGAGAAAAATACAATGATTTGTGAGATCACACATTGCAATTTTGGTTTCATTTTTGTTTGTCTGTTATTGTTTTGTTATGTCATAGGATCTCCATTGTCTGCCTGCAGCTCCCAAGTGTTGAGATTACTACACTGTTGAATTAAATCACTGAACTTTTTTAAACCCAGCCTATCATGTTTTGTCAGAAATTGCCATCATTTCATGAGTTGATATGTTAAAACTGACACGATTTTCTCATTTAGCATCACATCCTATTTTTGTTTTTATTAAGAAAACTGAAAATATATGTGATGATTTAAATAAAATTATGAGCCCAATCATAGCTAAGAGAGGTAATGCCTGCATGATAACAACTTAGCAACAGCTAGCCACATGGACGTTACACCACCTGATGATGGTTCCATAAATTTTTGACAGTATCATTTATTCAATGTCTCCCAAACTGAGGCCTTATAAAACATCACATCCTGGTTCATGTGCATTGTTTTCATTTGAAGAGCCATGGAATCCAGTTTGGAGAGTTGGCTTCAGCTTGTGAGTATGAATGGCAAGGAACCATGTTAGGGAAGCGAAGTAATAGGAGGAAAGTAAACAAATGTGTTAATATTATATGATCTGCCCTTGAAATATTTCCCAGGGAATTTTCAGAATAAAAACAAATCTATGACATTACAGGAGATACATGCCTTCCCATCTCAGATTCCATTCTTACAAAAATTGTGTATTGATTGCCTGAGTTCAATTCTCACAGCTTCCACTGAGCACTTTTGTTGGAAACTCACTGCACTTTTTTTTAAAATTTCAATTTCTTTATGTTATGTAAGCAACAATAATGCTTCCAGTATTCTGGAAGGAACATATTTTCACCACTTTTATCAAGTGTTCTCTGGATTATCAAAATGACTTAGCTCATTTTCTCAGCATACTTCAGTTTTCCTCAGCACAGTGATATAACCAGGAAGAAGGTGGGGTTATGTGCGACATAGAGATGCTGTAGATGCTGAGCTCTGTGTTCTACATACAGAATCATTTCTCCCTTATTAGTGAAGTTCCATTTGCTCGCTCCGGTTCTACGAAAACGCTTACCCAATGATCTCTGCTGCTGATTAGGCTGTTGGTGCTGAACTTCAAGGTCTAATAACAGATTCAGGGATGTAAAGGTAGATGTGTAGGTGTGTGTGTGTGTGTGTGTGTGTGTGTGTGTGTGTGTGTGTGTTTCTTTTAAATTTTGTAATTCAACTTCTATTTAGCACTCAAATCAAGTTCTCTTTTACCTGTAGGTTCAGTTTTGTTTCCTGAAGTAAAATCTATTTTCAGTGTTTGTTTGCAATGAAAGAAGGAGGCAATGTCACGAGTAAGGATACTTGCAGTTTCAAGGATAATGAGGGAGGGCAACAATCACCATAGCTTCCAGATGTCTGTGTGTGTTCATCATGTAAGGCATCTATCTGTGTATTGCTTTTCAGTATCCACGTGTGGAAAAGTTCTGCTAACTAAGGGTGAAGTGTACTATTGACCAGATAGCCTTATGGGGCTTGGCATGCAATGAAGGACTCCCTTCATTAGTGGGGGTTCTTGTTCTTTGACTGTGTCTGGAGAATTCTAAGCCCACATATATGCCTCTCCCTGAGGAATGTCATGTAGCCTCAATTAGATTCCAAAATCGATTCCCCCTTTCTCCTGACAAAGCCTGTTCATCTAGCACCTGAGATTACTAAAATGCTTCCTCAGGTTAATGAGATATTCCAGGAACCCTAAGTCCCAAGCCAATGGTCTTTGCTTATTGTGGATGTCCCTACCCTTTTAAACATTTAATCCCCCTAAGTGTAGTTCTCTACCTACTGACTGCTTATCCCAGTGTGGCCATCACTGTCCATAATCACAGAGCTTCAGAAACCCTTCCTTCTGTCTCTGCTCCCTTTGCCCTTGAGGATTGTATCAGCCAATAATACATGAAGGCAGGAAAATCCACATTCAGGCATTGTTGTGGCATAATGTATTGGTACTCTCCTCAATATTAAGACAATGATTCATACAACATAGACTGTTTTCCACAGAGGCCTTTAATTTTTTAAACAAAATTTTTATACACTGATCCTCAAGACTATGGAAACTTCTCCTTCAGGCAAAGTTAGAAATATGTTTAGTAAGTTAATATAGATTAAGATCTCATAGCCTGATGCATGGGCACCAGTCTCGTGTGTGTGTGTGTGTGTGTGTGTGTGTGTGTGTGTGTGTGTGTGTGTTTTGAAATTTACTGTTAAGTTAATGATAGATTATTTCTCACAGAATTAACAATTGCTGCCATCCTCCCACAGTCTGCCTCCCAGGAAGTCCAGCATAACAAGAGACACAGGTATATAGGACTCTTTCCCTAATACCTACCCCAGCTGGGACCCTCAAGGAGCCCAGGTGATGAGGGACCTATCTGTTCTACTGGAGCCCTATCTTCTTTCCAGTCTGCAACTCAGCCTGGGGCAGAGCATGCTCTCCTGACCCTCTGGTACCCTGAAGCCTGTCTGTCTATCAGGAGGTCTGCTGTAACCAGGGAAACAGACTTTGTATGTTCCAGGAGGTCTGGAATAACCAGGGACACAGGAGGTCTGCCCTAACTAGGGACACAGGAAGCCCACCTACCCAGAGCCAGGAGGCCTGCTCTAACACAATTCAAAGAGCTTCACCTGCCTCCAAGAAGGGAGAAGCTCCAGTCAGAGACAACAAGGGAGTTAACACAAGAGATAGACAGATAGAGGCAAGCTCAAGAACATTAGCAACAGAAGCCAAAGTAACTTGGAATCATCAAAACCCACCACTGCCAGCCCTAGATACCCTAACACCTGAAAAGCAAGATTCTGACCTAAAAATCCTATCTCATGAAGATGATTTTAGAGAACTTGAAGGAGGACATAAAGAATTCCCTTAAAGAAATGCAGAAGAAAACAGGCAAACAGGTAGAAGCCCTTAAAGAGGAAACAAATAAATCCCTTAACTAAATACAGGAAAATATAATCAAACAAATGAAGGAATTGAACAAAACCATCCAAGACCTAAAAATGGAAATAGAAACAATAAAAATATTACAAATGGAGGCAACCTTGGAGATGGAAAATCTAGGAAAGAGATCAGAAGTTACAGAGTCAATTATCACCAACAGAATAAAAGAGGTAGAAGAGAGAATCTCAGGTGTAGAAGATATCATAGAAGATATGGACACAATAGTCAAAGAAAACACAAAGTGCACAAAGCTCTAAACCCCAAATATCCAGGGAATTCAGGACACAATGAAAAGACCAATCTAAGAATAATAAGAATAGAAGGGAGAGAAAATTCCCAATTCGAAGGGTCACAAAACATCTTCAACAAAATCATAGAAGAAAACTTTCCTAACCTAAAGAAAGAAATGGCCATAAAAGTACAAGAAGCCTACAGAACATCAAATAGATTTGACCAGAAAAGAAAATTTTCCCATCATATAATAATTAAACACTAAATGCAGCTGGGCGGTGGTGGCGCACACCTTTAATCCCATTACTTGGGAGGCAGAAGCAGACTGATTTCTGAGTTTGAGGCCAGCCTGATCTACAGAGTGAGTTCCAAGCCACAGCCAGAGTTATACAGAGAAATCCTGTCTTGGGAAAAGAAAACAAAAAACAAAAACAAACAAAAACAAAAAATACTAAATGCACAAAACACAGAACGAATATTAAAAGGCATAAGAGAAAAAGGCAAAGTAACATATAAAGATAGACTTATCAGAATTACACCAGACTTCTCAACAGAGAATCTAAAAGCCAGAAGATCCTGGACAAACATCATGCAGACCCTAAGTAAACATAAATACCAGTCCAGGCTACTATAACCAACAAAACTCTCATCATCATAGATGGAGAAAACAATATATTCCATGACAAATCCAAATTTAAACAATACCTTTCTACTAGTCCATCCCTAGAGGATATTAGGAGGAAAACTCCAGCACAAGGAAGGGTAACTACACCCAAGAAAACACAAGAAATTAAACACCTCCCAACAAACCCCAGACAAGAGACCCTCACAAACATAATTCCACCTCTAACAGCAAAAATAACAGGAAGAAACAATGATTGGCCTTTAATAGCTCTCAACATCAATAGACTCAGTTTCACAATAGAAAGACACAGGCAATCAGACTGGATACATAAACAGGACCCAGAATGTTGCTCTATACAGAAAACACATCACAGTGACAAACACAGACATTGCTTCAGAGTAAAAGACTGGAAAAAAGATTTCCAAGCAAATGGTCTTAAGAAACAAAGTGGAGTAGCCATTTTAACATCCAGTAAAATAGACGTTCAACCAAAAGACGTTAAACAAGGTGGAGTAGCCATTCTAATATCCAGTAAAACAGACATTCAACCAAAAGTAGTTAAAAGAGATGGAGAAGGTGACTTCACACTCATCAAAGAAAAAAATATAGCAAGATAAAGTCTCAATTCTGAGACTGAGACTGGGGACCACAATGGGAGAGTTAGGGGAAAGGCTGAAGAAGCTGAAGGGGATGGCAACCCCACAGGAAGAACAACAGTGTCAGCCAACCAGTCCGCAACCCCAGAGCTCTGAAGGACTAAGGCGCCAACCAAAGAGCATACATGGGCTGGTCTGTGGCCCCTGCTACATATTTGGCAGAAGACTGTCTTCTCTGGCCTCAGTGAGAGGGGATGTGCTTGGTCCTGTGGAGGCTTGATGCTCCAGAGAAGGGGGATGGTAGAGAGGTGAGGTGGGAATAGGTGGTTCAGTAGGGGACCCTCTTAGAGGAAAAGTGGGGGGCATATGAAGCAGGGGGCTCATGGAGGGGAAATCAGGAAGGGGAGCAACATTTGAAATGTAAATAAATAAAATAATTAATAATAATAAAAAACTAACAATGTCTTTCCTTAGGTAATCTTATTCAATCTATGTTCCACAGGCTGCATAAATGGTTCTTTCCTTGGTTTAGTCATAGCTTCCTTGCTGGGAAGAGAAACCATGACCAAGACAACTTTCCTAATGAAAACATTTCATTCAGTGTGGCACTTAGTTTCAGAGGTTCAGTCCGTTACCACCATAGAGAGAAACATGGCAGTGAGCAGAGACAGCCATGGTGCTGAAGAAGCTGAGAGTCCAACATCTTGATCTGCATGAAGTTAGGAGACTAACTTCCACAATGGTTGTAGCTTGATCTTATATATAAGACACCAAAGCCCACCTCCACAGGGACACACTTCTTCCAATGAGGCCACACTCCCTATGGGCCTAGCCTTCAAACACATGAATCTGTTGGGGCCCTACCTATCCAAACCACCCCGCTGCTCTGCCTTTTTAGTTTTTAAAGTGTGTCTTCCTGCTCTGACAACATCAAAAGGCCAGAGGCAGATTGATGGCTTATGGCCTACAAGGCTCCAGTGTGTACTTGTAACATCTTCTGCTGCCCTTCTCTCTGGTAGAACTGAGAACCAAATTCCTCTATATTGTCTTTATAAAACCAACTGCCAGGAGCTGTTTCCTGCGTCGACTCTGACTTGCAGTAATATTTATATTTTCTAGCCAGGAGATAATGGCCCAGAGAGATTCAGAATTTTAAACCGTAGAGTGTGGATTAAGAATGCAGTTAGTACTGTGTGGATTAAGAATGCAGTTAGTATTAAGAATGCAGTTAGTTAGATGGGACAAAGTTGAAGCTGTTCTCTATTATTTTGTTTTTTCCCCAGTCTTCTTGATCTCATTATTGCTGAGGTTGACAACTTTATGTATTCATGAATTTGTTCAGAGTTTTGAGAGGGTGAGGCACATGTACAAATTACAAGAACTCATTAGATAAACACAATAAGGGCATTGGAAACAAGAGGTTGTTCAGATACAAATTTTAAAAAAAAGGAAAGAAAGAAAGAAAGAAGGAAAGAAAGAGAGAAAGAAAGAAAGAAAGAAAGAAAGAAAGAAAGAAAGAAAGAGAGAAAGAGAGAGAGAGAAAGAAAGAAAGAAAGAAAGAAAGAAAGAAAGAAAGAAAGAAAGAAAGAAAGGAAAGAAAGAAAAGAAGAAAAAAGTCTAATAATGTGGGGTACCAGAGAAATTTCACCAATGAAGGGTCATTCCAATTAATACAGTGGAGGATGAGAGAGAACTCAGTTGCAGAGTGTTTTTCATGTAAGAATGAGGATCTTAGCTTGATGCTCAGAGTTCACATGAAAAACTCAGCATGCTGGTATGCACTTCTGATTGTAGACCTGGAGACAGATGTAGGACGATCTCTCAGCCAGACCACCAAGAGGCCTTGGTATCAATCAAACAAACAAGGTGGCTAGTCCCTGAGGAATGACAGCTGAATTGGTGGCTAGTCCCTGAGGAATGACAGCTGAATTGGTGGCTAGTCCCTGAGGAATTGGTGGCTGGTCCCTGAGGAATGACAACTGAATTGGTGGCTAGTCCCTGAGGAATGACTGACAGCTGAATTGACTTTCAACCTCCACCTACAAGCACAGCCTACACATGTGCACCCACCACCAATTGTATGCCTCCCACAAACACACACACACACACTGAGAAACAAGTTTTAAAAGAGAAAGTAGATAGAGAGGCAGTGAATTTGATCTAGATACTTTGCTAAGGAAATATCAGCATATTACAAGTCTAAAGGGTGTTATCAAGTCAGGGGATATAAAGTAAATAAATAAATATTTAAATAATAAAAAAGAGAGGTATTATGCTCTGTGTGATTGAAAGTCCCCAAAACAGTTTTGGATAACTGACTTCTTGAAAACTTTGCAGAACAATGTAATTAGGATGTGGCTTACTTGTTATGAGTTTGGCCACCCTTTGGGCCTTGGTGTCAGGTAACCTGGACATTTGCTTACTCTGTCTTCCTTTTTTTTTTCCACTTCAGGTTTTTTTCCCTGCAAGTTCTGATTAGAGGGAAAGTTTTCCTGCTCAAATGACATGATAAGGCTCTCTGATGAGATGCCAAGCTTTGGCAAGTGTGGTACAACACTAGCATTACCTACCTATCCAAGGTTTGAATCTAAGTGAGAACACTGCAAATACATCCCAGAATTTTCATCCTCAAAATGCCCTGGGACTTCCGATTCTCTGTAGAATCCAACCATCCTTTGCTTTGGCCTCTGCTCTGTTGGTTGAACTGGGCCTCCTACCATTGCCCTTTCATGACACAGTTCCACACAATGTTGTTTAGGATTGTTCCCTACCTTGTGTATAAGATATGCTTTCTAACTTAAATCAAAGGATCCCCTGTTAAAAAAAAAAATACTTTCAGCTATGAATACATGAGGCAGTGCTAATATTTTTTCATCATCCTTGCATGTTCTATTTTCACTTATGAAGCTGTTAAAAAAAAAAAGGAATGAAAATTCCTCTGGGCAATAATTTCTTGTCAAGATAAGGCAAAACAATGTTATCGCTTGTGCATGAGCATGCATAGTATTTAAACAGGGGTCTGTTTGGCCTTTCACTTCAATGTTTAATTTAAACTGAATTAACCTTTACTTCTACTCTCTCTTTCATTTCAAAGTACAAAGAGTTTCCATTGTTTTCCTTCTTCCACAAGTCAACATTTTATTAAGTGGTGTTATTTCATTCTTCTTGAAAATCACACCAAATTCTATCTGATTATTCTAGTAATGACCAAATTTTTTCAAATTTTGCAAAAAAATTTAGGAAGTATTTTACTGGGAGTACCACAGTGTGTTTGTAGGCCTGTGTGTTTGTGAGCACACGTATCTAAGGAATGTGTGCATATGTGTTAATGCATCTTTATATGTGCATATTTTTATATGTGCATATCAATGTGCTATGTGTGTGTATGTATGTAAGTGTCAATGTATGCGCACATGTGCATAGATGCTTGAGGTAGGCATGCAGTGTTTTCCACTATTACTCTCTACCTTGTCTTTCAAGACAGAGCCTTAGGCTCAACAATTAGCTGGACAAGGAGTTTAGTAATCCAGATCTCACTATCTTGTGTCACATACTTGTACAGAGAGACGTGGCTTTTCCATGGGTGATAGATAGCCAAGGCAAGTACTCAGGAACACACGACACAAACTTGCGTCTTGTCCTACATTCCAGCATCAATTCCTTAAGATAGTTTTCTTTAAGACTGGTTTGTCTTAAAGAAGATAAAGTTGGAAAACATATGAGGTGTTCTCACTGAGAAACAAAATGAGATGCCCAGTTTCTCTACCCTCAGTAAATTTCCTTTGACAGAAAGTTAAACCACAGTTACCCAGAGGAAGAGGAGGTCACCAGATAGAATGGAATTCACCTGCTTCCATGCCTTTCCAGAAGTTGAAATATCTCAGTTCTCAATCTAAAACCTTAACAGCTACAGAAACACTATGTGAACAGGAGCAAGATGTGTGCAAAATATCTCATATTAAAGGCACTTTTAATTTTATATTAATAAATGTAGTGTAATTTTCTTCCTTTTTCTTTGTAACAAAGGCTATATTCACTGCAAAACTTTTAGATGCTGATAAAATTACCTGAGGTAAATGATAAATTGTGATGAAATTAAAGGCAAAATAAAATGCTTAGATGTGTCATCCTTCCAGAGCCAAAAGTGTAGTTTGCAGCATAAGAAATGAAAGCAATGAGGATTTTATATACAGGCTAGTTTGATATTTGAACGTTACTGGTAGATTGCAGGGGAGGCACAGCCATCACTTTCGTTTGTACAATCAAGGATCAGCCTACACATGGCTCCAAACATGTGCTAACACAAACTGACCTGGTTAAACTCTAAGGGTCAGAAAAACAAAAAAAAAAGACATGAGTGCATAAAATGGACTTATAGGGAGGAGGGGGGTTGAAAGATTAACCATAATACATTTTATTTATATATGAAATTGTCAAAGAATAAACTTAATTAGAAAAATGAGAAATTTGAATTCAGGAAACTTGAACAAATACATTCCATTCTAAATGCTTTGAGTTCAAGAATCTTTAAGTTAACTCTCTGGAATGAGAGAGCTATCCCAAAGGCTCAAGCATGCCCTTCCCCCAGCCTTGAGCAGGCTAAACAGACCTTAATTGTTTGCCACCTTTGGTCTTCCACGACCTAGCCCACCTAGGGTGGAGTCTCAGGACCTAGGTGGAAGTCTTTGGCCTTGCCCCTGTTCCCTGCAGGAGCAGACTGCCTGCTGAGCTTGCTTTGCAAAGTTGTCCATCTGAAACAAAGCAACAGAATCCAGCTTAAACAAAGGATGGGTGCATGGGGTTTTCCCTGTATAAACACAGAACTGTTGCCAGTGCCCAACTATTACAGAAGTGGAGGCTCCCAACCATCCATTGGACTGAGCACAGGGTCCCCAATGAAGAAGCCAGAAAAAGCACCCAAGGAGCTGAAGGGTTTGCAACCCCTTAGGAGGATTAACAATATGAACTAACTAGTACTCCCCAGAGCTCCCAGGGACTAAACCACCAACCAAAGAATACACATGGTGGGGCTCATGGCTCGCTAGCTGCATACTAGCAATAAGATGGCCTAGTCAGTCATCCGTGGGAGGAGAGGCCTTTTTGATCCTGCGAAGGCTCAATGCAGCAGTGTAAGAAAACACTAGGGCTAGGAAGAAGGAAAGGGTGGGTTGGTGAGCAGGGGGAGGGGAGAGGGAATAGGGTTTTTTCTTTCCAGATGGGAAACCAGGAAAGGGGATTACATATGAAATGTAAATAAAGAAAATATCTAATAAAAAAACTAAAAACAAACAAACAAACAACAAAAACGCAGAGTTGAAAATTAAACTTTGAGCCTTGATCAGTAAACCTTTGTCTTGGGGCTGGAGAGATGGCTCAGCAGTTAAGAGCACTAACTGCTCTTGCGAAGGTCCTGAATTCAAATCCCAGCAACCACATGGTGTCTCACAACCATCTCTAATGAGATCTGATGCCTTCTTATGGAGTATCCAAAGACAGCTACAGTGTACTTACATATAATAAATAAATCTTTTTAAAAAAAAAGAAAGAAAGAAAGAAAGAAAGAAAGAAAGAAAGAAAGAAAGAAAGAAAGAAAGAAAGAAAACCTTTGCCTTGGCTTCATCCTTCTCTTACCCACCTGCCCTTTTTTATTTCCAGCCCCGCTTTCAGGTATACCCAGTTCTCTATCGCTGCTGGTCAACTACACTCAAGAGAGGGTGTGGGACCTTAGAAAACATAAGATGACCACTGAAAGACCTTGACAGGAATGTGTGTCCTGAGTGATATGAAAGGATGTGATAAACACTTCCTTCCCCAGAATAACCCAGGACCACAAAATTCACGAGAAACCCTGACCGCAGGTTTCACAAGAACCCCCAACTGCAGGGTGGGACTAAAAAATTTCCAGTTCCCTCTCCTGAGTTCCCCCTTAAACTGTATATATACTGTATGCTTGGAGTGTTCGGAGTCACCTCTGCTCCGATGGCAGTATGACCCCAGCATGTTGGATCATTAAACTTCTTGCTTGTTGCATTGATCTCCTTCTCTGTGTTTCTGTGAGTGGGACATCCCAGACATAAGGCTCTTGGGTCTTACAGGGCATAAAGTTAAAATATTTTGTTTCTTCATCATGAGGTTAAGCCCATCATTCCTATGAGCTCAACCAGCCGGAACTGCTCAGTGGAGATGACTGTATCTACCTATCCCTTAGCATGCTGGCACATTGTAAGATGTCAGATAGCAGCAGTCACAAACTGATTTTTACAAAGGAATCATGAAAACTGAGACATTTACCAGTTGACTGTGCCTATTAAGTAGTGTGAAAAGGAGTACATTTGAAGTTTCCAAGATCAAATGGCAAGTAAATAATTTATGAATGTCATTTCTCAAGATTTGGCATGGAGAAAGCATTTAAATTTGGGGGAAAATTAAGATAACAACTGTATTCTGTGATAATGTGTTTGAAATGTGGAGAACAAGTAGAAATGTCTACCAGAAAATTGAGGTCAGAATCTGGTGTTGTGTGATATGTCACACCACAAGCTAAAATATAGTAGTGAGGGATTTTAAACAAGGGTGGGGGTGATAACAACTTACAGCAAAAGTCTACCTAGCGAGAAAGAGAGTGTCCTTCTGGATGCCTTCAGATGAAGATGTAGAACTCTCAGCTCCTTCTCCAGCATTGCGTCTGCCAGGATGCGGCCTTGCTTTCCGCCATGATGACAATGGATGGAACTTCTGAAACTGAAAGCCAGCCCCAATTAGATGCTTGCTTTTATAATCATTGCCTTGATCATAGTGTCTCTTCACATCAATGAAACCCTAAGTAAGGCGGGGTCGCAGATTTCTATGCTTCCATGTGACATGCTTTAGATATTACGTCTATCAATGAGAACAGAGAGTTCCTTATTCATTCTTTATTAGCGGCTGTTCGTATAGATAGCTTCCCTTCATGACATTCTCTTATACCTCCTGCCAAGCTGGAGTTTGTTGAGAAATGAGGTCATATTTAAGGTAAAAATACATTCTTAGCATTTGTTCATGTATGGCTTGTCTGGTGCCAGGAATGACTTTAATTTTACTTAAAAATCTCTGAATATTCAGATACTATCCCCATGACATCTTTAAGGGAAAAATGCATACACACTCCAACCTCTAACTCATGAATAAAGATGGGAGTGATCTGAGATTAAATCGCAAGCTTCCCCATCTAAAGCTGGTATTGTGGGTACTTATCTGTCATTCCCAAACTTGATGTCACGATGTCCGTGGACATTCCATCAACGCAAATGACCATTATGGAATATTAACCTTTAAGAGTGATAAAGTAATTGACACAGGTTATTTGTGGCACAACATCGCAACTGATAAGTTGTGAGCCGAGAATGTGCGTATTTTCTACTTCACTTCATTCCTGCCGGTTTGAAGCTGTGTTCTCAGTGATTAGCCTGACAATTGATAATAACAATAAATGCCCCGTGAAAGTCACACTGAAGAGAATGAAGGGCTTGGCATTCTGTAGACCTCCAAGGTCTGAGGAGTTGTTAAATGCCTAGCAGCCATTCTTAACCCACTATTATTAAGTAATCATGGTTTGCAAAAATAAAGCTTAAAATTTAACAAAATAAAATTTAAGTTCAAGTAAATTATTTTTCTGAAAGACAATTGGTTTGTAGAGAATGAGTATCTATCAAGGTTTGTCATTGTTGTTGTTGTTGTTGTTGTTGTTTTATGACATAGTCAATGGGACTGTTGAGATTCTTTGGGGAGAAGAGTCAATTAAAATATTTACTAGAGTTCCAATGAGAAAGCTCAATGAGCATTGGCTACTGTTGCAAGGCTAAAGGCCTGAATTCAGCCCCCAGAACCTACAAATTGGAAAAAAGATGTGTTTCTGCAACTTGTCCTTTAACCTTCACAGATACTATGGCATGGGAATATGAATGAATACGAATACGTAAACTTCACACACATTAAACAAATATGATTTTTTTTAAATATTTAAATTAAGACACTCTATTAACACTATGAAGAAAACAATCTTAGAGACATTTGACCTGTGCTAAAAAAGGGAATGAGAAATTAATTTTCAAGAAAAGGCACCCCAGAACATAAACAATAAAACTTTGTATTTGTCAAAAGTAAATGGGAACAAAACAAGAATCCTGGCTTTCCCTTTATTTAAAAGAATCTCATTACCATCATCAGTGATCTTCAGGTTCAGGGAAACTTGTCTCAAAAAGTAAAAGAGACGAGTTGAGGAGAGAAACCTTGTTTCATCTTCTGGCTGATACAGCTATGCACATGCTTACGTGTGTGCCTCAAACACACACACACACACACACACACACACACATCATAATACAAGGATTATGGGATGATTTTTTTGTAGGAGTTAACAAAATCAATGTCAAACATTTGAGCTTATCTATTCATATAGTTATGAGGCTACTGAAAGAATTTAGGTTTCTCTGAGGTTGTTCTAAAAAAGTGAGAATTAGTTGTTTTGGAAATTTTAATTCTATGAAAAGTTACAGAAATAGTATACATCCTTTGTATTTGTAACATTGTTGAACACACATGTGTAACCCTCAATATACTGTTTATTACTTTATCAGTAGTTAATAAATGCCTATTTTCTCCTCAGTTTTATTCACATGTTCTGGAATAGTAATTAAATAAACATGTCATCCAGAGTTCTACCTTAGGGAAGATTTCACTTAATTACTCCAAGTGAGCAAAGTGAGCTGCTCTGCATGCTCAAGGCTGGAGTTTGACCTTGAGCATCCATTCATGCCAAATTCCAGGTGTGTCACCATCTGCTGTACTAGCAACTTAGTGATGGTAGGTGGAGATTGGAAGATCCCTGTGCTTCAGTGCCAGTCTGCCCACTGTGCACAGTGAGCTCTAGGTCATACTAAGTGATGTTGCCTCAAAGGAACTAGACAGGTTTCCTGAGTCTAAAAGCCAATATGGTCCCAGCTTCCATAGGCTGGCATTCACATGGGCACCTGTACACAAACAAGTACATAAAAAAAATAATATAAGTAAGCGAACAAGTGCACTTAAAGGATGATGTAACATAAAGCATGGCTGCAGTATCTAGGTCAGAGAAGGCAGTGTTTACTGTCTGGAGTCCATTCAGCCCCAGCCGAGGAGAACATAATATCCCCTCCATGGTCTCCCATCCCAGGCCCTCGCAACCCCTTCAGGGCCTGCTACAATACTCCATGTCTTTTAATCTAAATTTATTCTGCTCAATTACAATAATCCACTGGGTTTTGAGAGACTTGGAAGACATCCGAGCACCTAGGAAGGTAAGAAAAGAGTTTTAATAATAGGATTTGTTCAATTTAAGTCACAGTAGAGCTCTAGGCATAAGCAAAAAGCAATTACATAGTTTGTAAGGTCACAAGATGCTGTGGTCAGCACCTCTAAGCCACCTTTCAAACAATTCCTCTAAGCATTAATAATGACTTATTGCAAGATTCTTATTTATACATCTAATTTTTTTCACTCCTGTGATTCTGTTTAACAACAACAGCAAACCAGTTATATTAACAATGCCGGCTAATCATCTGCTTCAAGTAACTGAAGGGGGAAATTCCAACTGTATTTTTGCAATTTCTAATTAAGAAAGTATTGTGAGTTTTAATTAATGTCTTAATTAGGTGCTATTATCTGTTCATGCATTAATTAAAACCAGGCCCTGACCAGTGTTCTATGTGTGTTTTAGCTTTATTGACACAATATTTATTTTAAAAAAAATATACACACACAAATAGCTGGTAGGTGAAGCCTTCTCCAGCTGGAGTGCTACTTGTCAGAGACATTTTCAGGACTGTGATTTCTACTGTCACTTAGGCTATTTTATTTTCCCCAAGTGTATCATGTGACCTTTTCCCTTTGGACTCACAAGCAAAGTCCATTTGTCCAAAATAGGACATCAAGGACAGAAACAAAGAAATCATTCCACCCATGTACAACTTGGTGAGCTAGTGAATTTAGGTGCCCTTGTTCATAGGAGCATAGATGAGAGGGTACTTACAAAAGCATAGGTACCATAAGGACACTTAGACCATGGAATAACAAAGGACCGAATATCGGTAGCCATCAAGGGATGATATCACATTGCAGATGGTACGGGCTCATGAGGCCCTTCCTGTTGGAAGTGATCATACATTCTTGGGAAGGAAGGCTCCATGTGAGTTCTTACCAACTGCAAACTGCCTAGAATGCTTCTGTGAAGGATGAGATCTCATGAGCCCTTTCTCCCTTAGCACCTTCTAACTGTCTATGACCCTTGGGAAGAGGCAGGAAACCTTATGATTCTAACCCTATCTGCCATAGGAAGTCATGGAGTCCAGGAATCACATCTCCTAATGACTGAAAAGGGTAAATACTAAGTCATGCCCACGATCTTCCAGAACAAAGTCTCCCACGTGTTCAACACTCTGATCTCCTGTGTCCTTCCAGTTTTCCTGGAACCCTGAGTACTCAATGTATGACTCTGCTGGGTGAGATGCTCAGTCTCACTGAGTATGTGGTGGATGCACATTAGATTATGGATAGAGATTGAGAATGCAGAAGTGGGAGGAGACAATAGTCTGCAGGGGACCAGCAAATGCCTACAGTGAGCAAGCCAGGGAGGTCAAGTCCTCACTTGGCAGAGGGCTTGTCTTGAATGCATGAAGCCATGAGCCTCGGGTTTAGTGAAAAACCCAGGAACTGTAAAGAGTAGACATTAAAGGTTAACCACTGGCCTCCAAATGCTTGTGTTCACACATCTACTCACAATCATGACTGTAAATACACTACACTCACACATAAACACACACACACACACACACACACCAGTGCATGAACACACAATACACACACCCACATACCAGTGCATGGACACCCACACAAGTATGCACACATAATACGTTTAGGTGACTGAAAATGTTTGGCACAGATTTCCAGCTAGAATTTCAAATTTGAATTAAAGCCAGTAGATTGTATACACTTGTTCCCATTTTGGGAGATTATATCAAACATAGTTTAGATTCCTGCCGCCGATATCCTCATTAGGACAATATGTAGAGGGTAGTGGTGTCTGGACTGCATGCATTCTGTGCACCACAGCAGCAAACTGGTTACCCAGGTCAGGATATGCCTTTGAAAAGAACACCTACAAGGAGCAAAATGTAAACTCCTCTAGCATACTCTTGGTAATAACATTGCTTACTTTGGAACCTAGATTAATTATTTCTTTTTTTTTTTTTTTTTTTTTTTTTTTGACAGTTCCACGTGTAACAGGTTTAATTGAGAGGGAGTAGAGGGTAGCGACACAGAAAGAGAGGAGAGAGAGAGAGAGAGAGCAAAGAGAACCTAATTATTTCTAAATTAAACCAATTAGAATCAAATCTGTCCTTTGATTTGTGACAAGGACCATTATTTTCTACTGCTGCCCATTATTATTTTTTTGATTCAGTGATTCAATTGGAAAGCTCTCTAATGCTATATTTCTCAAAACATTGGGACTCTTACTTTTGTTTGTTCATTTGTGTTTTTTGTTCACTTAGAAAGAAGGCTCACTCTTTTAACAGACTAGTCAAGATAAAGAGAGTAAACAAAAGAAGAAAATGAGAGGCTGGAGAGATGTCTCAGAGGTTAAGAGCAGCTGCTCTTCTAGAGGTCCTGAATTCAATTCCCAGCAACTACAGGGTGACTCACAACCATCTGTAATGGGATGCAGTGCCCTCTTCTGGTGCATCTGAAAATAGCAACAATATACTTACATACATAAAATAAATAAAAAATCTTTAAAAAAGGAAGAAAATGCGTGTTGCCTGTGGTTGGTGAAGAAGCATGCTATCTTCAGGAACCATGGTGGGGTGTTTCTTTACCCTTAGTAAACTAACTTAGGACAACCATACGGGCATCACTCACAGTATTAACAAGAAACATCATGATAATCATTTTATTGTTTCTTTGATTATTAATATTTCAACCATGGAGGTAAGGTGAATAGTCCCAATGCCCATTGATGATACATCCAGTTCTCACTTATTCTATTATCTACACAGCCATTAACCCCAGTTTTGGTGACATGAAAGAATGCCTAAAACAAATCACCACATGACTCAGCACATATTTCCGGAAGATCAGGATCCAATTTTTCCTCTTAAGTAGCTACATTAGGACAAAAAAAAAATCTCATGTCAATTCACAAAATATTTTAGATAGTATTGAAGCTGAAGATTGGTCACTGGGTACAAGTTTGTTTGTTTCTGTTTTTGAAACAAATGGCCAATAGCAAATGTCTTTCCAATTTTTTTTTGGAATTAATGATCTCTCTCCTATAACATTGTTTTCCTTGCAGCAGTGTGTTGAAGAAAACATATTTGTCATGCAAAATTTCCTGCTATCCCTCTAGTCTCATCTAACATGCTGTCTGTTCCTGTAAATTGGTGCTCACATTTTATGAGTCTCACAGATACTCTGGCAAGAATCCTTCATGTGCTTGTCATATATCTCCTTCACAAACATACATTGTTTGGATGGCTTAGATGTCATGTGGTCATCCTTGAACATTGATGATTACTGCTTAAGGTATTAGTTCATTAGGGTCAACTAGATTAACTATAAAAATGAACTATGGTGATTTTCCCCCTATTATTTTTCATCTTGAATACTCTATAGGAAAAAAATCTCATTTATTGTTGGGGAACTTAAAGTGCAGTGAATAGAGGCAACAAAGAATGTCTTTTCAATTACTTTATATGCCAATTTAAAAAATGATGATCCATGTTTCTACTATCCTCTAAGTGGATATATAGGTGTGAAACAATTAAGGAGCATGAAGTGTTTGGTATTTATCATCTTGGATGCCTAAATTGCCCAATCTCAGCCAGCAATACTCTTCTTAAAGTTAATTACTTAGTCATATTAATGAGATACTATTTGTATCTGAGATCATCTTGTTATGGGGTGGTGTGGTGCTTCTAGGTTTGTCTTTTCCTGCTTCCCACTGGGCAGTTTCCAAAGAGAAGCCACTTGCTGTAGAGCCATAAAACACTTAGCAGCAAGCAAGTGGGGGCTTTTCTAGGCTTGCTGTCTCTTCTTACAAAGTCTCCCAGAAAATATTAGAAATCACGTAATTATTTTGGGATAAGAGCACATTACAAGTTCATACTGCTACTGCCAATTCATGTTCCAAACAACATGGCCTTTATTAGTCTTATTTGTCACTTCTTATCTAGTCCTCAGCACACCAAGAAAGCCACTCATTGCTTCATTCCACCCATCTACCTGTCTGTCTGTCTGTCTGTCATGACTGTAAGGCAGTGATAACATTACCCTCAACAATAAGACGGAACAACCTCAACAGCGTGAATATGGTCTTCATTTACACTTCACTTTCTGTCATCTCATCCCCTTGGAAAATAAAGTTATTTTCTATATACTGAAAACATTTCATTCTTTCATCAGTTCCAATTTGCATTTAAGTATGTTTTAATTTCCTAATTTGGAGATCTCATTTTATTTTATTATTTTGAAAAATAATAAAATTTCAAGTGCTCATTAGTTCATAGAACTACATTTTATTTTCAAAGAAACAAAGTATCTATTCCTATTTCTTCCATCCTTTCTCAGGCCAATCTTTTGTTTAATTACATATTTTCATATAACTGTGAGCATGGTGTGCACATGTACACATATACATGGGCATATCATATGCATTTATAAGAATATATGAGAATATTTGGCATATACCCACACTAAAGGGCCCAGTTAGTTGTCATATTTAGAGGAAACCATATATTTCTCCCCACACTATTTCTCCACTTTATGTTATAGTCAGAACTTAACTCACAATATTAAATAAAGGTATCCGATATGTTTTATAGTTTATTACAGCTCTTTTTAGAGATTTACTCAAAGTTATTCAATAAGTTTATTACTAATGGAGATTTAGAGCATTTCCATTTCCACTATTACAAATAAGTTCTGTGCTCATGGATGGATATCTTCTGCATAGGCTTTATAACATGTAGTTAGAATCTGAGATATTTGAATCAGAGAGTAAATGTTTCAGTAACCCCAAAGATGCTACTGAATTCTACTACACAGACATTTAATTATGAAATATTTTTCTTTTCTTTATGTGTTAATATTTGATGGAGTGTGAGTATGTATATGCTATATAATGTCTATAGAAGTGAGAGGAAGTTTTCAAGTGTTGGTATTCTCTTTGTACTTTGTTTCATACTGTGTCTCTTGTTTTGCTATTACAAATGCTAAGACAACTAGCCTATGGGATTTCTGGAGATTTTCCTGTCTCTGCTTCCTATAGCATCATAGGAATAATTGAATTCTAAATACACTCTACTACTCATTGTTACATGTGTTCTGGTGAATCAAGCCAAGTCCTTTTCCTATTGGGCTATCCTCCAGATCTTCCTCACCATTTTATACTTCTGATCTCCTTCCTGTTCTATATTTAGTTAGAGTATCTCACCTCTTCTTTTTATATCTCAGTCCAAGACTCTGAATTTATGATTAAAGGCTATGACTTTTATTCTGCAAAATACATATTTATATGTCAATGCTTATTGATTTTCAATATCTTCTCTTTGAATTTTCAATTGTTTATTAATTATCTAAGATTTTTAACACTGTCAGAGTCATAAATTATATCAAGTGCCATTGTAGGTTATTGCCATCATGAGCACTACCATTGAGAAGAGCCATCATTTTGTTTTATAACTAAAAGGAAAAATTTGTGTTTTCATAATTCATAGAACATTACATACTCAGAGAAGCCAACCTTTATTGTTATCTCTCATAAAGACAAAGATTTTTTTAATTGCATAGTATGCATTTTCATTGCTTATATACAAATTACATGTAAGCACATAAATTTATATGACATGTATATTTGCACAGACACTATTAAATACTCAGTTTCAATAATAGAATCTAAACTCAGGTAGTAAGCGAAGAAATGCAAAAGCAAAGCTTAAAGTTTATAGTTGCTTAAAAGTAAGACAAATGCCAACTAGAAAACAGAAAACAGGAGTGCCAAAGATGCAAATGTTTGTACTTTATATGTCTTTGAGTAGTGTGAAATGATGCTGCCAAAGGTACAAATGTTTGTACTTTAATATGTCTTTGAGTAATGGGAAATGATGCTGTAGAGGTTTTTTTTTTTTTCTGCTCTGTTCATTGAAGAGTATAAGCATCCTGAAGACAGATGTAGGTGAAGGTTAAAACATGGAAGAAGAGGAGATGGAGAGAATCCTGTAAGTGAGGTACTTGAGACTAAACCTTGATGGCCTACATGTATCCTAAGAAATCTCCCAAGGAAAAGCTGGACATAGTGGGGCAGACTAGTCAGGCCAAGATGGAGAAGACTGACCTGTAAATTCCTCTGACTGGATAGACAGCTGAGTCTAATCAGAGAGTCACCACCTCAGGAAGAAACCTTGTCTCAAAGGGCAAGTGGGTTCAGAGACAGAGAGATGACTCTGCAGTTAAGAGTACTTGGTGGTCTTGAAGAGAGAACCCAACCAATCTGTAAGATAGAACAAGTTCTTCTCACTGCCATGAGCACCTGCACTCACCATAATGTACTCACGCATGCACCTAAATGTCAGTAGAGTGATAGTAGAGTGATTCTTACATTTAAAAATGTAGATGGCCCTTGAAGAACAACTGCTGAGGTTGCTCTCTGGCCTCCACATGTGTTCACATAAACACACACAGAGAGAGAAAGAGATAGAAAGAGAGGGAGAGAGAGAAAGAGAGAAGAGGAGGAGGAAGAGGAGGAGGAGGAGGAGGAGGCACACACACACACACACACAAGAGGATAACTGAAGAGCAAAAAAGTACTTATCATTGTGTCAAATGCCAAGTTTAACAGTAAGGCTAAAATACTACAATTTCTAAGAGGAAAGGTGTCCGTCTTCAAGCAGGTCATTATCAAGGGGCATGTCCAATCTCACTAAAATAAATAAGTTTCTTAAAACTCAGAGACAAAGATAGAGGGAAAATTAGGGAGAAAGGTCCATCTGATTTTACATTTTGGCTCTGAAAGGAACCTCTGAACTTAATATCTGAAAATTTATTTCTTGTTGTATCCAAACTAGAGTTAAAAAACAGATTTCTGAGCCACCAACAAAATATCACTAAGCTTTGGGTTAGCTGTAACAATATTGCAGACTGAGTCCATGTGCATTTGGGGACTGGAAAGAGGGACTTCCTCAAATGTAATGTGGACTTTAATGGAAGCTTATTCTTCTGTGACAGAGCAACACCCCTCCTCATATGTTCTCACCTGTTCATGTGACAGAGCACCACCCCTCCTCATATGTTCTCACATGTTCATGTATATTTCTCCCTAAATTTTCAAATGTACCAGTATATGCATAAATACAAAATGCACCATATAAATGTATAGGTGTCTTGATTCTGAAGGAAAAGATGGAGTCTTTTATTCCTACTATCTACTTGCTAATCAACAAATAGGCATGGCTATGAAGATTGATCAGTAGGTAAATCATTTTCCATGCAACTATGAGGTTTAATGTTCAGTTGCTTAGAACATGGAAATGTTGCACATATTCAGAGGCCACTTCTGCGGCCAGCACTCATAAGGCTGAGTCAGAGAATCTCCCAAAAAGCATGTAGAAAGATCATGTGACTCTGTGAGCGCCAACCCTACAAAAGACTTAGCCTGGATAAATAAAGCTTGAGAGTGATAAAGGAAGACACCAAACATCAACTTCAGGCTTTCTCATGTAGTAACACAAGTGTACATGTGAACCTACATACATATGTAAGAATATGTCACCTACCTGTGACTCTGCATGTACACATGCATACAAACACCATGCAGGCACAAAAATGATAGATAAATAGATAGATAGATGATAGATAGATAGATAGATAGATAGATAGATAGATAGATAGATAGATAGATAGATACAATGAGTTATGTTTTATGACTTAGAACAATGCTGTGTTGTGAAATCGGGAAGACAAAATTGAGTTCTATTCCAGTATCTTGTATATATTTAACCTCATTCATGTGGTTCCCCTGAATAATGCTGATTATAATTAGAAAAAGGAAACAAGACACTGTGACAGGTCACATCACATTTGCATAGTCCTAATAGATGTCAGATAGTACTAGTATGTTTAACGTGAACCAATAGTTTTGAATTAAACCACAAAATTAAGTAATATCAAACCCACAATTTGAGGCTGGACCACCAGGGTAAAACATTTACAGTTATTCCAAGCTGGATCTTGAACCAAGAACTTAGTATAGCCAGGTCTATTTTCCACCCATTTGTAAATTCATCGTTATAAATGATGTAAGATGGCTCAGTTAGGAAAGTTGTGTGCCACGAAGCCTCATAACTTGAGTTTGAGACTTGAGATCCTTATGGTGAAAGGAAAGAACCAATTACCAGAGTTGTCTTCTGACATCTCTATGTATGCCATGACACAAGCATGCTTACATGTGACTGTGTACTCTTTCAAAGATACACACAATATATAAATATAAAGACAAGTAAGTTGAACAATTATTAAGTCTTTATGCATTTGTAGTGTGTGTTTGGATGAATAAGCTCACAGGAGTGTTGTGTGTGTGTGTGTGTGTGTGTGTGCGTGTGCGTATGCGTGTATGTGTATGCACATGTGTATGTTTAAGTGTTATCAGAGGCCAGAGTTCAAACTCTGGCATAATCTTCATGAATGTTATCTACCTCTTACAATACAGGGTCTGTCTTTACCCTACAGCTTACCTTTTATCCTAGCATGGCTGACCAGCCATCCCAAAGGAATCTTTCTCCGTCTACCTCTCTAGTACTCAGATTAAAAACATGCACAGCCATGCCTGGCTGTTTACACAGACTCTAGGGATCAAATTAAAGTTTCTAGATTGTGTGGTAAGCCCTTTACCAATAGACTTGTTTCCAAAACCTCCTCTTCTAAAATTGATGTTCAAGGGCAGCTGAAGGAAGAACATGTAAACAATTAGTCATTGACGATACTGTAAATGTCTCAATGGGCAATGTGATATAAGCTGTCATTGTGTTAACCTACAGTGGTGTCTTTCTCATCTGTCTTCATTAGTGGTTCTTAGCACATCAAAATAAGTTTGAGAAATGCTATAGTTATCTTAAAAGACAAAGCTAAACGTTGGCTTATCGGTCGTGAAGGCTTCAAAAGCATCTCAACAGCTTCCTGCTGCCACTGTAAGGAAGGTGACTTATGACTTGCAAGCTCCCCCCCCCCCGTCTCAGCACTAGAGGCTCTCACATCCACAATCCACTGCCATGATGATAAATTATTCGTGCCTAACTACAATTCTGAAGCAATATAGACTCAGTGGTTCTCTCAGCCTTGATATCTACAATTCTGATGTGTTGCAAATGATGTCCCGACCTCACTGCTAAGAAACTTCCATAGGGTAACTGTTTTGAGTCAAAGAGCCTAAAATCAGAAGGAATACAGTGTCCTTAACATAGCATGGACGTGCTGGTTTCCCTCGTAAAATATGGCTGTTTTGGCAAAAAGGAATACATAAATCTGGATGGAGAACCAAGTTTGTTCTGAGTTGTATAAGTTGGATCTGGGGCAAGATTCTCTTCTTGTACTGTGTTTAAGACAAACACTCCTCTCACTTTTAGCCACTATGCACAGCAGGCTGGCTGAATCACAAACTTCTAGGAGCTCTGCCTCTCCTTCTACCTCATGCTTCTATCTCTTAAATGCTCTTGGACAAGGGAAAATTGCATCTGGTGTTCCATAGGGTCTGCGGACTTAAATTCATATTCTCACACTTTGACGGAAGCCCACCCATAGGGTCTGCGGACTTAAATTCATGTTCTCACACTTTGACGGAAGCCTGCCCAATCATGCACTCAGTCCCAAAGAACTCTGTAGTGCTTTCATATCCGACTTAAAGGAGTATTTTGGGATTGTGATATACACTCAAACATAAAAAAAAAAGTTTGTATCAGTCCACAATGTTGGAATTTATTGAAAGACAATAAATTTATAAGTTTTAGTGGATCTGATGACAGTGATTTGTCATATAACCTAGCTACATTGATAATGTGGATGAGGTCAATGCAGGTTCTCGTAGTTCAATCTTAATTACTAATCTTAACTCTCATACCACACAGCACGCAGAAAACACATATGTGTGAATCTATACACATATATGTGTGGTGTAGACTGAATACAAGTTAGAGGCTGCAGCAAGAGTCCCAGAGGGCTCTTAAGTGTGCTGAGAAAAGTCAGTGTAGAAATGACAAGGGAGATGACCTGCGTCAGCAGGGAGCTGCTGCCAGAGCTGCTGGAGTCAAGTTTGAGAGTGAAGCTGCAGGGTTCAATGGTGAGGTGACAGGCCAAACTAAATCCGTAACAGGAAGGAAGTCATGAGCTGAAAATGATGGTTGAAATATGGATCCAGACAGGGGAACAGGTGTAGGTGCAGGCTGTCAAAGAGGCTGTGTGTACAATGGGGTACTCTACCATGGCACACATCTATCAGGTATGAGATGGCAGTCTGCTGTGGTCCATATCACCGCACTGTCGCATATCTCTCTTTCTGTGATCCAGGTGAGAAATTTACACCCTTTCTTTGGTCTGGTGTGTCCAGTAAGTTTTTGGGCCTGGTTTTCTTGATATAACTTTGCATCATCCACATTTCCTAGTCTCAATTCACCCCAATAAACTTAGAGGGTGGGTTAATTTTTGTTTCTCAGGATGCTTTCTCTGGGTACTAATGTTCTTGGCCTCTATTTGCATCCGCCCAATGGTTGGAGTCATCCTTTTCCCTCAAAGGATGTAAAAGGCTTCTTATAAAATGAAATCCTCAAGAGCAAGACAGAGTCTGGAAAGCCTTATCTCATCAGTGTCAAAGTCAAGGCCTGGAGTGAGCTTAGGCCTGGGGTCACTGAACAGGGAACAGGCCTGTCACCACACTTGCTTAGCACCTAGTGTGTGTGTCTGTGTGTGTGTGTGTGTGTGTGTGTGTGTTCTTATCAAATCTGGGAACTTGATTTGATTTTCTTCTCACAATTTCTGTTAAATTGATAGTTTTCTTTCTGGAGAATTTCCTAAGTCCTGAGGAAAATAGCCTAAAGTTAGGCTAGCCTCCTCTAGCACACCCAACCAGAAAAAGGACAATGAGCCAGCCAGTGGCTCAGCAGGTGGCATTAGCCACCAAGTCTGAAGACCTGAGATTGATTGCCAGGACAAACATGCTGGGAGGAGAGAATCCATTCCCTTATATTGTCATCTGACCTCCTGTAGCATTATTCTCTTTTCCCTGGAGAGACACAGACAAATGCCTATTCACTCCATTTGAGCAACAACAACACACCAATATAGGGCTTCACAGAAGTCCAGCTTCCTGAGATCAATGAGTTTTTGAAGCATGTTTACAGACCATTCATGACGGGTTACTTAAAGCGTGGGCACTGCTCAATCAGCTGTATCATGGCAGAGTCCCACCCCGCAGTGATGTGTAACCTCTTGGAAGTTGCATTCACATGCTTTCCTCCTAGATTTAATTTCCACTTCTTATATACATTCAGATCTCCCGAGATCACTTGCAGCTGGGGAAGAAGCAATGACTAGAATCCCAACAGAAGACTTCCTGGTACTCTGGGGGATAGGCAGCAGCGCCACTGCTGTCAAGACAGACCTGTTTATCACTGTATTGTTCTCTTCTCGTTCCCATGGAGCTTTGCGCTGTGAGCAAAATCCAAGAAGGCTTCTTTCTATGCCCAGAGGGGAAAATCTGTCATATAATGAATACATACACATATCAACGTCCCAACATTGAATTAAAAGAAAAAGAAAGAGAAAATGTGATAAAAATTCCAATAAAGGAAACAGAGAACAGATCAGAGGTGAAATGGGATATTGACGGAACCCAGTGAAGAGTCAAGGTGGGAAAGCCATGAATGAACATAGACTCAGCGACCTGAAGTTCTTTCCCATTGAGAGTTTTACTGAGGTGGGTATAACTACTACATCATACACAATATGATGTAAGCCTTGAGCACAAAATTACACTCCACCTTCTCTTTCCAAACAAGACAAGAATAATGAATTTCACTCTATCACTCTTGATTGTATCTCTGTGGTCATATAAGGACCATCTTTTGGGATCCCAAACTGATGATGGGTACCTGAAATAGAAAAGTAGCTAACTAACTGAGTTTACTACTGTGAGGAATGTAAACTTTTAGTCTTGGTGACATTGAGCCCAGAGGCACAGCTCATTTTATTTGCTGCCGGCATTCTGTAGCTTTGTGATCAACTCAGTCAGTTTAAAGCCCCAAGCTGTTCCTCGGGTTCAGTTTGACTAAGCAGTATCAGTGCCAAAATTTAGTATATCTCCTGCTGTCTTTTTATTTTTCATTTTAAAGAGGGTGTGTGTGTGTGTGTGCTTTTGAAAACAGATTTTTGTCATAGAATACGTTGTGATTATGGTTTCTCTCTCCCTGAGTACTCAGACCCTCCCCACTACCCACTTCCAAACTCTCTCTCCTCTCTCTCTCCCCTCTCTCTCTCTCTCTCTCTCTCTCTCTCTCTCTCTCTCTCTCTTCTCTCTCTCTCTCTCTCTCTCTCCTCTCTCTCTCTCCCTCTCTCCTCTCTCTCTCTCCTCTCTCTCTCCTCTCTCTCTCTCTCTCTCTCTCTCTCTCTCTCTCTCTCTCTCTCTCTCTCCCTCTCTCTCTCTCTCTCTCTCTTTCTCTCTCTCCAATCCAAACCATTTGTAAGTTTAAAGTCGCCTACTTCGATTCTCTAATTCCTTGTTTTGATACCTGGACACTTTCCTCTACCGGGGAACATTTGCCCTTTGTATGTGTTAAGTCTTTCTAAGCAACTGTCAGTTGTATCATCCTGGTACGAAGGGCGGGCGTCTTCAGCCTCCCTGGCAGGATAACACCTTGTCATCCTTGGTGCCTCCTTCCTGGCTGGTTTCTGATCACTCATCACTCATTGGTAGCACTGCACTTTTGCTTCTTTTCTGTTAGCATCACTGAGCAGCACAAGAACTGTGTGAAGGAAGATTTTCCTGCTACCATTTGTTTATTCTTATCATTGAAGGCAGTCTGTGCCTTTTAATAGTCTATTCAGTGAACTACAGAATGAAGCAAATGAAATTGTACAAAATAGGGTAATTGTTTCTTCCTTCAAACGAATGTTGGAGAGAAACAAATGGAATAATTGTTCAAACAATATCAAGAGCCAATTTGTCAGTAAAAGAATTTACATGCATCCTGGTTAGGTGGGAATTATAACATCAAGCTACCGATGTGCCAAAGCTGCTGGTGATACAGTAACTGACCTGGTTTTATCATAAGGCTTTACTGACCTCATGTGTTACAACACAATGAATACATTAAATAAAAATTATGGAAAGAATTATGAACTGATTATATAACTATGAGAGAAAAGTGAAAGTGGGATGATTGGCATAGTAGGAAACCACCTACTATCTGGGCTCACAGAATCTTTGTACATGGGGTAGATGGATGACTCAAGAGCACCTACCTCTCTTCCCTAGGATCCAAGTTCAGTTCCCAGGCCAAGGTGGCTTACACCCGCTGCCACTGCAAGTCCAAGCAGTTTGGCACCATCTTCTGGCCTCTGCAACTATCGGAACTCATGTGCAATGTTCCCAGAACTAAAAATAAAATAAATCACTTTTAAAGCTGAATATTCTCTAATTTCTTTCTCAGCCTGTTTATCATTTGTATAAAGGAAGGCTACTGATTTGAGTTAATTTTGTAACCAGCCACTTTGCTGAAATTGTTTATCAGCTGGAGAAGTCCTCTGGTAGAATTTTTGGGGCAGTTTATGTATACTATCATATCGTCTGCAAATAGTGATACCTTTATTTCTTCTATGTCAATTTGTATCCCCTTGATCTCTTTTTGTTGTCTTATTGTACTATCTAGCACTTTGAGTACTATATTGAATAGATACGTGGAAAGTGGGCATCCTTGTCTTGTCCTCAATTTTAGTGGGATTGCTTCAAGTATCATTCCATTTAATTTATATTGGCTGTTGGTTTGCTGTATATTGATTTTATTAAGTTTAGATATGGGCCTTTAATTCCTGTTGGCGAGATGTAGAGAAAGAAGAACACTCCTCCATTGCTAGTGGGATTGCAAACTGATACAATCACTCTGGAAATCAATCTGGAGGTTCCTAAGAAAACTGGAAATAGATCTACCTGAAGACCCAGCAATACCACTCTTGGGAATATACCCAAATAATGCCCCATCATGCTAAAGGGGCACATGTGCCACTAAGTTCCTAGAAGCCTTGTTTGTGAAGCCAGAAGCTGGAAACAACCCAGATGTCCCACAACAGAACAATGGATACAGGAAATGTGGTTCATTTACACAATGGAGTACTACTCAGCTATTAAGAACAAGGACATCCTGAGTTTTGCAGGCAAATGGGTGGAACTAGAAAATATCATCCTGAGTGAGGTAACTTGAACCCAAAAAGAAATGCATGGCATGTACTCACTCATAGGTGAATATTAACAAAAAAAATACGGAATACTCAAGATTCAGTCCACAGAACTCAAAAAGGTCAACAAGCTGAAGGGCACAAGTGAGGACGCTTCAGTCCCACTTGGGAAGGAGAAGAAAACAACTACAAGGAGGGAGGGAGGGATGACCAAAGAGGAAAAGGGGATGGGGGGAAGGAGAGGGAAACATGATCTGGTATTGGGTGGGGAAAAAGGACTAAAGCCCTGAGGGCCAGCAGAAAGAATGGAAACAGGCAACCTCTGGAGGTAGGAATTTGGGATACACTCCAGAATGTACCAGAAACCTAGGAGGTGAGATACTTCCAAGACTCAAATGGAGGGACCTTAGATAAATGCCCTACACTGGGAAAAGGTAACTTGTAGAGCCTGCCTCCAGCAGAAAGACAAGGCATCAAGTGAGGAATGAGATTGGTATTCCACAGCAAAACTCTGACCCATAATTGTTCCTGTCTGAAAGAACTGTAGGGATGGAAATGGAGATGAGCCTGGGGAAAAGAAGGTCCAGTGACAGGCTCAAGGTGGGATGCAGCTCAAAGGGAGGCCCAAACCTGACACTATCATTGAGGCTATGGAGGGCTCACAAAAAGGGACCCATCATGACTGTCCTCTGAAATTACCCAACAGGAAGCTGAAAGAGTCAGATGCAGATATTTATACCCAACCAATGGACAGAAGCTGCTAACCCCTGTGGTTGAATTAAGGGAAAAGCTGTAAGAAGCTGAGGAGGAGGGAACCTTGTAGGAGGACCAGCAGTCTCAATTACCCTGGACCTCTGAGATCTTTTGGGCACTGAACTACCAACCAAGCAGCATACACCAACTGATATGATGCCCCCATCACATATACAGCAGAGGACTGCTGGGTCTTGGTTTAGTCAGAGAAGATGCGCCTAACCCTCAAGAGACTGGAAGCCCCAAGGAGTTTAGAGGTCTGGTGGGGTGGGAGTCGGGGGGACAGGAACATCCACAGGCAGACAGGCAGGTGGGGAGAAGGTATGGGATGTGGAACAGTCAGAGGGTGGACCAGGAGGGGAATAAAATCTGGAGTTTTAAATAAATAAATAAATAAATCCTGAATATCCACAAAAAATGTAGTAATCAATTTAAAACCAAATAAATGAATAACTTTGAAGTGTGTGGAAAAGAGGAACTGCAAGGAATGATGTGTACAATGGAGCACGTACCAATATTTGGGATGCTCAATAATGACACCATATTCTGCATGATGAGAAAATACATTATAATGCCTTCAATTCCTTAACTAGTCTTAAAGAATCAATAAAGTTGATGTTTATGTATATGGTTGGTGCTCTTCTCACCTTGGGCAGAGAATCTGCTCGTTACAGTGGGTACCAGTTAATGCAGAGGCTCATTACTGGTCAAGCATTGAAGATATGCTGCTCTTGTGAGTTCCAGCCAGGAAAATAAACAATGAACTTCAAACCGGATAAGTTGAACCTAGATAATTGGTTGTGTGGTAATGGCTAACAGGAGAAAGCAGAGGAACCTAGCAAGAAACTAATAATAAGTCATTGCCTCTAAAAACGAAAGAATAAGGAGAGAGGCCAGTTAGAGATAGTTGAAGTCACATCTGAACTGTATAAGACACATGGTTCCTTCTGCAAAAAACACAGCGAGAAACAGAAAAGGGGAAGCATGCGTCCCGTGACTCCTTTTCCTTGACCGCTGATTACCTTTACGTGCCTTCCACCTGCTAAAGTTACTTGGAAATCCTACTGAGAAAGTACCCTGGGAAAAGTAGCTTTTATGTCAGAGACCAGAGTAGTACAAGGTAGAAATGGAGGACACAACATCCATAAATAACTCCTGTGAAATCACGTACAGGACTCATAGGGATTCTGCTTTAACCATCTTGCCTCAAGGAGACTGGCTGTGTGTTATGGATACTACTGCATCTCCATAGCAGTGGTGGAAACACTGACTCTTACCCAAGAATAATACCTGTTCCTCTGTGGTGGTGTGTACATATCCCCCCGTGATGGTTTGTATATGCTTGGCCTAGAGAGTGGCACTATTAGGAAGGGTGGTCTTGTTGGAAGAGGTGTGTCACTGTGAGCATGACATCCTACCTGCCTGGAAGCCAGTCTTCTCCTGTATGCCTGTGGAGCAAGATGTAGAACCCTCAGCAACTACATCATGCCTGCCTGGATGCTGCCATGCTCCTGCCTTGATGACAGTGGACTGAACCTCTGAACCTGTAAGCCAGCCCCGATCCAATGTTGTCCTTATAAGAGTAGCCTTGGTCATGGTGTCTATTCACAGCAGTAAAACCCTAACTAAGACATCTCCCCGTATCTTGGGGACTTTTCCTGATTAACTATACTTGGCCAAGACTAGGAGGTGGGACAGCTTCTAACAGCTCCTCATTGGCAGTCCTTGAGGTTGGTCAAGCTAGGTGATAAGACAGTTAAGACAGCTCCTGATTGGCTGTCCATGGGGGGGTGTTCCTGGAATTGACTTGTTTTTGGATTTTTCCAGTTTTGAGAAACAGAAGGTCCAGTTTATCACCTGTGATGGAATCATCTCGGCTCTGGCTAGCTAAATCCTCTCACAGTGAAATAAAACCATTGAAAGCTCAAAGTGGATAATTAGTATTACTGAACTGTCTTTTGATGCATAAAATTGGAACATTATTATTTTTTAAAGAGAAAAAATTTCCTCTTAAATATTTTAGATTATACATATATATTTAAAATTAATCTTTTCAGATCAATTTTGTTTTTTTTTCCAAAGTTCACATAATTTTCATTATACACACACATAGTGCATGTGTGTGTCCATGTGGATGCATGTGGGAGATGTGCACACACATGCACACACATTGATATAGAGACTGGAAGACAGCCTCCAACATCAATAGCTACTGAAGAAAACATCCTGTTTGCCTCCCAGCACATGTTACTACAGTTGACATGTGTTTTAATTTCTTTCACTTATGCATATATAGAAAGGGCCATGTACATGCTATAGAATGCATGTGAAAGTCTGAAGACAATTGATTCAGTATTTTTTTTTCTTTCATTCCATGATAGAACCAAGGGTTCAAACACATAACAAAATCATGTCATCTGACTACCAATTGCTTTTACCAGCTCTCTCACCACCATGGCCTGGCATTTGTATGTGGATTCGAGGGACTGAACTCAGAGCCTTACACTCAAAAGGCAAGTACTTGACTGACTCTGCCATCTCCCCAGCCCTGCCCAGGACATTTGGAAGTAAACCAAGAAGAGGTGGTGGTTCTTGACATGCTCGGCCCACATATAAACTCTGGGACCTTGCTATTTAAAAACAGATCACAGTAACTGAGTCTCCACAGATTCACGTTCAGCTCCCCACATCCCACTGAGCTAAGCCAGTTTCATAGGCTTCACCGAGTGAATTTGAAAGAAAACTGTCACATGCAGAACTTGATTTTGCAATTTACTTTAAGCAAAGGTTTAAAATCAGATCAATTTTGTTAATTGGTATAGTGATCAAAAAATTTTTCTATCTAAAAGAAGGAAAAAAAACAAAAACACTAAAATATTGCTGAAAGCTAAGCTTTATATTTAACTAATCGAGAGTCCACAGAGCATTCACTGAGAGCAATCAATAAACCCTTACTAGGCATAAATCAATAGATATCAAGTAAAAGCACACTGTTATATGCAAGTCAATATATTTTTCTAAACATAGGGAGAATTTACATTAAAACAGGTCCTGGCATTCCCAACCTAATATTCCCCTCTCCTTTAATTATATAATGTACCCTCAAGCAAAATATGTGTTTAGCAAAATAATTCAGTGAAAACTCCACTTAAGCAACGACAAAGAAAATATTTTATTTCATTTGTCCAAAAGAATCTCTTTGGATTAAGTTAGCTTGTCAAAATACTTCCAAGTACTTGTCCCACAGCCTCCAACTCACCCTTGAAATCACCAGGCAAGTAAGGACTATATGAGCAAACCTTTAGCCACACACGTGTATTCTGAACACTGGTGGAAGTCCTGGGGAAACCACGTAAGCTTTTGGACTCAACCCCTGCTACACCTCTTCTACTTCATTGACATATCTTGGTATTTAATGACTAATGGATTCCAGATGCGGTTCACATAATGACAGAACTGCTCCTTACTTTATCAAGGCATCCATTCTTTGAACCTGGGCATTCTTCTAGGCACATCTGTAGCTAGGCCGTGTCTTTGCTGGTACCTGACTTCAGTTGTCTTTTCCTGCTATTATTTCGAAGTGTGGACAGGAGGGTTATTTTATAGCAAGAGATGATTTCTGTGAGACCAACGGTAACTTACAAATCAGGAATATATAACCATCAAAGTATCATCCATCACATTCCTGTATTCCCTTTTCACTTTACAGAGTAAAGACTTGTCACATTGCTATTTGGAAATTGAAGTGGAGACAAACCATACTTCTTAAGGCAGGCAAAAATCTGTGTCATCACAGATTGCACTATCCATTTCCAACTGGCATCAGTTTAAAAGCCTGTAATCGCTGGAATAAAGGATTCTTGCAATGGCACAGCAAGGGATCTAGAGGATTTGGAACTACTTGCTTGCTTCAAAACAGATAACAAGAGTACATTTCTGAATGGACAAAGCCTGCCAAATTTTGCAAGACAGAACCACGAAGGGGCTATAGAAAGGTGTGGAGGAGTTTTAATGCAATAACATACCTACTCTGGTTGAATAAAGATATGCCTTTAGTTTATACCTTTAACCCCAAACAAGGTTGATAAGGTTAGTTTATAGAAGGAAGCAGCCATGTTTGAAAGTGATCTCTAATTGAGGGGCAGATAAAGTAATGAATCAGGGAAAGATTTGACGGAATGAATCACAGATAGAATATGGCCAAGATTCACAAGGACAACACAGGAAGAAAAGCTATTTAAGAGCAATTCAAAGAGAGAAGGTCAGGAAGATCTGTCCAGTCAGTTGAGTTAAGTCCAGTGGAGTTGTGCTACGTCCTCCTCGTCCGGCAAGAAAGACACGACGGCATGAGCTCTTCCTTTGCAGTTTATTTCAGGAACCTTTTAACAATGCTTCTCCCTCCTGCTCCTCCTGCCTGCTTGTACTACTTCTGCCTTCTTCCGCTCCTGCCTCTCTGGAGTTACTCAAGCTCCGCCCTCCTGCCTCTGGGGAGCCTTACTTAAGCTCCGCCTCCCAGCCCACCCTCGGCCATTGAGTACTCCCAAGCTTAGCCAATCCCAATGGGCTACGTAGCAAAAGCGGATAGGTTACCAGATGCAGAAGCAACCAATGGCAGCAAGTTTAGCCAAATGAGGGCTTTCTTTACGAGGCCGCTAGCTCTCGGCTCTCCATAGAGTTGAATCTGGGAAGTCAGGCCCACTTAATTAGATGGGTGCAGTAAGTGCAGTGCCCTGGTTTTGAGTTTGTGCATTCATGTAGTTCAGTGCAAAGCAACAGGAGATTTACCAGAAGAGTTTTACACAGCCAGATGTATTAAGAGCTGCAAGAAAGGAAAATAATTACTGTAGTTACATATTTGTTGTTTTTAACTTTTTTATTTTTTATTAGATCCTTTATTTGCATTTCAAATGTTATCCCCTTTCCCTGTTTCCCCCCAAGAACCCTCCTATTCCATCCCCCCTCCCCTGCTTCTATGAGGGTGCTATCCAACCCATCCACCCACTCTGACCTCCCAGTCCTCCACTACACTGGGGCATCAAAACTTCACAGGACCAAAGGACTCTCCTCTCATTGATGCCCGACAAGGCTATCCTCTGCTACATATGCGGCAGGAGCCATGAATCCCTCAATGTGCACTCTTTGGTTGGTGGTTTAGTCCCTGAGAACTCTGGGCTTTATGGTTGGTTCGTATTGTTGTTCCTCCTAAGGGGCTGCAAGCTCCTTCTGCTCCTTCAGTCCTCTCTTTAGCTCCTCCATTGGGGACCTTGTGCTCAGTCCAATGGTTGGCTGAAAGCATGCACTTCTGTATTTGTCAGGCACTGTCAGAGCCTCTCAGAAGACAGCTATATCAGTCTCCTGTCAGCAGCATGTGCTTCTTGGCATCCGTAATAGTAACGTTTGGTGACTGGATATGGGATAGATCATGAGGTAGGGCTGTCTCTGAAATATCCTTTCCCTTCAGTCTCTACTCCACACTTTGTCTCCATATTTCCTTCCATGAGTATTTTGTTCCCCATTCTAACAAGGACAGAAACATCCACACTTTGGTCTTCCTCCTTGAGCTTCATGTGGTCTGTGAATTATATTTTGGGTATTCTGAGCATTTGGGTTAATATCCACTTATCAGTGAGTGCATACCATTTCTGTTCTTTTGTGATTGGGATACTTCACTCAGGATATTTTCTAGTTCCTGAGATTTGCTTAAGAATTTCATGAAGTCATTGTATTTTATAGTTGAGTAGAACTCCATTGTGTAAAAGTACCACATTTTCTGTATCCATCCCTCTGTTGAAGGACCTCTGGGTTCTTTCCAGCTTCTAGCTAGTATATATAAGGCTGCTATGAATGTAGATGAGTATGTGTCCTAATTATATGCTGGGGCATCTTCTGGGTGTATGCCCAGGAATGGTAGAGCTGGGTCCTTAGTTACTATGTCCAGTTTTCTTAGGAACCACTAGACTGATTTCCAGAGTGTTTGTACCAGCTTGCAATCCCACAAACAATGGAGGAGTGTTCCCCTTTCTCTACATCCTTGCCAGCATCTGCTGTCACCTAAGTTTGATCTTAACCATTCTGACTGATGTGAGGTAGAATCTCAGAGTTGTTTTGATTTGCATTTCCTTGGTTACTAAGACTGCTGAACATTTCTTTAGGTGCTTCTTAGTCATTCAGTATTGCTCAGTTGAAAATTCTTTGTTTGGCTCTGTACCCCATTTTAATAGGATTATTTGGTTCTCTGGAGTCTAGGTTCTTGAGTTCTTTGCATATATTGGATATTAGCACTCTATCAGATGTTGGATTGTCCTATTGACAGTGTCCCTTGCCTTACAGAAGCTTTGCAATTTTATGAGGTCCCATTTATCTATTGTTGATCTTAGAGCATATGCCATTGATGTTCTGTTTCAGGAAATTTTCCCATATGCCCATGTGTTTGAAAGTCTTCCCTGCTTTCACTTCTGTTAGTTTCAGTGTATCTGGTTTTACATGGAAGCCCTTGATGAACTTGGACTTGAGCTTTGTACAAGGAGATAAGAATGAATTGATTTGCATTCTTCTACATACTGACATCAAGTTGAACCAGTACCATGTGTTGAAAATGCTGTCTTTTTTACACTGGATGGTTTTAGCTCCTTTGTCAAAAATCAAGTGACCTTAGGTGTGTGGGTTCATTTCTGGGTCTTCAGTTCTATTCCATTGATCTACCTGCCTTCACTATACCATTACCATGCAGTTTTAATCACTATTGCTCTATAGTACAGCTTGAGGTCCGGGATGCTGATTCCCCCAGAAGGGCTTTTATTGTTGAGAATAGATTTTGCTATACTGGTTTTTTTGTTATTCCAGATGAATTTGCAAATTGCTCTTTCTAACTCTATAAAGAATTAAGTTGGAATTTTGATGGTGACTAGATTGAATCTGTAGATTGCTTTCAGCAAGATGGCAATGTTTACTATATTAATCCTGCCAATCCATGGGAGATCTTTCCATCTTCTGAGATCTTCGATTTCTTTCTTTAGAAACTTGAATTTCTTGTCATACAGATCTTTCACTTGCTTGGTTAGAGTCACACCAAGGTGTGTAATATTATTGGTGATTATTGTGGAGGGTGTAGTTTCCCTAATTTATTTCTCAGACTGTTTATCCTTTGAATGGAGGAAGGCCAATGATTTGTTTGAGTTAATTTTATATCCAACCATTTTGCTGAAGTTGTTTATCAGCTTTAGGCATTCTCTGGTCGAATTTTGGGGGCCACTTAAATATACTATCATATAATCTGCAAGTAATAATATTTTGACTTCTTCCTTTCCAATTTGTATTCCTTTGACCTCCTTTTGTTTTCTAATTTCTCTGACTAGGACTTCGAGAACTATATTGAATAGGTAGGGCAGCCTTGTCTAGTCATTGATTTTAGTGGGTTTACTTCATGTTTCTCTCCATTTAGCTTGATGTTAGCTACTGGTTTGCTGTATATTGCTTTCACTATGTTTATTGTCAAATGCTTTCTCAGCATCTAATGAAATGATCATATGGTTTTATTCTTTGAGTTTGTTTATATAGTGAATTACATTGATGGATTTACATATATTGAAAGATCCCTGCATCCCTGGGATGAAGTCTATTTGATCATGGTGGATGATTGTTTTGACGTTTTCTTGGATTCAGTTAGCAAGAATTTCGTTGAGTATATTTGCATCGATAATCATAAGAGAAATTGGCCTGAAGTTCTCTTTCTTTGTTGGGTCTTTGTGTGGTTTTGGTATCGGTATAAGTGTGGTTTCATAGAATGAATTGGGTAGTGTTCCTTCTGTTCCTATTTTGTGAAATAGTTTGAAGAGTATTTGAAGGTCTGAGAGATTTCTGCACTAAACCCATCTGGCCCTGGGCTTTTTTTGGTTGGGAGACTTTTAAGGAGTGCTTCTATTTCTTTAGTGGTTATGGGACTGTTTAGATGGTTTATCTGATTGTGATTTAACTTTGACACCTGGTATCCATCTAGAAAATTACCCATTTAGTCCAGATTTTCTACTTTTGTTGAGTATAGGCTTTTGTAGTAGGACCTGAAGATTTCTTGAATTTCCTCTGTTTCTGTTTTATGTCTCCCTTTTCATTTTTGATGTTGTTAATTAGGATAGTGTTGCTATGCCCTCTAGTTAGTCTGGCTAAGGCTTTATCTGTCTTATTGAGTTTCTCAAAGAGGCAGCTCCTGTTTTTGTTGATTCTTTGTATACTTCTTTTTATTTCTACTTGGTTGATTTCAGAGCCAAGTTTGATTTTTTTTTTCTGTTGTCAACTTCTCTTGGGTGCAGTTGCTTCTTTTTGTTCTAGAGATTTCATGTGTATTGTCAAGCTGCTATTGTATGCTCTCTCCAGTTTTTTGGAGGCACTTAGAGCTATTAGTTTTCCTCTTAGCACTGCTTTCATTATGTCCCATAAGTTTGGGTATGTTGTGCCTTCATTTTCATTAAATTCTTTAAAAGTCTTTAATTTCTTTCTTTATTTCTTCCTTGATTAAGTTATCATTGAGTAAAGCATTGGTCACCTTCCATGTGTATGTGGGCTTTGCATCACTTTTGTTGTTATTGAAGACCAGCCTGAGTCTGTGGTGATCTGATAGGATGCATGGGATTATTTCAATCTTCTTGTATAGGTTGTGGCCTGATTTGTGACCAGTTATATGATCAGTTTTGGAGAAGTTATCATGAGGTTCATAGAGGAAGGTATGGGGTTTTTTTGTTTGTTTTACGATGAAATGTTCTACACATATCTGTTAAATTGATTTGGTTTATAACTTCTGTTAGTTTCACTGGGTCTCTGTTTAGTTTCTGTTTCCATGATCTGCCCACTGATGAGAGTGCAATGTTGATGTCTCCCACTATTATTGTGTGAGGTGCAATGTGTTCTTTATGCTTTAGTAAAGTTTCTTTTATAAATGTGGGTGCCCTTGCATTTGGAGCATAGATGTTCAGAATTGAGAGTTCATCTTGGTAGATTTTTCCTTTGATCAGTATGAAGTGTCCTTCCTTATCTTTTATGATAACTTTTGGTTGAAAGTTGATTTTATTCAATATTAGAATGACTACTCTAGCTTGTATCTTGGGACCATTTCATTTGAAAAAAATTTTCTAGCCTTTTACTCTGAGGTATTGTCTCTCTTTGTCACTGAGGTGTGTTTCCTGAATGCAGCAAAATATTGAGTCCTGTTTACCTACCCAGTCTCTTAGTCTTTTTATATGGGAATTGAATACATTGATGTTAAGAGATATTAAGGAATAGTGATTATTGCTTCATTTATTTTTGATGTTATTTTTATGTTTGTTTGGCTATCTTCTTTTGGGTTTGTTGAAATAAGATTACTTTCTTGCTTTTTCTAGGGTGTAGTTTCCCTCCTTGTGTTGAAGTTTTCCATCTATCATCCTTTGTAAGGCTGAACTTGTAGAAAGATATTGTGTAAATTTGGTTTTTGCTTGGAATATCTTGGTTTCTCGATCTATGGTAATTGAGTTTTGCTGGGTATAGTAGCCTGGGCTGGCACTTGTGTTCTCTTAGGGTCTGTATGACATCTGCCCAGGATCTTCTAGCTTTCATAGTCTCTGGTGAGAAGTCTTGTGTAATGCTAATAGGTCTGCTTACATATGTTACTTGGCCTCTTTCTCTTACTGTTTTTAATATTCTTTCTTTGTTTCACTCATTTAGTGTTTTGACTATTACATGATGGGAGGAATTTCTTTTCTGGTCCAGTCTATTCAGAGTTCTGTAGGCTTCTTGTATGGTCATGGGCATCTCTTTCTTTTGGTTAGGGAAGCTTTCTTCTATAATTTTATTAAAGATATTTATTGGCCCATTACCTTGGGAGTCTTCACTCTCTTCTATACCTATTATCCTTAGGTTTGGTCTTCTCATTGTGTCCTGGATTTCCTGGATGTTTTGGGGTAGGAGCTTTTTGCATTTTGCATTTTCTTTGACTGTTGTGTCAATGTTTTCTATGGTATCTTCTGCACCTGAGATTATCTCTTCTATCTCTTGTATTCTGTTGGTGATGCTTGAATCTATGACTCCTGATCTCTTTCCTAGGTTTTCTAACTTCAGGGTTGTCTCCCTTTGTGATTTTTTCAATTACTTCACCTGTTTGGTTGTATTTTCCATAAATCTTTAAGGGATTTTTGTGTTTCCTCTTTAAGGACTTCTACTTGCCTATTTTCCTGTGTTCTCCTGTATTTCTTTAAGGGAGTTATTTATGTCCTACTTAATGTCCTCGATCATCATCATGAGAAGTGATTTTAAATCTTGTTTTTCCGATGTGATGGTGTGTCCAGGACTTGCTGTGGTGGGAGAACTGGGTTTTGATGATGCCAAGTAGCCTTGGTTTCTGTTACTTATGTTCTTGCATTTACCTCTAGCCACCTGATTATCTCTAGTACTACCTGCCCTTGCTATCTTCTAACGGAAGCCTATTCCTCCTGTGATTCTGTCTGTGTCAGAACCCTCAGAGTCCATCTGTCTATGTGATCCTATGATTCTGGGATACTGTGACCCTGAGATCCTGGTTGTGTCAAAGCTCCTGGGAGTCAAGCTGCCTCTGGGATCCTGGAATCCTGTGATTCTGGGAAAGTTAGAGCACCAGGGTTTTGAGCTTCCTCTCAGTGTTGGGGACTAGGTGCAGATTCAGTACCCAAGTTCTGCTTAAGGCCCCATTTGTTGCTTTTTTTTTTATCTAGTCTGAACAAAGTAACCAAGAGTCAGTTCGTTGCTGTAGAAAGGTCTTTCACCATGCAATATTCCCTAAATTTGTTAGTCTACAGTAAACTTCTTTTGTGTATAAGGTAAGGAGGACAAATACATGCCACATCACAGATACTGAGCTCAGAATATAACTTTACTCTTCCACCTTCTTTGAAACAGAGTCTCTAAATTGGCCTTCCACTGAGAATCCTATGTGGACCTGCTCTACAAGCTCTCAATTTCCTTTACTCTATCCCTCATCTCTCTATAGGAACACTGGAATCACAAATGTTTATAATATGTGTCTGGCTTTACATGAGACTTATACTTACATAAAATCAGGTCCTTACTCTTGTGTGGCAAGAACTTTCACCCACTGAGTCATCTCCTTAGCCTGTATAGAATTCCTTTGAAGAAGCATGGTAGGCTCCTGTGGGAGTACATGCTAAAAAATTAAACAATGGATCCTCCATTCAAAAGAAGACTGGCAGGACACAATTCCTCCATATTACTGAATGCAGCTTAAAGGACCTGAGCTTCCAAAAACACAAGAGGGAAAGAGAAACAAACCTGAAAGGAATTTGCCTTTTCTGTATACATCTATGCATTTTAAATTACTTATTAATTTATTTATTAGTGCTCTGGCAAGTTTTGTATCAATTTGACACAGATAGATAAATTTGAAAAGAAGGATTCTTAAATAAGAGAATGCCTGTGGAAAATTTGCCTGTAGTCAAGGCTGTAAGTGATGTTCTTAATTACTGATCAGTATGGAAAAGCTCAACTCATTGTAGGTAGTACCTTTCCTCCCAACCTGCTGGTCCTAGGATGCTATAAGTAAGATGAGCAAGAAAAAAGAAGAGTACAGATAATAATCAATCCTCCATGTTCTATGCATCAGCTCCTACCTCCAGGTTTTTGCCCCCATTTGAATTACTGTCCTACCTGCTTTTGAAAATAAACATATGGAAATATGATGGGAATGAACCCTCTACTTCCACTTATAGTCACGGTGTTTTATCACAACAAAAGTAAACCCCACTAAGGCAGGTTGTTTTTTATAACATTTTTGTGATATATGTGGGTTTATATGTTCACATGTGTATGTGTACATGTGTTCAGACATTTTTCTCTGTTGCTTGTCATAATATCATATTTATAGTTTACTTTTATATACACATAAGTATAAGCATGTATGTGCATGCCAAGGCTTGTATGGAAAATCAGAGGACAACTTGCTAAAATTGGTTCTCTCTGTTGACAATTCCAGGTGCCCAGGATCAAACTGAGGCTGTCTGGCAAGGTGATAAGAACCTTTATGTGCTCAGCATCATATGGTGACAGCTTCTTCCATCTTATTTTTTAGAAAGATTTCTCACAGAAACTGGAACTCACTAATTGAATAGTCCACCTGGCCAAGAAGCACCTGATATCTTCCAGTCAACTGACAACTTAACTTATTTTAATTGATTTTAGAAAAATCTATCTTTATGTTAAATTTATGTATTTATTGTGTGTATACATGTATAGGTGTGCAGGTAACACACCACATGTATGGAGGCATAGTACAATTTTCAGATGTCATTTCTCTGTATTTATCATACAAATTCCTGGATTTAAACTCAATTTCTCAGGCTTAGAGAGAGGTACCAACTCACAGACCCAGAAAAAATTTCTGAATCAGTATAAATTTCTAGTTCAACAATGTTGGGGTAGAATTAATTAGTACTATTAATTAATCACATTGTTCAGAGTAATTAAATTATGTGTACCAGTGTAGATGACTGGTAACAAAGAATATAGAAAATATGTACACACAATAGAACTTTCTTCGCCATAGAGAAGAAGGTAATGCATTTATAGAGAAGTGTATGTGACTGGAGAACATAATACTAAGAAAAGTAAGCCAATCTTATAAAGACAAGTATTGAATTTTGTCTAATTTTGGTAGTTAGATTTTATGTGATTACATAGGATCATGTTTGCACTGATAATATAAAAGTAGAACTGAAACTCTGGGGCACAAAGAGAACAAATGAGGGTCAGGAGATGGAAGGAAAGAGAAAATAGGAGACATGGGAGAACATGCCCAGCATGCAACATCCACCCAAGTGGAATTTTAAGCAAAACTGTTAGAAAAGGAATTAGTGATATAGACAAGCAATGATGCATAAGGCAGCAAGTAAAGCCAAACAAAGTCAATGAAACGCTGACATTAGGACTTAGAAAGACTTTGGTGCCCTGCTCTGTGTGGGAGTAAAGTCATTTATTTCATTTGATTTTTTTTTCTCTTCTTCATACATTGCATTCACATTCTGAACAGTAGAATAGCAGTGTTCCCAGTAAGAAATTAACCTCTAGAAGTATCCAGATTCTCATTAGATAAGGGCTGCATGTGGTTATAAATAGAATTTACTAAGAAAGGAGAAGTACTATCTGTACTAATCAGTCCAAGTGTACAAATTCCATGACATAAGAAATCAGGCCTTGCTCCACCTCAGCTCAGTCACTGAGACAGAGTTAAAAACCTTTGCTTTCCTGTAGACTAACAGCAGCCCCTCATTTAGGATCCTACTCAGTACTAGCCTCCTTCATGCTCTGTGTGACGTAGGCTATCTCAGACTATCTCACGTCACATGGAACTTCTTCCTACTACCCATCAAAAGGGTATAAAAGTTCCATGTCTCCTTTACGGAATTTCTCTGCCTTTTTCCAGGCTTTTCTTTGCATGCTCATTTCTTTGTTGGCTTTGATGTTGCAGTCTCCAATCCCCCATGACCTTTTCACATCATCCAGGGAAGAAACGCAAGCAAACAGTTGAAACCCAAGAGAAAGAATGTCTTGCTTCTTTTCAGGGCACATGACTTCTTTGCAAAATCACGTCACTTCTATGAGTGATAGCTGGTATACCCCGGGCCTGCCCTTTAAAACGTTAGTCATTGTGAGGATCCAGATCCTGTTGCCTAAGGATAAGGGCCACCCCCCCACCCAATCCCACCCCGCGCAGCTTTCCTTTTAGGACAGTGAATGGAGAAGTCTTTCTGGTTTATAATTCTACCCAGTACTTGGCTCATACATGTTCTTTCTCATGTCTGCTACTCCATGCTAAATCATACATAGTATGAAAGGAACCATTTTCCTCTACCCCTTAAGATGATATAAAAACTATACATTTTCTCTTGTTTGGTTTCTCTGCTCTTCTGGGATTCCCTTGTCATGATTTCCATGGCTTTTATCTTTCTTTGTTTTACCTTAAGCTATGCCTCTTAACCAAGACACTCTTTAGATTTTAATTGAATTGAAATCCTGTTTCTTTGCTTTAAGACCCAAACATGTTGCCTCTGATGTGATGTTCTGTCTATTTCAATCATCTTCTGCCTCAAAGTCTGATCATGCCTGCCATGGCCTCAAGGCCCTTTCTCCCAGTAACAATCATTCCCAAAAGATTATTTTGTGGGAGGTTCTTTATGGAACAAACTCCTCTGCCACTTCTCTGTCTAACAATAATCACAAAATCTATAGTTCCCTGACTGGCCATAGATGTAATATAACTTCTCAGCTGTTCTTTACAAACATCCTATTGATTAGGTAATATTTCTCTGCATTACAGTGAACTTCAAATTCAGCCAGTGATATTTTAGAAAGTATAAAAATGCTTCTCTATTGCTTATGAGAAATGTATTCTCTATTCCTAGCAATGAAAATAAAGGAGCCAAACAGTATGATTTGAGGGACTCATAGCTCTCTGAAAATGAAGCAGAACTGCTGAAGGGAAAGTGTGAGAAGAATGAAGAGGGTGAGAGATCATAAAGGATTCTACATGGAACATCTGGAACTAGATTCAGAGGGACTCTAAGCCAGGTTCAGTGACGTGCATTCACTCTCATAGCAAACGGACAGCTATTGCCAAGAGTTGTGGAGTACAGGGCAAGATGGGGTTGGGATCCTTTAGAAACATACTCTGATAATGTCAATGCCATCAGTCGATCTCATCAGATTAAAGGCTTCCCAGTATCAAAGATAATTGAAAATTTCTTTAAAATTGAAAATACAAAGATTTTTCTCTCTCAATTCACCATCATTTGTAATACAAGCTGGAATTTCAATATACTCTAAACCAGTAGAAATGTTTGAGCATGGCGAGTAGTCACAGAAATTGGAAACAGAGGCAGGAAAAGCAATCTTAAGGAGAGGAATGGCCACAGACCAGGTTCGTTGTGGGGGACCCCACTTTCCGTGGGATGAGAGTTCTGGTCAGGTGGGCAACAAGTTGGTGAATGACAGAGTCAACACAAGAGTGTGCTGAATCTGAATGTATTTCTTAAAAATGGCATGAGGCTTTTACAGTCATTGCAAAAGAGAAATGAGAAATCTGGCAGCTCAGTAGTTGAGGTACATCTGAAGTCACCTGAAACACATTGGGTCTAAAGCAGCAGCTATCTCCTCTGGACTGGTGCAGCATCCCACAGGCTCAAGCGCTCTGGGCCCAGGGGACTATGGATTGCATGAATCTAAGTCCTAGACCATCTAAGTTCTAGTTCGAGTCAGAGAGCTAACAACTGCACAAAGTGAAAACCAGGTTTTTATGGTATACAGAAAACAGGGTGAATGACAAAAGTCACGTAGGCAGGCGACAGTCACATCAAGGTCAGTAGGATCAGGTATCCAGGTGTGAAGCAGGCAGAAGAGCAGTGGTGCCCTCCCCCGCTGGGGCTATTTTGGTATTCCCAAGCAAATTCTCTGAGTCTGCTGAAGGCAAGCACCAGGAAGTTCCGATCTAGCAGTTCCTGCTAATGCCCTTAAGTGAGCATTACTTAAAGCCCTTCAATTACTCTCTAGTATGTAAAACAGTTCTTTCTTCTGTGGGACTGCCTTGAGAATTCTAACTATGTTAACAGTAAGCAATGGTGCCTGACCTCTGTTGCTAAGTCTGAGGATATTCTATCTGATAAGGCAGATTCCTTGTGAGAAATTCCAAGCTAAGGACAGCTTGGAATTAAATTAGGATATATTGGAACGTTGTGCTGGCCAGGAAACAATGCCTAATCTTAGCCATTTATGAATCATTTCTTAGGGTACCTTTATGCCTAAATGTCTGAATATCCAGGAGGCACAGACCCCCATTGAAGTCATAACACCTCTTATCCTTAATCAGGCTTTTACCCCCCGATATTGCAGATTTTACTGGAGTAAATGAGTGGACATGGCAAGGAACCTTTAAAAAAAATGAGCAGTTTAATTCTTGTCCTTGTCAAGCCTCAAATGTCCTTTGTTCTGTCCTTTCTGGAGGTCAGAAATGTTTAATGTTCCTAATGACTTATGTACTAGTTTTCCTAATGAAAAATGAGTAGCCTTGGTCAACCTTCAAAGGAAACTGACACAATTCTCTTCAGTGACAAACACCTAGGAACATGGTCAGCTTACTGGAATGAAAGCACATTGAGGTCATGTTTGGATCTTCAGGTAAGAGGGAGATCATTAGAATATATATATATATATATATATATATATGTGTGTGTGTGTGTGTGTGTGTATATATATATGATAGATCATTAGAATATATATATGTATATATATATTCTATAAGTATAGACTATATGTATATTCTATATGTGTGCAGAGAGAGAGAGAGAGAGAGAGAGAGAGAGAGGCCTAAAAGAAAAGAGAGGGCTCCTTCTAATCTTTGTACATCGAACTGGGCACCCAGACCAAATACCTTTTATTGTGGTCTGGGAGGACTTAGTTACTAAGCCCCCACTTTGCTTTAAATCTTTGCTATCAGCAGGACCTAGACACACTGTATTGTCTGTAAAAGAACGTTCTCAGTGACATTGGCCATGGTGGAGCCAGGCTGCGGCTAGACCCTCAACCTCTCCCTACTTTGTATTGCAGAGTGGAACGGTCTGAAGATCTCATTTTTCCCTCTTGCTATCAACCCCCTTCCCAGCCCTTACAGAACCCTACCATAGGAGAAGTAGCTGAAATAAATACCTGGCTCCAGGTGCAGAAATCCCACCCTTTGCCCTGTGGAGGATCTGAGACCCATCTGAGAAGCTCAAAGTAGAAAGGGTGGCACCCCAGAGGAATGAACAGTCGGGCTTTACTCTAGAGCCCTCCCCCTAAGAGCAGCTGTCCAACCCCTCCTCCCCGCAATGACCAAGGCAAGACCTCATACCTACTGGCCCATTGCCCTTTGCTACTAGTGACTTGAATAATTTGAAATTTCAGAATGCCCCCTTTTCAGAGAAAACCGCACTTTGATAACCATGCTAGAAACTGTCCTTTTTACTTGGGATGACTGCCAGCAATTGTTTCAGGTCCTCTTTACACAAAGAGAAACAGAAAATCCAGACAGGGTCCAGGAAATTGGTTCCTGGTGACACTGGGGTATCTAGCACTAAACAGGTTTGAATTAACAAGGGGTTCCCTACCACTCAGGCATATTAGGATTATAATACTGCTCAAGGTAAGGAGAGACTCTGTATTTATCACCAGACTCTATTCCAGGGTCTCATGGCTGTATCTCTCAAGCCAACCAATATGACCAAGGAATTTAATATTAGAGAGGGACTGGAAAAGAGCCCAGCTACCTTTCTTGAGAGTCACAGAAGCATTTAGTTAGACAATACATTCCTATGGATCCCAAGTCTTAGGAAGCAAATGCAGCAGTGGTCATGGCTTTTAATAACCAGTCTGCTCCAGATATTAGCAGAACTCTTCAGAGACTTGAGAGACTCTGAGAAAAGAGTATCTCAAGCCTCTGAAGTCATGGAAGAAAAGGTCTTTAATAGGGAAAGTGCTGAGGAACAACAGGTAAGGGCTGAGAAACAGCAGAATCAGAACCTGGCTAAGATCATTTTACCCATGAAGGAGCCAAAGTATTAAATAGAACAGGACATCCCATTGCAGTGTTGTCTGTGCTTGAAACTCCTGCCTGTGTGGGCTAAAACAGGTTAGATGTGACCAGCTAAACAGTGCCCCCTTTGTGTTTGTTGAGGTCAAGCCAGAGGCAGATCCAGTATGGGTCCAGCAGTACCCCATGTCTAAGGAAACTCGAGAAGGGATCATATATCACATCAGGTAGCTATTAGATGTGGGGGTCTTACCAATTTGCCAGTAAGCCTAGAATACACCCCTGTTACTGGTCAATAAGCCTAATTCCATTGACTACCGTCCAGTGCAAGATCTGAGAGAAGGTAACAAACGTCTGATGGACATTCACTGCACAGTCCCTAATCCATACAATTTGCTGAGTTCTCTATCACCAGACCATGTTTGGTATATAGTACTGTACATAAAGGATGCTTTCTTCAGCCTCCCTTTAGCCCCCCAAAGCCAAGATTATTTTACTTTCAAATGGTACAACTCTGACAAAGGAATTAGTGGACATCTAACCTTGACCAGACTCCCCCAGGGCATGAACTAGATGTCACCATGTAGAAGAATGCAAATTTGTCCATATTTATTCCACTGTACAAAACTCCAGTCCAAGTGAATAAAATATCTCAGCCTAAAGTCTAATACAGTGAAACTAATAGAAGATTAAGTGTGTAGTAGCTTTTAACATATTGTCATAGACAACAACTTCCTGAACAGAACACTCAGAATCAGAATAAATGTGACCTCATGAAACTGAACAGCTTCTATAAGGGAAAGGACAGCATCGGTAGTACAAAATGGCGGCCTACAGAATAGGGAAACATTTTCACCAACTCCACATTGAATAAGGACTAAGATCCAATGTATATGAAGAAGTTAAGTAACTAGACGTTAACAATCCAAACAATTCAATTAAAAATGGGGTACAGATCTAAAAAGAGAACTCTTACTACAGGAATCTCAAACAGCTGAGACAAGTAAAGAAGTGTTCAGCATCCTTAGTTATCATGAAAATGCAAATCAAAACTATTCTGAGGCTCTATCTTACACGTGTCAGAATGGCTAAGGTCAAAAACACAAATGACAGCTCATGCTTGGAGGATGTGGAACAAAGGAAGTACCCCTCTGTTACTGGTGGGAGTACAAACTTATACAGCCACTATAAATAGTGCAGTTTCCTCATAAAACTGGGAGTTTAACCTCACGATCCAGCTATTCCATTCTTGAGCATACACTCAAAGGATCCTCCATCTTACCACAAGGACACAAGCTCAACCAAGTTCATTGTAGCTTCATTCAAAATAGCCTTAAACAGAAAACAACCTAGATGTTCCTCAACTAAGCAACAGATAAACAAAATGTGATACCTTTGCACTGAGGAATATTAATCTGTCACCAACAATGACATCATGACATTTACAGGCAAGTGGATGGAACTAGACAATGGATGATCATCTTGACTGAAGTAATCCAGACCCAGAAAGACAAGCATGGTATGTACTTGCTTATAAGTGGACATTAGCTATTAAGTAAACGATAATTATGCTATGACCATTAGACTCAAAGAGGCTAAGTAATAAGGAAGATTCAAGGGCTGATACAAATTTCTCCATGTGAAGGGGAAACAAAACATTTTTGCAAGTGGACTCGGGTAGATAAGGATGGGAACAGGGGTAATCAGGTGGGATGATAGAGTGGTTGGAGAGAGAGTACTGGGAAAGATGACTGGAACTGGGTGGCTTTGGAGAAATGATGTAAAAACTAGTGTACTGGAAACTTCTTGAAATCTATGAGAGAACCCCAGTGACGTCACCTTCTAATGAGAGAGACTGAGCCTTAGCTGGCCATCTTCTATAACCAGGCAAGGCTACTAGGAACTTGACTGGACCATCAACACACCATTACCTTTGATCTACAATCTGTTCAGCCTGCAAGGTATCCTGGAGTAATGGCAGCACAGAACTTGTGGGAGTTGACAACTAATGACTGTTATGCTTAAGGCCCATGATATGGAAGGGATCTATATGTCTGACACTGCCTGCATTCCCAGGAGCAGGACAGCCCTGAGACCTAGGATAAAAATCAAATATGATTAGAAAAAAAAAATCAATGACATGATTCCTAGTAATATTCTGCTATGCTCATAGATCAGTGCCAAGCCCAGTTGTCATTAGAGAGGCTCCATTTAGTAACCAATGGAGACAGAAGGCAGAAACCCAGAGATAAACAACCAACATTAGGCAAAGCTAGGGGAGTACTGCAGAAGACGGCAGTGAGGAAGGATTATAGGAGCCAGAGGGGCAAAGTACAAAGGATGCCATACCACCACAAACATCAGGGCCCATAGAATCAACTAAGCAGGGCTCATAGGAGCTCAGATATGTGGTGATGACAAAATAATATAGTTCTACTAAACAATGCCTTGGTGAACCAATTAATTTATTGGGAATGGTCACAGAACAGAAATGTTCTTTCCCAAAGTGTCTCCTCCATATGAAGATGTATGGGCCTCCCTAATACGTCCCTTACCTTTCCTTTTTTCATGGAGAACAACCCTCTGGAAATTATTCTAGAGTTTTCCTTGCCTCCTGTAGGGAAAAAAAATTCTCATCTACTGGTTCATGTCCTGGCTATGTTGTTCTGGACTTGCACACTCAAGATGCAGATCCATTCCTCGCAGTTACACATGCAGAAATAAAGAACAAAAATTATTCATTTCTAAATCCTTTTTTTCTTGTTTAATCAAGAGGAAGGGCCTTTCATATGTGACCCTCTCAAGTTTACAGGTCCTTTGTTATTGGTTGTTAGAATTTCCTGTTTTCTTTCTTGCTGTTGTTTTAATCACCACAAAAATTAGTTTTGTTTTTCTTATGTGGAAATTAACTCCAGTGACTCCATTTCTACTTGGTCTGGTCCTCTGAGGCCTACTGAAGAAGCTTAGTTCAAACAACCCTCAAAAACCTTATTTATCAAAACCTATATGTAACATGAATATGACTTGAAAATACAATATATAAAACTAGAAAAAGCTTTAATTTGTAGTAAATGAAATTCTATCATGGCAGTGCCTTTTAATAACTATGTAACTGACAGAACAAACAAGAATAATAAAAGAGGTTTATTATGGGGGAAGGAGGTGTTTGAGACAGGGTCTCATAGAGTCAAGGCTGGCCTTTGCTGTGTCCCCACATGCGATATATTTCAGAAAATCAAAACTTTAATATGAGTGATGTATAGAGAATAGCATACACTCAAATCATAAAATATAAAATTATCAAGATAACATAAACCCTTATCAAATTTAATCACATAGCTGTTGTAAATGTTACTGACAGGTTCTCTCTCTCTCTCTCTCTCTCTCTCTCTCTATCTATCTATCTATCTATCTATCTATCTATCTATCTGTAGAGTCCTTAATTTTGTTAAACAAATTCATAAACAGGCTGGAAAGAAAGCTTAAAGATAATATTATTAGAATCTAAGAGAGGGGACAAGGGAAAGAAGCTGTAAACCTTGGTACAGGAAGAAATGTGGGAAATGGAGAAAAAGAATGTTTGAGTCAGGCCTACAAATTCAGCAGTCAGTCAATCAATCAATCAATGCATGACAGTCAGGGTGGGCGCCTTCAGAAAGAGCCCGAGAAAGCCCCACAGTACTAGCAAAGCCATGGCCAGGTTGTGGGCAGCATAAAAAGGCAAAGGGTAGGAGAAAGAAAAAGGTTACAGTACTACGTGACTGAAGATCTGCAAGGGAAGAGTAAATACACAATTTCATCCAGGAAATAATTATTCCTCCCATCGCCTTAGTATTAGATAAATTAGCTTTATAAGGACATAGACACCTGGTCAGATAATTGATAGGCTTAGCTTCATTAACTCTTAATTATGGAGATAATGGTATAGAATGTACTAACCTTTGGAGGAGATCAGAGTATAATATCTTCACACGGGGTCCAAAATAGCTTTTATTCTTTAGACCCATAGGAAATTACAGTCTCTTACTGTGGCCCAATATTGCCTTGATATCAAAACCCATTTGCCTCTTGTGAGAACTGAGTAAACAGGGACGTCTCAGAAATACCGGGAGGCCAGAGAGACCAGGAATGTCTGTCGAGCTTAATAAAATAAGCTCAGAAAATTTGGAAGGTGGTGGAACTCTTGCCCCTCCAGAAGGGAGAGGATAATTAACATTCCTCAAACCACAGGGTGAAAACCAACCTGCAGGTGGGGACACATTTCACAGGGTGGATCTTTGCCCACATTCAAACAAGGGAAGTCCTTGCCACCTCATTCCCTGAAGACCAATCAGCTTAAAAAGCCACACTGTTTTGCCAATCACATTGTGTCTAATGGCTGCTGCCCTGAAAATTGTATAAAAGCTCACTGAACAAGCTGTGTGGGATTACCTCCTCTCCTTCGGTTCTGGAACAGTCCCAGTGCACTGGAACAATAAAAATCCTCTTGCTTTTTCCATCACTCAGGCTCCACATGGTTCACTCAGGGGGGTCTCCGGTATCCAGATATACAATGAATCATAATTTTTACTACAAAGTAGGAAGTTATTCATGCCTATGTGCATAAGTTCCTTTCTGACTGTGCCTATGGCCCTTTCCTAAGAACTACACACTGTAAAATCCCACATGTAATTACTCTTGGAGAACACTAGACACAGAAATTTAGTGAATAATCATCTAAGTAAGGGGTTGAAGAAAGCTTTGACTCTAGTGAGACCAAGTATGGGACTTTGTGGCTATATGACTGCCCTTCAGGGTAGTAACAGAAAGACCACAATAAGCATAGAACCAAATATATATTGTTCATAATATATTGTGAGTTTTATTGTATATAACATTTTAAACCCCTATCAAGCTGGGGGCAGTCACATTTATGACTACAGAGTGCGACAGATGAATCTAATTTTATTATAAAGCAATCACAGGATGAAGAAGAGGAAACAAACTTCACAAAAACATTTTGGGAAATAGGATTGTGGCTTAGGTACTGTAAATTGGTTTTGTCTTCATGCTATAATAAAGATAGACACTAACAAACGTACATACATGCACTCACACACAAAAAGGAGCATTCACTGAGCTTTCTGCTCTTATGGACTTTTTCCCATGCAATAATGTCTAATTCTCACAAGTTAAGAAGAGGAAGGGATAGATATTTCACATAGCTTTTCCTGGCACATATATAGGCACATATATATTATCAGAATTAAGGGGAAAAAGAAAAAGTGTTAATAAAAAAATTGAAGTTGGGTTCCTTCCAGTCTGTCTGGGCTGGGGTCCAGAGCAGACCTTGGGCACAAGCTCCACAGCCAGTCCCACAATACCCAGAGGAAGCTCCACCCCCAGGCGCTCTGACACACCCAGGATCAGAGGTGAGCAGGAACCAACATCTGTCCCAACACTGGGAGTAACTGGGACCAGCAGGACCAGGCACACAGGAACTCCGCTAGCCCAGTGACTCCGGTCCGTTCAGGTCTGTCTGGGTTAGTGTTCTGAGCAGACCTTGGGTACAAGCTCTGCAGCCAGTCCCACAACACACAGTGAAAGCCACACTTCCAGGTGATCTAACAAGCCCAGGATCACAGGATCCTAGGATCACAGGACCACAGAGACAGCTTGACTCTGAGGAGTTCTGGCACAACCAGGATCACAGGAAGGAGAGGTTCCAGTCAGATTTAGCATGGGCAGGTAGCACTAGAGTTAAGCAGATGGCCAGGGGCAAGCGTAAGAAAATAAACAACACAAACCAAGGTCATTTGCCATCATCAGAACCCAATTCTCCTACCATAGCAAGTCCTGGCCACACCATCACACCGGAAACACAAGATTCAGATATAAAATCACTTATCATAATGATGATACAGGACCTTAAGAAAGACATAAATAGCACCCTCAAAGGAATACAGGAGAACACAGGGAAAGAGCTAGAAGCTCTTAAAGAGGAAACACAAAAATCCCTTAAGGAACTACAGGAAAACACAATCAA